>NC_054080.1:18683725-19003058 GCF_017639655.2 Falco naumanni
TCATCACAGTGTGGATGTACCCCTGGGAGGGTGGTTGGCCACCGAGAAGTACCGCATTTGTAGGGGGTACAGAGCAGGTTTAGCAGGTGTAACACCTTATCTTCTCTACAACTAGTCCTGAGTGAGTGCTGGAAGGGAGAAGTGCATAGGTTCTTCCATGCCTTTTAGTCCTGACTGTCATGGTATCCTCTTAAGAAGCCTGAATGGAAGAAAATGGACATGGGAACTGAGGATTTCAGGAGTTCTCGAAAGCTTCTTCATACCTATGTTGCCCTGAATCATTTGCTGTAGGGTTCATGGAGGAGATCTGAAGCACTTTCATACATGCTTACTATTGTTTTTATTTAGTATCTATACTTTTTCCTTCCCTTGTTTTCCAGCTTGCAGCTTTTTTTTTGTTTTCTAAACATAAACCTGAGGTTCAGTAAGTGCCCAGAGATACCAGTGAGAACTTACAGCACTAAATAGTACATTTTCAGCAATGTTTATTGTTGCAGTGACAAGGTAGCTTGCACATTTCTGAACGGCTAAGAAATGTAAAAAGAAGCTGAAGTTCTACAGTAACTAAAAACATGGGTTTATTTTCATGCTAGTTATGGCTTCCTTCCCTCCCAAATAAATGCTTTTTAGGTAATATATTGCAGATCCTAGCACCATATAGTCCCTCCCAATGTTTTGTCTTCTATAACAAGTTTTGTATCAGAAGGGGAAATAATTTTGCAGTCCTTTCATTTTTGAAAAATTTTGGCCTTAAAATATGTATCACTTCATGGCTACCAAATACTGTGCCTTGACACAAATACCATGTAGAAGCATGTCACCACTCTCAAAAGGTTAATTGATATTTCAGGATGTTGAATGTCTTCAAAGTAAACCTGACCATAGTCAAATACATGTGACATTTTTCTGGCACGAAAATAGTCAGACCATTTCAAAGCTGTGAGTAGCATGCTGTTTGTTAATAAAAACTTGTTCTCTTACAACTCTAAACCAGAAAAGACACAGGAATTGTACAGGAAAACAAAGTAATTTTAAGGTAAAACAATATAAAAATAGTCATGGCTGCTGTTCAGCTGTGAACTCAGGCCACTGTGCTGCCACATTGTATTGTATTTGTTCTGAACCCTCTACAATATTCCTGTGTAGATGTGTATTAAAATTGAAATAGAAGACATAATCTGAATTTCTCTACTTTTGATGGTTTGTTTTTCATGCTACACACAGAGTATACTGTTTAACAGCTTTAGAAAAGTCTTAAAAGTCAGGCTTTTCTTGTCTCTAGTGGCACTGGTTTATAATCTTGGGTAAGCTGCTAGCCTAAGTCTTGGTTTCCATACTACTGTAAGTAAGACTGTTTAAGTAACTGATAGAAGTGCTTTCGAAATTGAGGAGCATGGGACTTTAACCTTAGTGACTGCAGTATGAAAAGCCATAGCATTCCAGACCTTGCTCACTGTCTCTGTATTTGTTCTTAGTGGTTAGGTGTTTTATCAAAATAAGTGATACTGTTTCCTGTTGCCTGCTTTGCACTGCTTGCACCGCTAGCCCGTAAGTCAGTATTTGGGTCCTTCTCTGTTAACCAGTATCAGTTTTGATAAGGTTCTACAACTGCTTGCTTGATCAAAAATCCAGAGTAAGGTGAGATGTTAAGATCTATATGCTCTTTAGAGAACCAGAGGTAATTTCTTTACTTAATTTTATTGAAGTTTGTGGAGAGAAAAATGTTTTCCAGCCGTGTCATTCTGATATAATTTGCTGGAAGATTCCAGCTACTGGCCAGCACAGGGCTTAGCAGAGTTGTCCATTAGTTTGATTGATTTGTGCACATCCACAGAATCCACTTTGGATTGTGCTGTACTTTTGGGTGGAATGCGCAATGCCCTGTTATTTCCATCAGCCAAAATGTAACTAGGTTAGAGGATATCAGAACAGAGAATTATGATTAAAAATTACTCTGCGTTTAGAATTTATAAAACTTGAGTTTTAAGGTATCTTTAGTTCATAGGCTGTAGGCATCCTGTTACTAAAGCTATGCCTACCTACCACAAAATGAGCTGGACCAGATTTACAGCGTTTTGGTTGTGTCCATTTGTGATGTACGCATACTTTCAATGATTTGATTAATATGTAAACTTCCTTATTTTTACCACAGAATGAAGCCTGAACAGAGGCGCTGAATGCAGAGCAGCTGGCAGACTCTAGGCTGGCCTGCTCAAGTTCCTTCTGCTGGCTTATTCCTGTAGCTGTATGCAAAGTCAGTTTGAGACTGTGTCTTTCTGTTAACTTTGTTTGGCCTTGGCTAAACTCCATAACCATCTTGGACTGGTAGTGGTGCTTAATAGGTCATGATACGCAATTTTCCTTTTGGTATGCTTAATCATATGGGTTTCAGTGTTTGTTACAGAAGTGATATAATATTGATGCACTATACAAAGAAATGCAATATAACATACATTAATGTGTAAATGTGAAGTGTAAATGTAAATGGTACGATTTAATTATACTGCAATAAATTTTGGAAGTTCTGTCTTTGAACTGTGTCCATGGAAGATGTTTCTGCCACTGGCTTGCTCGCTCATCTTTCATCTAGAGGTTACTGTCACTGTAGGAGGCAGGGCATGTGTTGACTTCTCTGCTGTTCACAGTACAGTGCCTCTGGGATGGCTTTATGCTGTTGATTTTTGCTGAATTGCTGGACTGGTAAGAGATTAACTGACCTGTGGCTCGCTTTTACCAAGTCACCCACAATATTTACTGGCAGGAGGGAAACAGTAGGTTAAAAAGAACTTGTGTGAAAGTTAACTTGCTAGATGGTAAAAATTTATATATATACTGCCTTTATTCAAGAGGGCCAGGTCGATGATTTTGTGAAAGACTTGTAGTTCTGTTCTTGTGTACTTCATTTATGTCTGAAGTGTAGCTTGGTGATGTTTGACTATAATTTAAAATTAATGATTAAAAAGCAATTTGAAATGCATTTTTGTGTAGCTTTCTATGAAAAATTCTGTTGCTCACATGCTTAACTGTGTTTTGGCTTTTCTTTCCATAGTAACAATTTAAAAAGCAATACAGAATTATTTTTGTCATTAATGTCTGTATATGATAGAACACGTGAATAGATCTGTTGATTAAGAAATTACCATTTTTAGGTGATTTACTATTTATTGGTAATTTTTTCTTTTTCCTAAAAGAAAAATAAATATGAAATAAGATTGAATCTGCAACTTTGCTGATAAACTTCCACAAGGAAGGGGAAACTACCTTATTTTGGATCCTTAGTTGTGTTTTGTGGATTAGTTCCAGCAGATCTGAGGCAAATGAAGTCACTTTGTTTTGGGTGGTCACAGGCAGTTTGAATGATAAATTTGACAGAGAGAAACAAATCTGCAGAAACAAATTTGCAGAATGCGCGTTGTATAAACATGTTTAACATTTGTAGAGCCGAACTGACACAGACCATTCACAATATAGAAAGTTGACTTGAATGCTTCTGTAGCATCTGATTGTAATCTAAATTTGTGTTTTATAGCTTGAAACAATTGGATGGCAGCTTAACCTTCAAATGGCAGAGTCCACGCAAGCGAAGCTGAAGTCTCCTCGAGCTGTGCTAGAGCTGGGAGTGAGCAGTGAAGATGGAAAGGTAAGAAATACATGCCTGGCAGAGTTGGAATGAGATGTGGTGATGGCCTTACGTTCAAAGTTCTGAGGCATCCATTGGAACTCTTGATTGTTGTTAGTCTTACCAGTGTTTTCATTTTTATATTTCATAAAATTATTGTAGGCACTTGGAATTGTGAAGTACTGGTGTAACAGCAAACATACTGGGTAGACTGAAAGCTGTGTTACCAGCAATTTGGGCTGCAGCTAATAGAGAAGTATAACGGAATATGGTTATGTTAGGTCTCTTTGTAGATGATTTATTTTCATCACATAGTACGTGATTAGTACTTCTTATACTTTTAATGCCTAATAGCTTCCAGCCTTCTACCATGTGTGTAGTTGTATGAGATACTACTTGTTACTTGCAACCTCTCTGTGCTAATGATGTATTTACATGAATGGTGAGACACTATATGCAAGGCCACAGAAATCCAATATTTGGAGGTTTAAGCTGAAGTGTTAAGGCCAAGTGGTTTGTGGTGTTTCAGTGCAAAAACCTAACAATGAACATAATATTTTACGCACAAAATCTGTATCTTTTGTTAACTAGCACACTTTAAAGACATGAATTGCTTTTAACTGTATCTTGCTAATGGGAACTGGAGTCTTCTGTCAGAATGTTTAGCTGTGAAAATGTCTGTGTAGAAGTTTTGAGGGGAAAAATCAGAAATGTGGTTCTGCTTTAGCATTGCCTTTAAATCACAGTAATTTTACCAGTGTGAGTGGAATTTCTAATTTATGGTAGAATAAAAGAGAATACACAGGTTATGTTTGTGCTTCTCACCAAGACTTGCAACTATTTTTTTCAGCAGTTCATTGTAATCTGTATTTTTGAAATGTAAATACAGGAACCAGACAATATTTTATGTCCAAGCTGCATTGGGTAGCACTGCATACAGATTCAATTCTCTGGCAAGTTTGTCTACTTTCTTTACGAACAGAACTCAGCAAGTGGATTGTTTTTTGTTTCCCCTCTATTTCTTTTTGTGGGTATGATTATGTACCAAGATCGGAATTATTTTACAATTAGGAGCCTGGAATAGACTTGTAACTGGCATTTAGATAAAACAATGCAACAAGAAAAACCTAATGATGCTCTTAAATTACAGACACTAAAATTTAAAAATCTGGGTTGGTGTGAAGTTAATTCCATGTTTTTTTGCTGAATGATTACATACTAGTACAGAACAGGTTTGAGATTGGGTAATATTTGTTTATATAGTGACAGAAGTGTTGGAACATAATTTTTGTGCTGTAGTTTGCATCTTCATAATCTCTTTGTGCACAAAGTATTAAGTTATCTGAAAATCCTAGATGCTATATACTTGGGTTTTTTTCTTCCAAACTTATGTATGTCCCTTTGGTGCAGACATTTGGTGTGAATTTAATGCATATATTCGTAATGAATTGTGTTCATTTCTCATGAAGCTTTATTTATTTATTTTTTTTTTTTTTGGTAGTAATTCATGGATATAATTTGATTTTTTTCAGAAAACAGTTACATAGGCCTTTTTGTGGGCTGTCTCGTTAGGGGGCAGTAGTGCTCTTTGACTGGTTTTTTGAATGCTTTTTTGCGATGATGATCTGAATCAATTCTGAAGTTGGTCGTTGTGGGAAGTGTTAAGTGTTTACATTTCCAAGCTGTATATAACAATAGAAGTTTGTCTTGCTCATCTACAAAACTAAAGCCTATTAATAAAAAAACCCCAACATACTGAGCAAGGTAAATGAAATTGGCCATTATTTCCACTTCTGCTAACTAAAAGTAATTGTACCAATACATTAATATTTACTACAACTCACTCTGCTTAGAGATCATTTAAACAGTTCTTTGTCAGAAGCTGCCATTTAAAATTAGTATTTAAATTAACTCTCCAGGAGAGGGTATTATTTGTGCTTTGTGAAATAAAGAGTCAGAGCATCTCCTATATGCTGTATAAATGTCTATAGAGTATATTTTGTCAGCTTCAGATGAAATGCAGAGTCCCAGAGGTACACTTGGTTTGGATCTAACAAATATTTTGCACATGACATGAAAAGTTTTTCACGGTGGGCGTGATTAAGTACAGAAATGAGTTACCTGGAGAGGTTGCAGAGTTGCCAGCCTTGGAGATAATCAGGAGTCAACAGGCTAAGTCTCTGAGCATCCTGACTGAAGCATGGAGTTAGCCCTGCTGTGAGCAGGGTGGGTGGATCAGGTGGGCTGCCAAACCCTGTCTTCCAGCCCAAGTTGTCCTGTCATCTAGGCTGCATTGCGGCTCGGTTACTGATGCTGTTTTGTATAAGGAGAAGAAAAAAGGAGCTTTCAATTAAAAATCCAATTAACAGTGGTTTCTTGCAATGATTCATAATTTGAAATGTTTAATTGCATTTCTAAATCTGAGGGAAGTGGAATTTCTATGAAATAGGCACACAAAAGCTGGTATAATAGGAAACATCTTTTTGAACTGCAAGATTCTTTTGCTTCCATTCTGACATTTTAATGAGCTAAGGTGACATTTAGTACTGATTTTAAGATATCAGCTGGGTATAAGGGTTTTCTTTAGTAATATAATTTGGTTTCAGATTTTGTGGGCTGTTGAGTTGCAATGCAACAATCTGAGAATTTTTTAGACTTATTTTTATGGCTTTAAGGTGAAAGAACCAGTAGAGGGAGCACAAATTAACAATCCTGATAATCAGTGCTGCTAATTATGATTTTGATTTGCAAACAAAGACTGATCCGAAGAAGTGCTGTGTTTATTTAATATGTGTTTCTGTCAGTAATTTATTTAACAATTATCCACACAGGCACAGTTGCACATTCTTTCCCACTGTTAATAGCAGTAAATCCTTAGGCCATCTAGTCTAACCATACCAGCCATACGAAAAAAAAAAATGTAGTAAAGATTGTAGAAAAGGTCTGAGGGCTTCAGAAATGTCACATCATTGGTGCCAAGTATCTCTGCAGAGGAATGTGAGAAGTAGGAGTGTGTTCTTAACTAGTTTCTGCTATGCCTTTTCAGTAGGAAGATCCAGTAAGGCACTTTACTATATATATTTATATTTATTATTATGTATTTTTGCACATGATCTGTAGTTAACATTTATGCTTGAAAATCATTGGGGTAAATAAACCATTCATACCCACTGTTGTCTCTTGACAGTTATCCATTTTATTTCTGTAAATCCATTCCACAGATTTCATTAGATTCAGTTATCTAATTACAGGTTGTCCTGTGGAAGGCTTTGCTCTTTTCTTGGAAGGTTTTGCTCTTTTCATGGTTTTCCTTCTCTTTGTTTCATGTATGATTTTATTCTCAACCATTCTCAACTTCCTGGGGGAGCGGTGTTTTTCAGTGTGAATGCTGTGTGTAGATTCCTTGTGAGAATTCAGTACTTCATTTATTTTGTTCCTTCTTTATACGTATACTTGAAAAAATTTATTACAGGATTTTGTCTGCCAATGCAAGACAAGTAACTAATAAATGTGCTGGTTTGTTAAACCTGCTAATGTAATACTTTTGACAAAAGACAGTTAATATTAAAATGTTACTATACTAATGTAGTTTAATTTCCTTTTAATTAATTTCCCCTAGCTTCTAGATGTTTTAAAAGGGGCGTATAGCACTGGAAATATTTTATACTCTTTTTTTTTTTTTTTTTTTTTTTTTTTTTTTTTTTTTCTTTTTCCTGTAACCACTTGTTCAAAGTCAAAATAGGGTCTGACTGCATTTTAAACTGAGATCATAATACATATTCATCATTCTACAGAGCCAATAAAAGTCTGGAAATCTTAAATGATTATTTTTTACTTGTTAAAATAACACAACATGGTTTTCTTTTTTTCCCCCTTCCGGTTTTTACAGGCTTTCTATTAATTTCTGAACTGTGAACAAATCTATACCTTAGACATTTTGCTCTGTTTACTTTGGTGTATGCCATTCTGCTTTCTAAGTTTGCCACTGTGAATACTTTCCCCTTTTTTAACAGCAGAGTAGATGAGAAACAGAGCTTTTCTTCTAGTAAAGCTAGATCAATCACTCAATTCACACTGTAGATTCTGTACAGCCTGTATGGCATGTAGGCAGGACCCACACTTGGATGGATATTTAAGGAAACAGAGTGGTGCTTCCCCTTCACCCTCATTTTAGCCCTTTGTTTCCCTCTGAAAAGAAGTTGTGTTTGTGGAGTGGTGTAACAGTGAGAGCTGGTGGATGCTAGTGATATGTTCCCGCTCCAGAGAGGTAGGAGGGGGCAGAGCTGAGCATCCATGCCATGATGTGCCCCTTTATTTGCCTTCTCAGTCCTTAGCTTTGGGGGTGATGCATTTATAGGTGCCTTTTTGGGTTCAGAATAGAGAAGTAATTTGTATCTGTAGGGCCTCAAAAAAAGACGACAATTAAAAGACATGACACTGGAAGGACTGTGATGAGGTGCAAAGACTAAGCAATTGTAAATTCTCACATTCATAGGCTACTCTCAACCACTTTCTGTTCTGATGGGGATATCACTTTTGCTTCTCAGAACACAGACTTGCGTGCACACCCTTAAACTGATTTTGGTCTTCTCATCAAGCAGATTTGTAAGTCTCTAGCAATTGCTAGAAGTAAGTAGGACAGGCCTTAGATGAACGCAAAAATGTTTAAGGATGAGATCGAGACAGAAGTTTTTTTCATTCCTATTTAGAGGAGGTAAAGGGATGCCTGGATAGCCTCAGATAGCACAGTCCTGGTTCAAGGTCTTTCTGGACTTCTGTATACAAGCAAGGTAGCTGGTTTTGGCAAGGTACATCATGAAACTGATTTTGTTTGAAAAACTAAAATCTAGTAAATAGCTGATGATAAGAAAGCAGAAACTTCCCTAAGAGGAGGTTTCAGAATATTGAGAAAAGTCCTCACATTTGTAGGAGATGTAGTAAGAATGACAGTATAATCTTGAGTGTGTGGAACAGCTCAGAAAAATGAGCCTGAAATTTACAATTTGCTTCCAGGCTGTCACATTGCTACAGAAAGCTGTCAGAAATTCCATTGCTCAGCCATGAGAGCCAGAAATTACAGACTTGAAATACAGAGCAATTCTTGCATTAGACTATTTTTTGATCTTTCCTACCCATTATCTCTGATTAAATCCATTTAATTAGAGGAAAAAATAAAGCTGTAGTCCAGAATTTTCAAGGTGCTGAGTGGGCTTTTGTTTTCTTACCGGTAGAAATGTAGTAGAAATGGATGGCACAGTAACCCATGATCTGTGAGTTGTGAGTAGTTTGATGTTTTACTTAGAAACCATTTACTAGACGGTGTGACTCCAGGAGTATGCACTTACCTCTGGCAATTGTACTGCAGAGTGTGGTTAATTATTTGGCTTCATTTGTGATCTTACATGATTTGATTACCCAGCTTACAGTAAGAATCTCTTTACAGCAGTAGTCTTATGTTTCACCTGGCTGTACACACAATTTATGAGTACAGTCTATAGTCCATGAACTTACAAAACCTGTAACTGGCTACAGCCTCTGCACATGCTTTGTTCCCACTAAAAGAGTCTTACGACTTTGTTCATGTGTCTTTGTGTCATGGAGTTAAAGAAGAAAACAGTCCCAGTTGAGTGTGTACAGCCTTGGACAACCTCTGGCTACAGTTAGTACTGAAACTCTTGTTTTATACAAGAGTAAACTGAATTGCCACCATGTGTAACTTCACCATTGTCAAACCAAATAAGCAGCAGAAAAATAGCTGAAATACTTAACTTTGAAGTTTAAACTCGGTGAGCCATTTCATTACCAGACAGATTTAAACTTGAGTTTAACTTGAGGCTATTTGAAAAACACAAAGATCTCGTGAGGTTTTTCTCATTCAATGTAGTTGTGCATGCCATCTTTTTCTTACAAAATTTGTTTTCTGTTTGCCTCAAACTGGTTTTGTAGGCTTGGTCCTTTAGCTTTTCCAGACAAGGAAAAAGTATACATGGGGTTCATTGCAAATTCTCAGGCATCTTTATACTTCCTTGCCTGCTATTCTCGGAAACTGTACAGTGTTTTAGCAAATGAACTGTTGTCTTCATTTGTGTGTAGCAATGGAAAATAATGGTGTTTTTTCAGTACCTTTTGCAGTACTTCCTGGCTATACTGATCCCTTTGCTTTTACTTAGGCAGTGAGTTCTGTGGACCCTTCACAAATGTATTAAAAATTGGCGTCTCTCCCATGTCTTTTTTTTCCTGGTTCTGAGATAGAAAGGTAAGGTAGTGTAAGAAAAGGGTGACATTAGGGAGAGGTGAACATAGTTGAATTTTCTCTAACAGCAAGGCTGTCTTGCTAACATAGCTCTTTTTGCATGTGACATCTGTTACAACAAAGTTGACTGCTGCCTTTGAGAATTGGAGGCAAGGACGGAGGAAGACAATGCGTAACAGAAAGAAGGACAACAAAGCTGGTGGAGGGTCTGAAACACAAGTCTGATGAGAAGCAGCTGAGCGAACTGGGGCTGTTTAGTTTAGAGAGGAGGAGACTGAGGGGGGGACCTTATCACTTTCTACAGCTGCCTGACAGGAGGCTGTGGGCAGGTGGGGGTTGGTCTCTTCTCCCAAGTAACAAGCGACAGGACAATATTAAATGGCCTCAAGTTGCACCAGGGCAGCTTTAGACTGGATATTAGGAAGACTTTCTTCACTGAAAGTGTGGTGAAGCACTGGAACAGGCTGCCCAGGGAGGTGGTGGAATCACCATCCCTGGAGGTGTTTAAAAATGGTGTAGATGCAGCGCTTAGGGACGTGGTTTAGTGATGGACTTGGCAGTCCTGGGTTAACAGTTGGACCTGATGATCTTAAAGGTCTTCTCCAATGTATGCGATCCAGTGATCTCCAAGTCAGCAGCTTTTGAACATGGATGTTTAAAACCAGGTAATTAATCTATGTATAGATGCATTAAAATTAATATTTCTCCTGAATGTTAGAAGGTATCATTCAGAGCATCGTAAGTTCTTTAGGTGTAAGTATAGCAAGTGAGTAGCATTTTAGGGCATTTAAATCAGGAAGAAGTGGTTGTCTTTTGCACCATTGTACAATTAGTACAAGCAGAGAAGAGGTGGAATATGTTCTTTATAGAAATAGAAGGTACCTTTTTATATATGAAAGCCTTGTTTTTGGGGAAGTTGTGCAGAGCTACCTAGAAATATGTGTCTGTACATTTTCTGAGAACCACTGGAAGTGCTTCTCAGGTTTCCATCTTCAGATTCTCAGTTCTTCCATCTGTAGAGTGGTGAACTTGTTACTGCTCAGCAGTTGCAGCTTGGAGAGACTTGTGTGTGGGAAGTTTTGTTACCTAATAATCCCTTATTTTTCCTTTCAGGGGTTCTAAACAAGAAAAGTTATGAGAGATGTGGAATTTAAAAAAAATGAATTTCTATGTGTTTTTTTTCAGTAGCTTTATGCTTCAAAATACTTAACATCTTTGAGCCAACAGTGTTTTATTTTACTGTAGCAGGTTCCTGTGTAAGGGCTACCTTCAGAACTTGTTGGAAGAGATAGGATTGTCTTCGACAGTCATGATTACTGCCTGTTTTTAATTTATACTGACACTTACAGAAGCAGTTGCCTTGCTCCTTGTTACTGTGGTGGTAGCTTGGGAGCAGTCTGCACTTTGCTGTTCACTTTTTGGGTTGGAATAGAAGACGTACACCTGTCTTAATGCATTGTCTTCTGGTAGTGCATACTGTGTTGGAAGCACTCTGAAAATGAGGATTTGTTTAGTCAGAAGCATAATATAAAAAAGAGCAAGTTAAAAGCAAGATCTAAATACATACAGAATGTTTTAATGGAAGTTGTGAACTTGCCTATAAATGCTGCTAACCTTTAGAGCTGCACCATAGAAATGCATTTTTTGGAGAGACTCCAGAAAGGGGTAGGTCAGTGACTTTGCTCGGGGTATCCAGAAAGAACAGTGTGGAGTGTTCAAAGAAAGCTTTAAGTGTTACACAGCTTATTTGTAAAAAAAATAAACAGACCAAAAAAGATGATTAAATAGCAGACTTCTAGAAGAGAGAATGATGTCCACAGCTGCCTAGACTGACTGCAGCACTCCACCTTTTCTCTACATGATTTCCGGGTTTTTTTTTCAGGCTTACTGGTAGTTGGTTAAACTTTCTTTTCTCAGCACTGCATTTTACTTCTGCAGCTGTGGCAAGGTGGGCAGAAAATCGAGGAAACTTTCTGCTTTCTACTCCTGTGTTAAACAGTGCTGTTTACTGAAATACTGCTTAGCAAGCTCTGTGATGGGCATGGATAGAAACTCTTGTGTTGTAAGCAGAAGAAACAAAATTCTGTGAAGGAACAGGAAAAACAATGCAATACAAATGCCAATAAAATGGGTTCTTAGTGTCTACCCTAAGCAGTTATTTAGTGATTTCTATAACTTTTTATTCCATTTTCTTCATAGAGTAAATAATGATACTAACTGTTGAGCTGCTGAGAAACACTGGAAGGAGTTTTTGTCTCGTTTTCCTCAGTATTTCATCTGCCTTTTCTTTTATTAGTGCATAAAAAAGCATACCTGCACAAACTTCTTTAACTTCTTTTTTAAGATGTACTTGATTATTTTGTGTATTTTTCCCCAGTTGTGTATTTTTCACCTTTGAAAGTTAGGTTTGTTTAGATTATGTTGCTGTTTAAATTATATGAAAAATATTCTAAGAAGAAGGGAGATGAGTAGGAATGTATAATGGACATGGAGTAGTCAGTCAGCCAGTGTCTTATTTATTTTGGTTCTCTCTGCAGCTTCTGAAAAGATGAGCTGCAGGCTGACATATTTTAACTCGAGTCACTCAGATCTTGCTCTTCTCCTGTGAGATGTCTTTGTTATCTTCATAAAAAGTCTCGTCGACTAGAGGTCCACTGTAGCTAATTTCCGATTCGTAAAATATAGTATTTTCAATCCATTTTGCTTAATTATTGCGGTAGGGCAGTTTTTTTGTAGGCAAATTTGATAAGAGCGTTATCTAAATGAACATTTTTAGAAGTACCGTAATATTTGGGGTGGTTTTTTTTCTTGCTGAGTGTCACGTTGTCTGAATAACTTTTGCTGTGTTAATATCTTAATGTGTATGAAATAGGTCATTTAAATCAGTCACTAGGTTTTTTTTAAAATCCCTACAGTATCAAATCACTTGCCTAATCTTCAGTTGCAGTTGACCTAGTTATTCCACTTCTTATGTTGGTAAGGTTTTTTCTTTTGCTTATTTATGCTGAATATTAATTGTTTTTTCTTGAAAATGTAGTTATGTTTTGTGACATACATAAGGCCAGCTTCAACATCAAATCCAGTAAAGGCATGGACATATCTAAGGCAGTGTCTGACACTAAAATTATGTATACTATCTGGTCTGTACAGGCTGGAATTGATATTTAAAATCATAGAACTCCATTGCATATTTGTAAGCATATCATTGCAAGCCTGAGTATAATTACAGGCTTTTAAAATCTGTTTGACTGCCCATAGATGCTGGAAGGTGTCTGTCTTAATTGAAGAGCTGAGGATAACTTAAATTTAACAAGTATGTTTTTTTCCCTTTTAAGTTTCTGAAGTGCAAAAAGGAAGTTGGACAAAATGGCTTAAAAATCTGACAGATAATTTACAATATTTAAGTACTTCTAAAATTTTAGAGAATATTTAGCAAATTAACTTTCATTGTTCCTTAACTATCTCACATGCCAAATCTCCATCCAGTTCTTAAAAAAAAATAATTTCCAACTTGTTTTGTCCTTTCCAACTCCTTTACCAGAGGATGTACTCTGGAACAGTCACACAAAAGCTGCATTTGAGTAGCGAGTATGTTTGCATGGAGGAACATCCACATCAGCTTGTGGGTCAGCAGCCTGCTGCTGGAGTGAGGATCTCCACGTGAGCCATCTCCTGCTGCTGAAACATACACTGACCTGTTAGAGAGGTTAACAGCGAGGTCCCGGTCCTGGGAGGGAACGAGACAGGGAGCTGTCTGGGAACAGCTGCCTGCTTTGCCTTTAGCATCTTGACTGCAGCAGTCATAACTCCCATCTTCTGCAATGGAAGGGGTAGAGTTACTGGTTGAGTGAGGGTAGAGGATTCTAGTCGAAGTATCTGCACAGGACTTGGGAGACTTGGTCATATCCCTTACGTTTATGCAATAAGGCAGTTTCCTTTCTTCCAGAAGAAGCAGTGCTGAGAGTCTGAGGGCAGAGGGATGGTTTTGATAAATTTACAGGGGCTTTAACTATACGGTGCCATGAATACTTGTCAGCATTAAGTTGAACAGTTGTGAGATTCTGCTTCAAAATACGAGCACTTGGCAGTATTTTCATTTCAGACTTTCTCTGTAATCCTTTGAAGAGCAGGGCTAGCCACAGAAACCAAAAATGAACTGTTTGAAGCATTTGAACAGTGTCTCTTTTATAATACTAAAAAGTGAGGACATCATGTGTGAAACTGTTTAATTTGGCTTAGGAAATTACAAATTCTATTACACTGTTTTTACCGTGCAGCCCAAAGGAGAGAAGCCGATCTGTGTCAGAGCATTTGCATCTTGCCAGGGTCAAGTCCCACATTACTATAGGACCACTTTGGGGCTGTGCATCCTGCACCCAGTCCTCCCTCTTCATTGTCTTTATACACAACCTGTCATGTATCTCATTGAACTGACACACATGCATACCTTTTCTTCCTAACCACGTCAACACATCAGAAGAGGCTGTTTGAGGGTGAAAGGGTGGCAAGAAGCAGCTGCCAGACCAATTCACATTGCTTGTGCTTTTGTCTTATGTACCTTCAGAAAACATTGTGGTGAGGAGAACCATATCCAGTTACCCTGTTGGTTCCTGCCTTGCCAGCGGCTCTGTAGTAGACTATTACAAACTAATTAGGTATTTTATGTGACAAGCATCTCACCAGGTCTGCTCAGAGTAGTTCAGAAGGAGCCCACGCTGCTTCATTTGCATTCAGTTTACATTTGTGATCATCATTACTGTGATTCTCCCCCATGCTCTGCTTTTCCTTTGTCAGTTCTTTAATGCATTGTTTCATGAGTTTTGGTACAAAATGGTACTGTCAAGGAAAAGTAATCCTCTTGGTGATTATATGAGTTTCCAACCAAGCTGCTTTGTAGGTTAATAGAATGTTTTTGAATTTAAAAGCAATTGGATTGTTCTGTATTTTCTGTCCGCTTCACAGAATCACTAGGCATACTTTCCTGTTACTTTTGCTAATTTTTTTGTCGATGTACAAACTAATGAAATTGCCAGATCTGGCTTCCTGGAGAAGGTATGTATATTCTTGAAAGAGTACAAAGTGAGTGTCTCCTGTGTTGCTAACATCTGTCCTGCTTGAGGCAATAAATACACAGTACATGCTATCAAACAGTATCAACGCTGTGCATTTGACATTGAACAGCTGTCTGTAACAATGCGTTCCCTTTCCAGTACTGCTTCAGGTAGAAGAGGGTAGGTCATCACCTCAATTATATGCAAGGGCGGCAATTTTCACTCATCTTGTTTCCTGTTGTTTACAAATTACAGGAGTCTGGTGTCTGGAACTGTGTGGCATCTAAACTCATGGCACTTGGCTTTGTATGAATATTTAGCAACTTTAAAAGCTCTATGACAAGCGACCTTTTCCACTGGTTAAAATACATGGAATGCAACCTCTTTCACAGGAAATCCACAACCCACAGCGTGGCCTACAGCCCTTGAACAAATCTTGTTTGGTATGATTGTATAAAATCACTACTAATGAAGTTACAAATATGTGTTTCTAGGAATGCACACTCACTGGCAAGGCAGTAGTAGGAAAAGATTTCAAGGGGGAAAGGAAAATATTATTTTTTTTCCATGTCAAGACAGATCCTGTTACTGAGGATACATTTTGAAGCCTTGTAGTAATGAAAGGGCAATACAAAACCAAAAATAGAGCCAAAGCTAATGAAAATGCTTGTCTGGCTTGGAATTTATATGTAAGGAGAAGCTGCTGCTTTTTCTGACCCCTTGAGCAACTTTTATGTACTCTCATTTAGATAGTCAGAGTAACTAAGTGGTCCAGGCAGCCCATGAGATGGAACCAAACCGGTGGGGCAAATGGAAGTGAAAATTGCACTGTGGTGCTTTCTTGGTGAGTTTATAGCTGTTGCAGTGTAAGGAGATGACAATTTCTGCTGTGCATGTAATCAAAATATTACAAGAATTGCTTTGTAAGTGGTGTTTGTAAATGCTTCCTTGGTCAACAGCATCAGGATTAGGCACTGAGTTTTTCAGTCATGCCTGATTCGAGGCTTTTTGGATTACTTCTGGTGCATAGAAGCATGCAGCAGGGTTTTAAGGAGGGCTAAAAATGCTAGGTCACTTCTCTGTCCCGTTTTCCAGCATCAACAGAAACAAGGAGCTTATACTTGGGAATGTCATGGTACAAGATTGGGAGTTTGACAGCAAAGCGAATTGGCAAGGGCCAGATCTGAGGCAGCTCTGCTCAGTGTACGTTTCTTTAAGTACTTCAGCACTGAAGGGTGCACTTGGCTTCTTTATGAGATGGAGAAATTTGTTATCCGCTGTGTCAGCATAGGAGAGTTACTGGCCTAGGCTCTCTGGAGAAGCACTGGCAGTGGACCTTAGGGGGCTGCACACTGGTTGCTTAGAAGTGCCATCATACTTAGTGGTCCTGGAGGGTTTTGCAGTCTAGAACTGAGTATAGGGCTGATTAACTGCACAGAAGAGTTCAGATTCATGTTGTCTTTCCTCTTCTCCTCATTTGAATCCTAAGTAAAGGAATTTCAAAGTCTAACTATACACACTTGAAAACAAATACATATCTTTGCTCAAGAACAAGTGCATAAACATTACAAATACTGACTGCGAGTACCTGAAGTCATTAGTGGAAAGGAAGTGTGTTTTATGAGAAGGTCTTGAGAGTACTCGGGAAGAGAATGTTCATTTGAAGATGCAATTTAGAGGTAGGAAGAAAGATGTCTGTAGATCCAGAACAGTCCTTGAGACAGCAGAGAAGCAGAATTCCTGAGCTGTTTTTTCTTGTTGTCATTTCTAGATCACTTTGCCTTTTCATATTCCCGTTCCTTCTTCCTTGCCATCATCCCGTCTTCATAGGAACAAGCACATTATACTCCTATCAAAGAAATGCAACAGATTCCAAAATACCTTTGAAATTCCTCAAACAGCATTGTTGCCATCGAAGTGAGATGGAATTCCTGGTGTTGATGCTGTGTCTAAGGAGTTCTAATACACACTTTCAAGTGCTGCCACCATATTGGTATCTTGTTTTCTTCATTGTTGCTTCTGTTGCTTTTCTTTTTGAACAACAAGTTGATTGAATAATACCTCATTATAATTCTGTATTAGGTTGGTTTCCTGTTTTATTCAGGCCTTAAAGCCCTTTGTGTGCTGTGCTGTAGGGTATTGTCTGCTCCTAAAGGGACAGCATGGAATGATATAAATGCAAGAAAGATGTTTAGGTAGTGTTCAGACAGTTTTAGAGTTTCTGGATGGCAGTGTATTCTGTCTGTTGTGGCTAACATTTAACAAGTTCTTGAGTGAGCATTTTAGTTTCCTCTTTCTAAATGTGTATCGTGTTGAGTGAAAATTAAAGTCTTTCTAATGAGGAACAAAGTGGTTTGTAGATAATACAGGTGAGATAAAGAATAGCCTTTTTTTAGTACTGGAATTGGAATTATTTGATTTCTTTCCAAATGCAGATATATTGAGACACATACAGGAGGAAATGTTTAACGCTAAACCTTTTCAGGAGAACTGCTTGTTGCAGCAGCAAGGAGCTTCTCTTTTGGAGTGAATTGTTTTGCCAAGGGTACTGTAGCCAGGCAGACTCAGGTAAGCTGGCACAGTGTGGTCTGAGAACAGTATAACAAAGAGCAGAAGTGCATAGAATCATAGAATCATTCAGGTTGGAAAAAAACCCTAAAGATCATAGAGTCCAATGGAGGCAGTAAAGGCAATTAACAGCAATAGAGCAGCAAGGAAGTGTTGGTCATTGAGAGTTAACTGAAGCTGACGTGAACCTACAGAGATTTTTTGGGGTAAGGATGAGGATGTTTAACATACATGGAAGAAATGCACTGTGAGAAGCATTGTGCCACATGATGCAGTGCTTTGTTCTCAACCTGGTATCTGAAAAGTCATTCTGAAAAGCTCTTGAAAATTCAAGTGTAGCATAATTTGAATTTAATTTTTTAGTGGTGCTTTAAAATCCACATTACCATTTCAAATAACAATTGTATGCTTCTGTGGCCTCGAGGGAGTCACAAAGAGCTTGGAGCCACCTTTGACTTCTAAGACTGAGGCCTGCGATGCCTGCCTAGGACAGAGTACACTTGTGTTTACTGCTTTTTGAGGGGAAGACCTTGACTGCGATCAAGGGGTAAACCACAGACCAACAGCAGATCTTTCAAAGATGTGTGGAAATAGTAAGGCAGAGGAAGGATATAACAACAACAACAAAACCCTCAAAAAAGGCGTCTAGTATATCTGTTCTTTATGGATAGACAGAAGCATTGTTCTAAACCCTTTTTTCCCTTCTTTGCAATGAAATAGTTTGTTTTCAAAACATTCAAATCCAATATAACCCAGCTTTGAATTTGCTGAAGTAACTTGAATATTTTTGTTAATGTGAGTATTTATAAAGATGCTCAAAACTTGCAAATTTGACAGACTTCTGGCTTTTTATAATGATGTGGCTTCAGACAATGGAAAAAAATCAGCATTCTGTTTTTCCCAGTGTTTTCTGAAGCACTTCAGTAATGTGCTTTCAGCGTTAGCTTTTTTTTTAAAAAAAAACTAAAGAAAGAAATAAGAATTGTGGACCAAACATGAGTCAGCCTATAAAACTGTAAAAAGAGCTTTGCAGCTCGAAACAAAAGTACTATTACTTTAGTATGTGTCTTTATATAAAAATAAGCATTTCCCATTTTCAGAGTTACGTGGAATTGGCATCTGTTTAATTCTTTCACAGAAGCTACAGGGTAGGGAGAGTGTGAATTTTAGGAAAACTGTAGGTTATTATTGCCACTGGAAACAATATCCAGTAATGTGCTGATTTACCAGCAGGTGCAAAATTGATCTGCCATTGTACATGTACAAAATATGTTAATATCTTCATATTACCTCACAGCTTCCGAAAAGAAAATTATTCTTTCACTTTGTGGAAATAAATTTATAATATTTTTAAAAAGTAATGATCAAGTTACATAGTGTCACCGTTTCCTTATCATTTGCACCTAATTCGTACATGTCCATTAAAATACTCTTTCCAGTGGTGTTTTTTTGGGGTATGTGTGTGGGGTTTTTATTTGGTTAAAGAATACTCTTTACTGAGTGTAAAAATGTTTGGAATATGTTGAGAAGAAACCCTTTGGGCTAGAAAAGTGTCTTTTTAAATTTGTCCCACAAAATCCCTTTCAAGTTTAATTGACAAGTTCAGTTGACTTAAACTGTGTAAAAGTTACCATTTCATTTTTACTGATTGTTTCTCATAGAAGTCCTGGATTTTTTTCCCAAACACTAATTGATTATAAGCATTCAGATTTAAGGTCAGGTCATTAAATGCCAAGCAGATAATACTCTTGGGCACTGCGGAGAGCAAGCAGTCCAGATGCTGAAATAATGCACTTGGGAGAGAGTGCTTGGCTGGGCCTTCTTCTAGTCTTGAATCTAGTACAGGGAATCAGCTGTGTACTCTCCACTTTCTGAAGGTTAATAATCTGCCCCTAGGCAGATGAATGCTTCATATAAAACAGGAAAAAAATTTCCAGAGAGTAGAACACAAAGCATGCTCCTGTACTAGCAGAAGGATGGGTGAGGTGACCAAAAGGATTTTTCCAATGATTTTTGGAATGTAATTAAAATCCCTATTCAAACTTGTAAATAAATAAATAAAAGTTTATATTTATATATATATATAGTGAGGGTCTGCAGATGTGTGAGTGACAATGAAATCTGTTTGCTTAAATTCCATGACTTTTGTCTGTGGGCTGCATAGCTCCTGGAAACCAGTCCGCAAAGGGGCAGGAAATCCTTGACTAAGAAGGAAAAGGTTACCTTTGAAACAGGCATCACAGGGAATAGCACAGTGTGGGACTGAGTTTCCTTGGTTGCTCTTGTTAGAGTGTTGGAGATGTTTCCATTCTGAAATTACTGATGCAGACTGTAAACCTGAAAGTTGCTTAACCAAAGTGGTTTTTTTTTTGCATGTGATTAGATGCCTATGTCAACAGTTGTCAAGTGTACTTCAAGGCAAGCATAAAAGCAGTGGAACAAACTGTGATTGCAGAGATGAACCTTGGAAATAAAAGCAAAACAAAATGCTTTCCTCCTGCTGGCTGTTGAGAAGTATATTGATTCTCCCTCTAAAGCCATCGAAACCCCAAGTGTGTGTTTTCTTCTTTAGTAGGTGGAAGAAAGGCTGGCAAATGCAGTTCACCACCGTCTTAGTTGTGCCAATATGTTTGTAAAGCTACACTGCAAAATGGATCCCTGAAACTAATTAGAAAATGAAACAAAACCGATGGCCTAGAGGTTTCTAGAAATCATGAGTGCTTAAGTTTCCAGTGGGCCCTACAAAAAAATTGCACTGACAGAAGGAAAGAGGCAGTGGTTTGCAGGTGGTTATGAGTTGTCAGCATGAGGAGGGGTGTGACTTAGCAAAGAAAATTAAATTGGAAACTGTGCCCTGTTTTTAACCATTACACTTCTTTTTCAAGGTTGTTGGACTTACACTTACCAAAATAGCAGTAGTTTCCCAGATATTAGTAGACAGTCTTCAGACTAACATTTTACTTGTGGACAAATGTTATCCATTTGTTAGGTGTGGATAAAAGTGAGAGTCTTGTATGTGTATGTTTGTGCCTTCATTATTGCTACCAATACAAAGGTCAGGAAGACTTTTGGTAAGCTCATAAAACTTAACTGTTTTCAGAGGCAGAAATGGACTTGCATGGAATTTATG
The DNA here is from genome assembly GCF_017639655.2 of Falco naumanni. Classification (NCBI taxonomy): domain Eukaryota; kingdom Metazoa; phylum Chordata; class Aves; order Falconiformes; family Falconidae; genus Falco; species Falco naumanni. The sequence continues at coordinate 18,704,347 of NC_054080.1, forward strand.
AAGGTTGATGCATTTGCATTTCTTGTTAATGAAATCAAGAGATGGAGAGACAAATATTTCAAGAATACCTACAAATTTTAAAAGCAGAAAATTACTAACCATTTTGTTTTTAGTGGGTTTTTTTTGTAATTGTGTTTGAACATGTTTGTCTGAAGTGCTATTTGATTAGATTTTTTTCTGTTACTAGTAGTGTCATTCATATGCTCAACCTTAAAATAATATTATTTTTACTCCAAGCGATCCAAGTTGCAAAGAGCTTTATGCATAAAGTTTGCACACAGAGTTTTACAGGTGGTGAGCTTATCTCATGCTACTGTATCTGTTTTAAAATAATTTTCTCTTGTGTCCATACATAAGCCAAAGAATACAAAAAGAAGAATATGATTTGTAAGTAAAATATAGACATCTAAAAGATACAGGTATTAAATAGCAATTATAAGAAAGTTACCTGATAGTAATTCACATGTATTATGAAAGAGAAAATAGGAGGGGGAGAGAAATGGAAATTACGGAAATGTCAATATGGAACACATTTAGAGTAGATATTATGCACATTAGTAACAGATAAGAGACAATTGCCAAGATAGTTTTGGGTAAAGGATCAAGAGTGACATGGAATGTATGAAATTGATCAAGGCAGGAAATGAATGGCGGAGGAGCAAAACCTTCTTTGAACTGCAGGAATTAGCCTACCACTTTGTTTTCTCAACTAGTAATTGATTTGTAGGAAATTGATGTAAGGAAATCACAGAAATACAGGATGTTGTAACGTGTGCAGTAATACAGAAAGTAAAAGATGATGAAGTTATGAGGAAAAGATAAAAAGGAATAAAGTGATTAAGGCAACTACTACTGAAACTCAGATTCTTGTCTAAGCTGATAGTGATTATTATCAAAAGGATTTCAATGTTTTCAATTAGTATTTTAAATAAGATTTTCATGTTGGAGGGGAAAAAGTTGAGAACATCACTGAAAATGGCTAAATTAAATTTGGAAGGAACAGTTGGTTCTGTAGCAGGAAGGTTTAAAAGAGATTTAAATTTTCACATTGTGAAAGTGCTGTCCTTCAGTAAGATGTTAGAGGTGGACATTTCTAGGGAAGCTATATGTTGAAAATGCTCTGTGAAGCAAAATACTTGGCCTTTCAGAGCTACAGGGAGAGTGGTGATGGCTGGGCCAGATGATCTCCTGAGGCCTGTTCCAAGCTTAACTACTCTCCAGTTACGGAGAGATTTCAGCTATAAAGATGTAACTAGACTCTTCTGCAGAGTCCTGAAAAAAGCTGAATAGAGTCATGACTAATTTTGTATTTAATCTGCTCTGTTTTGTTTAAACAAGAAAAGTAGGCAAGAACACCAAGGTTCCAGAGAGGGTCAAAGGTGGGACCACCCTTTTAGAGGAGGAAAGCAACAGAAATATTAAATCCACAAATCAAAGTGTCTCTTCCCTAGATAAGAGTTGCACTTAGCTTTTGTGAAAGATTTCTGATTTGTTTTGGCCCTTTCTAAAAACCATATGATTCTAGTCAGTTTGTCACATTTTCCATTCTGGGTATTGTGTTAAGATGCCCAAGTGAATTTTCATTAGAAATGCTACTTAATGAGAAATGTAGGAAAGCGCTATAGCATTGCAGATGAGTTCTTCACTGAAATTGATTCTCATTAAAATCACCCAGTCTCTACTAGATAACGGAAAACAATGAGTTGCTCAGAACCTGGAAGACTTGGGATCTATGTCAAGTGTTAACCAGTATTACTATAGTTAGCATAACCTGGGCATTATAGTAATTAGGTAAAACGTGCACAAGGAGGAGCACTGAAATGAGATGAAACCAATATACTGGATAAAGGACCAGAGGCAATAGTAGCTTTGTGCCTGGAGTGCAAGTTTTGTAGTATTCCACATTTAATATTCTACAAAAATAGCATTTGGGCATATATTTGTAGTTGCAGTTACTAGGCAAAACTTGTAGTGCAGGAAACAAACAGTTTGGGACCTGGATTCTGACCTCTTGTCACTCTGTGATTATTGACTTAGTTTATTTTAAGATTTATAGTGGTGATTTAAGTTTGTTTAGGACCAATAAGCAGAGTAGCGTTTCAAGGAAACTTTGTTTTCTATTACTTCTATGAACCTGCAATCTGATTTCACATTCGGTGAGTGGGACTTGAAGATTATATGTTAAAAGTAATAGTGCATTTCTGAAAAACTTCAGTATTTTAAATGCTAACCTCAATTTGCTGCAGATTTGTCTCTGAAATCTGCAGTATTCTGCATTGGGAAAGTACACTATTGTGATAGGCAACTTTTATGAGTAATTTCCCTAAGGTCTGAAATCAGTAGTGCGTTTTTTTGTGTTGTTGCTTTGTGTCTAAATAAGTTACACATTTATCAATTCCTTTTGACCAGGATCCATCTTTGTTGTACGTCAAAATAGCACATTTTTGCCACAATTTGAAAATGTTCCTTCAGACTATAGCTAAATGCAGTTCTTGATTTTAGTCTAGCCCTTTCATATTTCCTCATACCAGTATTTTAACGTGGTAACTGATATGCCTTGTAATTCTGCAGTTCTTTCCTTAGATGCTGATTTTAATACAGTGCTAATGCTCTGTAGAAAAAGCTGTGGAAGATCTGGCTTCTGTATAGCTTTGCCCCTCCTGTTCACAAGTAACAAACAGCAATATTCTTTGTTTTAATACACTGCTAAAATTGCGTGTTGTCTTACCTTCAGTGGGTCAGGCTGTGTACCTAGTTACACCTACACCCAAGTTGCAGTGTGACACAGGAATGACCATAAACCTGTGGGCCATTGCTGGCTCAGTGCTGCTTTGTAAACAGATGTACAGGCAGCAGGTTGGTGTGCTAAGCCGTCGTTTGGATGCACAGTCCCCAGTACTTCAACATGCTCCGTCCCGTGGCACCAGGGACTGCGCCTGTATGTTTGCGGTGCCTCCCCAAGCAAGTCAGAGGTAAGGGGTTGTGGTGATGTGCTTTCCCTTCAAGGTATAGTCAAAGCACTTACTTTCTTTCAGTCCACTGCAAACACTAATGTGAGAATGGTGAATGAAGATGGAGAAGCCAGACAGCTTGCTAGGGAAAGTGGAGGAGCGGATGGCTGCATTTCTGAGGCTGTCTTGTGTACGTAGGGTGGTTTTTTAAACCGATTAGAAGATGGTCTGTAAAACCAAAATGTACAAGCCAATTATTAGACTGAATTCACATTTAGTTTCATGAAGTGTAAGGAACAGAAATATGGTTTTAAAATGTGATATCGCTATATTTAATAAATTGAAAAAGTTTATAGATAAAATGTAACGTGTTAATTACTGTCAGGCTAAGCCCAAAGGCAGGGTTTTTCTGGGACACTTTTATCTTCTTTTAACAGTGGTATTCTGCCAGTGGAAGGTACTACTAAAATTTCACATGAAACTGCATCCTAACCTGCAGGTGATGTTGTGCTCATTACAGAACATAGCAGGAATAATAACACTTTTGCCTTTCTCACTTATGTAATCTAAAAATTATGTTTTGTTTAAAGGAAAAAGTACCAAGCACAGAAAGGTTCTACCTCTTGCTTCTAATATGTGCCCCCCTCCCCTTGACGTCTTGTCAATTTTATCAATTCAATACTTAAATTAAACTCCTGAAAAAAAATTAGGAATGCATAATTAACCCTTTCTTTATCATAATTAAACAGTCTTTGCAGTGGAGTAGGGATCTGGGTATTTTTTTCTTTTCCTCTCTGTCGGTGCTCTCAAAGACAAAATAGACCTTTTAGGTGTACAACTTAAACAGTAGCAGGCAGTTGTGGATTAGGAGTGGAATTACATTTTGAAAAGAATGCGTTTGTGAATAAAGTCTGTTGGAATTCTGACATACTGTTTCCAGTATGATTTCTATGTGTAGATTGTTAAAAGCTTTACAAGAAAAAAAAATAAATCTCAGTTCTTTAATCTGAAACAGACTAATGCACACAGAGGTAGAATATTAGCAAAAGATCTTGCCATGCATTGGCCGTAAGTTCAGGCATATAACCTAAGTACTTTCTGCTGGGAAGCAGGATGTCTTCTTAATTCTAGTTCTTGTGAATAGAGGGGAACAAGGGTGTTTGGAGTGTGTGTTGGAACAGTTGATGCAATCTGAACTATTCTTACACTGTCATATACTTTGAAATAATAAATAAGTGTGTCTGAGACACGGCCAATACTTCAAAGTGAGAAATCCACACATTCTTTTATTGTCTTTTAATTTTGTTCTGTAGCCATTGTGCAGGTCTGGACTGTATTATTGCAGCTTACTTCTTGATGTCTTACTTTTGGCAATACAAATATGACACACACATCAGACTGGTGGGTGAGTGGATGAGTGGGTTTTGACAATTACGATGTTTATGGCATAATTAAAAACAGTGTAAGTGAAATTTAAGATATACATCTCAATATGGCTATATTTTGTAAAATAAGGTTTTATAGAAGCAGAGAATCTGGAGGTGGAAGAGGTGGATAGAGGATGGAGCTGAGCTAGTCCTAAAATTTCTGGGGTGTGTTGCCTTGCTTTCTCCAAGAGCTGCTTTCACAGAAGCCATTTGTGCCTACATCAGTGTTGCATACAGGCAGGAGATGTTTTAGAGCTACTTGTGGCGTAGGAGTTCTGGTGCTTTCTGACAACAAGGCATAATTTTTAGAGTAGTTTTAACCAAATACATAATCCTGTCTTTCAAGTCTTTGGATGCCAAACATACTCATTATTGTTTGAATAATTTATTATATACACTGTCATCAGGATATCAAGGTTATAGAAAATATTTCTTATGAAGAAAGATTCCCTATGTAATGGGAATCTTTCTGCATTATTATTAGCCTTATATTCTTGGTTTGGTTATTTTCATGTTTGTTTCATGTATTTCTGCTAGTAATTTTTAAAAGAAAATAATCCAATAGATAGCTTGCATGTTGTAAGCAAAAAAGCTTGTGCAAGTTATTTATTTTTTCTTGATGAATTTATTTATTTTTTTTTTTTAATGAGCAAGAGACTAATTCATTCCTTGTGCTTCATCAGCCCAACTGGGCTGGTTTATTAAATCATGTCCATGATACCCATGACATTGGAAAAGTCATAAAAATTTCAAATGCCGTCTGCTGTCACTTTAAATGACTATTGTCCTAATGGGGTAAATGAGAGGAACCAGAAAGAAATATGCTACATGGATAATTAAAAGTCTTGGGTTTTTTTGTTTGTTTGTTTTCCTTTTTGGTGTTATATTTAGTTTAGAAGGCTTCATTTGTATTTTGAGAAGCCAGGTTTGATAATTCAGATAACCTGGGTAACCTGAATTCTTTGTTTGGAATATTGGTTTTAATAATTGACATTTATATTAATTTCCAGACCACATTTTGGCCCTTTTGCAGAAAGCACTGAAGAGCTTCCTTAGTGCAACAATATAAAATCCAAATGTATTTGTGAAGGTGCTGTAGTAGCAGTCTTGGAGGAATACTGTTTCATTGTGTCCTGAAAGATACTTATTAATTGGTGTTTAGAGGGAGTAAGCCCTTGTTTCACAAACTGCGAATATTTGGGAACAGGATATGTGATTTAGAGAAACTATGAATAACGTGGCAGTTCTGGTGAATTTAGCAGGTTTTTTTGGCTGAAGGACTTTTTTTTGTTGTTGTTTTTTGTTTTTTTTTTTAATACACTTTGATTATGGAGGGACCATAAAACATCGAGGGAACTCAGAGCAGAAATTTTGTGCCCATTGGAGACACCCAAATACAACTTCCCTCCAAAATCCTATGAGTAGTCCATTGAGCAAAATAATTGCATGCAGCACTGGCTCCAAATAAAACAGTTGTCTCTTATTTACCCCTTCACTGTGGCCTCTTCAGCTGCAATTAAAGCATGTGTTAAAATCAAGTGAAGTGCACTACTGGAGGACACATGTGGAGACTTTCTTTTTGTAATCAAATACTACAGCTTAACAGCAAAGACTGCATAAAACATTTTAGCATGACACTGGTTTTAATGTAGTGTTTTTAGTTTTTTCCTAGTATACAAGCACCAGATTTTCTACACCTTGTTTTATTTTGTAGTAGTGGTAATGTAAAAGGTTAAGGAACATTTTCACCTAGAACTGTATGTTTCTGATGAACTCCCATGTTCCCATAGCAATTTTAGTAACCACACGCTGTTTTACTGGAAGAGTGACTTGAGGATATTGCCTGATCTCTCTCTGCCTCCCATGGTAAACCTTCTGTTTGTTTTGTGAATTTAGTAGTCAGAGGTGCGTGATAAAACTTGCCATCTCTTACTTAATGACACTTCACAGCCAGTAAGACTGCCAAACTGCCATACAACTTTCCTTTTTACTTCATTAAGCAACACAGAAGAACAGATCACAATGATTATTTTCTACTGTAATGCCTCATATTGACTGAAACATCTAAGTCTTAAAAATAGATAAGTACTATAAAATAAAAGGCTTTAATGGAAGAAGGGACATCTTCACAGCTCCAGATGGGTCTAAGGAGAGGGGAAAAGTGCAGCAAGACCCAAGTCAAGAAAATTGAGCTTTTTTAAATAAGTGAAGCATGAGTGGGAGATGGGGGAGAAAAGGTTAAGCTATGTTTTCTGTAGTAGGTTATACTAGAAATAAAATACAGGTGTTTTTTTTCAGCAAAACCACACTAGAGGAACAAACTGGAACAAAATGTTTCTGCTTTCCCTAGTGGCAACAGTTAAACTGTAGTGACACTTAAAATAATCTGTGTGCTATTTTGCAGAGAACATTACTGTCTCAAAAGTCTTTTAATAACTGGCTGACCGGCTGCATCTTTGATGTTTTAAAGGCAAGGAAGCAGTAGGCTGATACTCCTTCTCACATATCAAAATTACTTGCAATATAGATTGTTTTCTTGTGGTTATGGAGTTTGTGATTTCTCCTGTGTTTTCTGGTTTTCAACAGTTGTAAATACAAAAAACCAAGCACATTTCCTGCTCTCTTCCTGCCTTCTGTCCAACAACAACAAAAAGTGAAAACCCCCAACAATTTACCTATAATAGTGTTTTGGCACATGGTATCTTATTAGTTAAAAGGCAAATAGACTCAATGTTTGTATTACACTAGCTTCAGGTCAGACAAAAAGAGAAAGAAAAGGAGGTAAAAGGTGGATAGGGAAAGAGACCATGTGCTCTCTGTGCAAACCATTGTATCCATGGAGGATGCTTCTGTGGCCTTGGAAGAAGCCTACACGTCAGTGAGAATAAAACCTGATATCCACAGTGGCTGTGAATTTTTATTTACATATACGGGTTTGAAAAATGTGGTTTTTCTGTTGTGGGTGGGACCACAGTTTATGACTAAAGACTGTGGTGTTGGTGGTGTTAGCTGAGCTTGTGTCTCAGTGAGAACTTAATATTTTGCTTGTGAGTTCAGATTTCACTGGAAATTAGTGAGTTCTTGTGATGATGCGTTTGCAGAAAAAAATTACCGCTACAGTAGGCATACAGTGTGACCTCACAAACTGGGCAGCACTTAGTGGGGGAAAAAAAGATAACCTGCCATTGTTTGTACTGTTTTTACATTGCATTGAGGACGGATAGCTTGGAAAAGCAGGGGATAAATATGTAATTACTTGTTTTTTCTCTTGTCCTGTAAGATGATTAAGTTCTGGAGCTTTGTGCTTATACTTTTTTGTTGGTCCTTCACTCATTGCAAACAAAAGAAGACCTGTGTTACTTCTTAATTTATATGCTGATGGACCTCCAGCCAGCTGTTTTCAGTGTGGAATGGAGAGCATACAGATTACTTCTACAATATTGCCTGAAAATACTCTGGAATGCACTGCTTTGGGGTAGAACACACTGAAATACTCTTGCACTTGAAAATTAGAGCTCTGTAGTTCTCATTACTTCTGTCCTTCAGGCAAAGCGGGACGAAGACAACATTGGAGATAGGAGTTTCACAGAAAGTAATTGTAAATTATTGTCCTGAATTTTCAGTATTCCTTTATTTGTGTTTTTGCTTTTAAACTTACTTATGAGTTTAAATTTAGGTGACGATTTCCTAAGTGGTGTCTCAGTTGTCAGGTTCGGTTGTGGCCTTCTTATAAAATAACGTTAACTTTGAAAAGATGACATTTTCTTGTGTGAGATTGCCTCCCTTGTTCTAGCTTGATATATCTTGCCCTGAATCTCTGGCCATTTCAACTTACTTGTCCAACACAGATGTGAACTATTGAAAATACTGAAATATATGAATTGAAAATGCTGAAATTCAGCTTTGTGTAGCAAGCTGAGCCATGATTCAATAAGTAATCAATTTCCCCAGTTCTACATTGAATTAGTCTAAGAGGAAGCTACTGGGAATTCCCCTCTGCTTTATTTTGGGATTCTCCCTGCATGATTTTGTATCAGGACCCACAGAGATCACTTCAGTGAGCAATTGGTTAATGTAATTAGTAAAGTAGACATACATTCAAGTTCTGCATTAGCACTAATGAAACCACAGAGGCTGATTGTATTCTGCTGCTGTGACAAGAAAAACCAGGAAATTTTTTGTTGTGATTTCGAAGAAAATGTTGAGTAGGTGCAAAAAAATATCATTACTGTTACTGTGATAAAGACGTTATTATGTTGATTCCTTGTTTGGGGCAAATTCCATAAAACATACAGATATATATTTGTGCTGACTGACCCAGCAATAATTTGGAGTACTCATGCAGCACCACAGTGCTGCAGTGTGTACAGTGGAAGTGGGCAATGACACTGCAGAGCAAAAGGGAGCAAGATTTTTGTACAGAAGATGACCCGTGAGGGTTTTCATGTTAAAATACTGGATGACATTTACATACCATGTGACTTAGTCCAACAGCTCAGTTTTTTAGAGCTGCCAGATATTCAGTCACATTTGTTAAGAAAATTTAAAACAACAAACTGGAACCAAACCCACCATCAAACTTTTGGATTATTTTCATTTCCTTGCTTCAAGAGGTTTTTTAAAAAATCAGTTTCTCCCCCCTTCTGCATCCAGGAAAGGGATTTTTCTAAAAAATATGTGGGAAGCCAGTAATAAGGGGTGGCAGTGCTCCTTTAAAAGACACGCAGTACAGTCTGCTAGTTGACTTGAGATATTCAGACTGAAAATGTTAAGCTTTTCATATAGTATTTTTATTATCCCATTATGTTGTTTCTTAATTAAACTCTAAATCAGAGGTTGTTTTAATTACCACTAGGGTTTTAAAAAAAAAGTATAAGCTGATACCTTATTAACATTGCAGTGGTAGTCTGCAGATCTGGTAGCACCAAGGCCAAGTTACAGAGCCTCATTCATTATTGAACAGCAGCTTTTTAGGTCATCACACATTATAAACACTCTACCAGTTTCCTTCATCATAAACTTAAAATGTATCCATTGTGCATGTTTTAGAAATGTTTTGGCTTTAATTAACTTAGCCTGTAGGAGGAAAGAATTGTAAGGTAAGAGGAACAAGTAAGGTAAGAGGAACAAGTACACAAGTGGTTCCTCACTGTTGCCAAATTTTACTCAGTATACTAAAACTTACTTTTTTATCAACTCACAGAATAATGAAGCAAACCTTAAAAATGAAGACAAAAAGTTTATTTTCACGTTCAGCTACGACTGACGTGGTCTTTCTTATGAATTTGTTATGCTATGCTTAAAGTACTTCATGTTTTTACAAGTTATAAGTAAGCTTTCTTTTATGATTTTCTGGAATATTAGAGCATGGAAGTACTTTTTTTTTAAAAAAAACAACAAACCCCTAAGGAATAGTCAAACATTGAGGACTAAGGTAACATTTGCATCTGCGGCCTTCCAAAAAACATTGTTATATCAGAGGATCTGCAACACTTTGCCATGATTTGAGATTTGTGTATGGAGCAAGTTTACCTTGCCATGCTTGCAATGTGCAACGCCATGTGAGCGGACATACTTTTGCAGACCAATGCAACACTTGCATTAAGTGCTCATAGTGCTGCAGGCTTTGGTATTTTTAACATTAATTTTTCAGTTTGTCTTTTTCTCCCAGGTTTTGTGTGAGAATCTTAGGCTTTGTGTCTTCTAAAGAGGAGCGAGCTCTTTTCTCCTTGTTGTCTGAAAGGACAGCCTTCACCGTAGTTACCAGACAGAAATACGAGAACTTGCGTACCTGTTTGGAATGTTTCTTTTGAACACCAACATCCATGTTGCTGTTACTGGATTACTCATAAAGAGTGATTCTTTGTAGGAAAACAGTGAATCTTTTCTTGTATGAAGAGGATGGTGGACAAAAATGTTAACATTCAGGTCAGGATTCATTCCAGCTTTTAAAAAATTGAAGCTTTCAGATCAGAGATTCTGTTCTCGTGTTACCTGATTTGCTTCAAGAAGGAAAAAGGTTATTAGAATGTTTATAAAGTATGTTAATAAATGATGCTTTGAGCATTGTGATGTCTGGAAGTTGGATAAAATACTGAAACATAGCTGGACAGCTATACAGATGTTCTCTTGTGCAGGTCTGGCACAGGTTGATATAACTGTCTATTTTATTTTCATTTACAATTTGAAGTGATTGTATTTTACAGTGTGGATAATCTACACATGAAAATCTGTACCACTGGGATAGTGTAATCTTTCTAAAAGAAACACATTTATTTTAATCTGTCAAGACAAGTATTGGAAATATAGCCCCCAACCCCCTTCACTGAAAAATAAGAAATAAATCACTCAAGATTTTTAAAAAATGAAAACAAAAGCTTGAAAAATGCAAATTTTCTCATCAAAGTGAGCATACATGCTGCATGTAGCCTTCATAATACAACAAGCATCTATGTTCTGGTTTCTTCTACTTGTGTTTTGTGTTTAATTAAATTTAATCTGGTAAAGTGTGAAACTGTGGTTTAGGTCTAAGGGACTTCTTAGGTACAGTAAGTTTGAACTGCATGTGGGAAATACTGAACCACACGTAAAGAAAACTGCATGTATAACCTCTTCACTTCAGTGCAGCTAATTATTTGCAGATACAGGGGGCAGTTTTAGTCTGGAGAGCTGGTGTTCACATTTGCACCTTTCTGCAGCAGAGAACTGTCTGCTATTTCATTAATGCCTGTTTCAGCCAGGCATTTGTTCTCCTTGTTTGCACCATTACTGTCACTACCCTACAGGTGGTAAAGTGGTAGAAAATGAACTTGAATATCATCTAGAGCTGCTAAATATAGTAAGGGGAGAATGGTGCATATTAAATGCTCCTGTTCAAAGTATGTTCAGCACAATTAGAAGTTGGTTTCTAATCAGAGTGTAAGGCTTCAGCACACAGAAAATAAAACCGCCTCAGAAAAAAAGCTATATGTGAAGCAAACCCACTTTCGAGCAGGTTTATCAACACACCTAAGCTGCTTATCTCAGTGTTCACCTTTCACAGATGTGTACAGTTGTGGCCTGCTTACTTCTTCCAATTACTTTTAACAGTCTTCTAAATGCCCATAAGCATTGGCTGCTGTATGAAAAAAAACCCCACAACTCTCCCACAGTGTTCCCAGTTGAAATGCAGTTATAAGTTCATCAGCTTTTTCCTATTGTAGCATCTTCTGCAGTATTTCAGCTTAATTAATTTCAGAACTCTGTTTAAAAGAACACAGCTGTTACTTCATATCCATTGAAGCTTCCACATTGCTTTGAAGTTTTCACAGTATCTGAAGAGTGGGAAAGGAAGTGCTTCATGAAGTTTTGCAACAAAAATGTTACAAATATTTTATAAGCTCAATAATGACAGGAGAAAGGGTGATTTTGCTGGTTACTTCATTTTTATGTGTACTTTTTAGGAATATACCTTTAACTTCCATGATACTCTTATTTACATTGAATAATAATATTTTTTTTCTGAAATACAGCACAAACATGCATTGTTCAATAAAACACTGATTTGAATTTTGGTTTTATACTGTTCTTATTGTGCATCTTATTCCAGCTCAGCTTTCTATTAATGTTGTATTAGTTGGAATTTAATTCCATACCATTTTTTTTGTAGGAAATACGTCAGCAGCTTGAACATACTTTTGGTTTTAGGGTGTTGGGGTTTTTTTGTTTTGTTTTGTTTGTTTCTTTGCAGTTTTTTTTTTACCATCTAAGGAACAGCTGGGTGATCCTAGTCGAATTTATTGGCCTCCAAGTGAAGTTTCATATTAAGTGCAGGGATCATTAAAGTGGTTATGTTTTCAAAAGGAAGAATCCTAGGAGGGAAGCCATGCTTAGTAGTGTCCAGAAAGCAGGGGGTTTTGAATGTGTTTGGTTTGTATTGTTTGTACTGTGCAATACACCTTTGTGATGAGGTATTTGTTATCAAACAGCTTTCACCTCTATCAAGGGTTATGGTTTAGGATTACTGGTCTGGATGCTGTTTGCAACACACTGTTGGTCTCCACTCGCTGCTGTCTCAGAAGTGTCCCCCAAGTTTTTACATCAGAGGGAAAGTCCTAGTCAGACATTATAGGATGCATCGTGTTGTCAAGTCAACTGCCTCATCCCAGTGAGGTTTCTTTACTGGTGCTTCCTCTGGCTAGCTGGCTCTGGTGGTGCCCTGGAGGCTTTCTCTGGCTAGCTGTTTTCTGTGCTTTGAGCCAATGCTGTCTGCAGCAGCTTTCCTGCTTCTGGGCTGGAGTTTCTTTCTTTTATGTTCCATCTTGAGAAGAAGGAGTGTTACAAAGGAAGAACAGCATTAATGTATGTTTTACTTCAGGCTAAATAGTGAGCCATGATCTTCATAATAATTGAGACTTAAGTTTTACCACAGGTAGTCATGTTCATCTTGCAGAAAAAGGACATTATGATTTTTTTTCTGGTCATATGGTGTGCTGAAATTATTGAAAAGTTCTTTTGGGTAGAATAGCAAGAGAGCATGGCACTTTGCTGTGCATTTCTACTGCTTTTAACAAACTGTCATTTTACCTGTGCCATAGCTTCATCTGAAAGTCATGTATTTTACTTAAACTGAGTATTGAAGTCATGTACGTAAGGTGTTACATGATCAGGGAAGAAGACGAAGGCACTGAAACTTGAAAATTGTGGTGGAGATGTATGCTGTAGACAGTTTCTCACAACTTCTAGTTGGTGTGCTTCAAATCTGGGTTTTGGACAGAACAAGTCACATCTAGAAAAGAGAACAAAAAAGGCAATCCGTTGGAAGGCTGTCATCTTGGGATGCAGATACATATTTTTAGGGAACTTGTCTGAGATTGTGCTTCACATAGTCACCAGTAGTTGGTGAGTATTATAAACTGGACATTGTTAACAGTTACTGCAATCAGATAAAGCTGTTGTGTGGTTGTGTTGCACAGCTCTCACGTCACTGAGAAATTGAGGCACATGGACAAAACCATCATGTTTTTGTAGAGCTCACTCCTGATACTCTGAAGATCCATACTGTGCTTTATATCATTGTAAATGCCTGATTGGATTTCCAAAGGGGAGAGCACCTGTATAGCTTGTGATTTTAAACTTGTGGTTCTTCTTGTTGTGTAAATACAATTTAAAAAAATAAATTTGCTTGTATTATTAACTTCATGTTTTCTATCCACAAATGCGTGATATTCTTTTGGAGTTTAAGGAAAAAGCCACAAAAAGAATTACTAGATTTTCAATGTCACATTTGATTTAGAAGTTTAGTGTATTATTTTAGCTATTTTCCTCAATCTTCTTTTTTCAAAGACTGCCATTAAAATAGAAACTTTTCTTGATCTATTTCAATGCTAACGAGCAAATCCTACATTAGGAAAAAAACATGCCATCTTTTTGTAGCTCTTATATCAACAGGGTCTTCCCCAGGTCAGTGTTGTTGTTAGAAACAGAAAATCAGTGTTGTTACTGTTTTATAAAGGTAATTTTAAAGTGGCTATTTAAGAAAAACCAAATTCCTCAACATTTAGATTATCATTATATCTTCTTCATTTTTTGTCATGGAATCTTTCATAATGTTAATTAGTGAGTCAAGTAAATTCAGTAATCATATAATTCATGCTAAATGAGTGATTTTTAGAGAACCAGTGAAAATATTGGTGCCAGCTGAGATTATTGTATACTTCCAAAAAAGACTAAATACATTTAAGCAGAGAATGTATATAGCCTGTATATTTAGCCTGTAAGGACAAATCACACAATGAAAGGTCATTGCCAAAGACACCTCATATGCCCGTTATAGGTGGAGGGCTGCATGTCTGCAGAGTTGGAAAGGAATCCAGCACGTATGCTGCTCAGTCTAATTATAACGTTACAGATGGTCATTACATAAGGAATGCCTCCAAATCAATATTGTCCATGCAGAGAGACTTCTAAGTATACCTGATTCTGAAAGAGCAGCAGCTTGATATTTCTCTCCAGGAATGTAGCTCTCAAAGCAGCAAGGTACACCGTCTCTTCCCAGTTATATATTCTCTCATACCAGATCAGTATTTACACTTGATTTTCTCTCCATGGTCATCATGCTACCCTCCTTAATACGTTTTTCTTTTCACTGTATGCATGCATGAGGCTGGGCCACATATTAGATGGAGACAGTTACGTTTTTTACAAAATGAATGACATATGCATCGCTTAGGATCTTTTCGTTAGAAAATGATGCAGACTGAATTTAGCTGAAAAGGAGTAAACCTAGCTAGCAAGGGAATAACATAAAGAAGCCATAATTGGCCAAGCCAAATTTGGCTTCAAGTGCCTACAAAAACTGGCTCTGAGTTTTCAATAACAGCAGTAATTAGGATCATTGTGTTAGCACAGTATCTGCAAGTGCAAGCTCTTGCAAACTGGAAGGAAAAGTACTTCCTAATTGTTCATATGATCAGTACAACAGTTGTTGAAATTGGGGGAAAAAATTTCCCAATTTCAGTGAAGTTTAGGATGAATACTGGATTAGATATTAAAATATACCTGTTCTGTTTTCATAGTGAATGAAAATACCTCTCCATATCCAAAGAGCATTACCTTTCCTGGCTGCCATGGACAGTACCTAAAGAAGAGGCTTGTGGTTGTGTCAGTGGTCTGTATAGTTCGCATTGGTAACTAAGCATGCAATTCCTGTGTTTAGATACGTCCAAATTCTATTACCACCTGTTTTTAAAGTACAAAAATACATGCTAGCTTGACCTCTAAATCTGCAGCCAGGTTTAAGTAGTGTAGTCTTCCACTAGTGTCTCCACAGTTTAAGAATATGTGTGTGTGTTCCTACCGCTAGCTAGGTAAGAATCGTTGAGGGTGTGGAGAAAAGGGATTTGCGATGTGCCTAATCTAGCCAGATTAACGTAACTCGTATGCCAGATACTCTGGGTCATTGCCGAGACAGGCCATTGCTAATCTGCTTTCGAGTTTTGGCTGTGGATCTTTCTTAATATACGGCTTTTCATAGCGTAATGCTCTTCTTTAGGATAATACGTGACTTCTGGGTAGGACAAGCAGTGTTTTGACAGTCCACTGCCCCCACGTTGGAAAATAATAGCTGCCCTGCTAGGCTGCTAACTGTAGGTTTATTTAAGTATTACAGGTGTAGTATACAGACTAGATTGGAAAGATTTAGGTATGAGATGGATTGCAACAGCATGTATCAACCTGTTGTCTGGTCTGTGTAATGACTCAGGTGCATGATCTTAGCTGGATCTTCTAATTGATGGTGAAAGGTTACTGAGCAAATTGGAGAGAACTCGCTCGTTTCAGGTGTTATTACTTTGAACACCATTATTTACATATCTTCAAATTGGAACCTTATTTTTAAAATGGGTTAGCTTTTTAGCCTTTAAATACTAAAATGTATTATTGGTATGATACGGGGGTTTTGTGTTTGTGTTTAAATACATGTCACATGGGAAAATTATGTGTTTCTTTAAAAACTGAAATCTATATAAGTTGCCCAGGATGCTTGGAGCTTGCTGACATAAATAGTGTGGTTAGAGTAGTTGACTAGTTGATTTAGTTTGTTACAATGCAGCATGGAACAGATGTTAGTTTATTACCAGCTTTCTGTGGGATTATGATATAAAGGTTGGGGAGAAAAAGCTAGAATTGGCAGACTGGTTAATTATGCAGAACAGCATGATCTATGAAGTTGGTGTCTGGTGCTGCTGTATTGGGATGTATTGCAGATGTTAAAAATACTCTGCAGGTTTTTTTGAAGGAAGAGCTTGGAAAACTGCTTATACACCTTTAGGTACATGTGCTTATGTCAGAAAATGGTGTTTTAACCTTTGGGCTAGAGTCCCTGAGCTGAGGAGTGCCTCAGAGTGGGGAGGTTTTATAGGGAATTTCATGCAAATAGTCTTGTTCTTCTGCACCGTACATAGGAAAAGAGAAAATGTGAAAGGAATGACAGTCAAAAAAGTGGTGTCTGAGCTTGGAATATGGGTAACACACAGGCCACCAGAAAAGAGGACAGCTGAATTCTGGCCTTCAACAACAGTAGTATTGTTTATAACCAAATAAAAATGTCTCTTGCTCTTGTGATGTTTCTTGCCCCTATTATTGGTGGTTAAAAACTGTTCATAATATTGTTCACCTGATGACAAGGGCTTCCAGTTCACAGCTCTGTTTTTTAATATCCGCTTCTTGTGTGCCAGTGTTGTCTACAGCTTTAGAGTTTTTCTCCTTCCCTTATCTTATGTCCCTGATTTGTTTATGACTGAGAGGCATGCTTATTGCCTCTCAGCCTTCATTTTACTAGGCTAATTAAACCAGGCTCTGTTAGTATGCTGTTTGTACTATCCTCTCCTTGCTTCTCTGGTTAATTCTCATAGCTTTTCTCTGCACGTGCTTGAGCTTAAATCATGGGTTTTTTTAAGTCAGGTGACCGAAAATGTTCACAGAGTTCCAGTTGAGATCTTGCCAGTTTCTTCTAAAATGGCTTTAATACAAACCTGTCTCTGCAGAAATTTCCTCCCTTGATACAGCCAGATTGCAGTTGCCTTTTTCACAACTGTATCTTTCTGACAGCTTGTATTCATCCTGATTGATTAATACATCCAAGTCATTCTCCTCCTCTGTTATTTCCAGCTGATGATCCTCTAGCTTACAGTAGAAATTCTTCCTGTTCCCCGAGTGCTTGACCTTGACTGTGCTATTGCATTTTGTTATTACTATCACTTTGGTCCTTGAAGGCTGTTCAGTTCTTGCAATGTGATGTTATGATCTTCCTCTGTATTGAAAGTAGTTCCAAAATTATTATTTTTTTTTAGTAACCCTCATCAAGTGTCATTATTGTGATCCAATCTTCTAGTTCCATTTTTGCTATAAGGTCAGTTCTCAGAATGGTTTGTAAGGAACCCCACTCTCAATCTCATTCTAGTCCAGTAGTTCCCTTCCACATTGTAGCTTCACTTTTTCTTAGTAAAGCCCTTGCTGTTTTGCATTAAATTTGTCTTTTTCTGTCTTGTGTACTCCTGTCCATACAGTTTGGTGTTGTGTGATTTACTGAAGTACCTATGTTTAAGACATTAATTTCTGTGATCTAAACTTTTACTTCCTCCATAATATAGGAGGTTAGCCTGGACTATCTGCTTCTTAATGTAACCATATCTAAATCCAGCCTTTTTTGCTTCATGAGTATCTGTCTATTAAACCCAACATGACTTGATGAAAATGCCAAATGAAGAAAATTAGGTTCTTCAAGTGTCAAGAGAACCATTAATGACTCTTAGCAGTCTCTCTGAATTTCTTATGAACTTTTCTGAATGCAAAATATGCTTATCTAGGCCTTTTTGTAATGTCTTTATTTGTAAGAATGTCTAGTCTTACTTTCCAAAAATGCATTAGGCAAGTAGTTGGGAACCATGGTGATACTTCATCTTTGGGTTCTAAAAATTAATGTATAGACCCAGAACTACATTGAGTTCTGCTTAATGCTTGCTACATGCTGTGAGAAAGAGGCAGAGGATTTTATGAAAGTTTTGTGAGATACTAAGTTTTCCTCTTTTTGATGAAAAAGAATTTCAAAGATGTTGCAAAAAATTCCAGTAATACTTCTCTTAACAGGCCAGCCATGGGATTACAGAACATCTTAATGAAATAAAGCATTCAAGCCTGTTTTTCTTGCACAGAACCATACTCTGCAAATCTGCTGGAAAAGGTCTTTAGTGGTGTGTGTTTTCCTTAACCAACATGATTGTTAGGCATGAATCCTTCCTGTGTCAGCCTTGATAGCCTTCATCTTGATAGTACCTGACTGTCTCCTTTGTATTTAAAAATAGAAATGACAGTCTCTCTCCCTCTGCCTTTTTTAGCTTGATTAGTTCATAGCTGGAAGTGTGAGACACTTGAGGGAAAGCTAAATTGAAGGGTTGAGGCTCCCATTCTGAATGGGGTTAAGATCCATTGTTCTGCTTCCAGGAGCAATCCCTGCCATCTTTTGTTGAAGTCACGTGAAAGTCTTTGTTTCAGTGCTTTGTGTTGTTTGTAAGTTTTGCCGGTGAAAAGGAGCATAGTTCTTGTGGTGACAGAGCAGTGAGCAGCAGGAGGGGGGAAAGACGCTTACAGCAGCTGGTACTGGGAGATGCTTCGGGTTGTGCTCAGGAACACAGCAAAACCTACACCACAGCAATGGATTGTAACCTTCCTGTCATTTAGGCTTTCTAAGCTCAATTATATGCAAACTAGATTTTTGTTAATGTGCTCACATTTGGTTTTCACCACAATGGTTTAAATAATTCAAAGTGGAGGTCAGGCGTATGTGACACAGTATGGTTTTACTCTGTCACAGTTAAGGGCGGAGTCAAAAGTTGCCGAGTATAGGTGGTTGTGAGTGATTTTCTTCTGTTTCTGTTTTAGTGTTTAGTGTACTGACACTGTCAACAACGTGTGACACTAAGAAGCAGTGAAGAACACTTTCTTTGCTTTGGAGAATGTAGATAGATCTATGAAGCAGCCATTTCAGTGATTATTCAACAGAAATTCGTGGGATAGTTGTGCTAAGTAAGAAGATTCAGATTTTGCTAGAACTTGATATTATTTAAGGGGAAAAAGAATAAGACTTCTTAGGGGCATGAAAATACCTCTTCTGTCCATATACTGTATTGATCCTATCCAAGGAAAATAAAGTGCATGCTTTGCCTTTTCTCTTGATTCCCCATTCTTAATTTTTTGACACTGTAAATAACATTTCTAATTACTCTCTGTCTGACTCTGGTCAACTTTATTGTAATTTTTTCAGTTGATGTAATAATGTTTTTATGAGTCCATATTTTTTTTGTGGGGAAAGAGTGCTGTGAATTAACATGATAAATACTAGCAGCAGCTTATGATCAAAGGGAAGAATCTGTCAGATAAACTGTTGATAAACTTACACATAAACTTCATTAATATTTTGAATTCTCTGTATTGGCAAAAAAAAAAATAATGCAGGATATTGTTTGGGTTTTTTACAAACTGAAGCTGTTTAAAAATATATATTTTCACCTTGATATCATCAGAAGGATGCAAATGCAATATGGTGAGCCTAAGGTCTTTGTGGAGTTTGGTGGGCATGGAGGACAGTGTTTAAAAGAACAGACAGTTCTGAGAAAGAAACAATAAAAAAATGCATATGTATTACTCCAAGCTATGTATATAAATATGATCTTTGTATGTTCCTTCCCTCCCTCAAGCAAATACACTGTTTTCTTGTGCCATCAGAGAGTCTTTAGATGGCTGTGTATCCCTGCACCCCTGGTATTGAGAGTTCTACTCCGTCGGGGCAGGTTATGATGCTTCAGTGCTGTGTTAGCAATTATGAAATGCAGTCTAAAGAGGGAGAAGATAAAAGAAGTGAACTTGTACATTTTCTCATGGGAGATAGGACCTAGAGCACAATGGGGAAGGCATTATAATGATACCAAACAAAGTTCTGGGGCACTGAAGCTCAGTTTAATCTCCAGTAGTAACCCTGCTTTTGTGAAAATACTCCCAAGTGTAGCTGGGAGTGAACCTGGCCAACCGTGTCTTCAGGCAAGTTTGTTTTAGCTACTAGAATTGAATGTTAATAGATTAATTTGGAAATCTACTCAACCTGAAATTTCGTTTAATAGAAAAAATGTAGAACTAAATATGACTTAGGATGAAAATATTTATTTTGATAAACTTTTGCAGATGTTGCAGTTTAAGAACTCTTTTGAAGTGGTGTATCTAAGCCTTGCATATCTAGGTTTCAGACTGTCGTAGGCATTTAATAGGATGGTCCTGCCCTACAGAAAAGCCCCCATGTTGTCGAAAACAAAAAGAATTTCTTGAAGCCATCTTGTCAGCAAGTTGTGTCTGTCTTTTATAGGCATAGAGAGATTTCTATTTTAGTATTTCAGAAGCATGAGAACATGGTGCACAAAGATGTAAATCTGGGGTTCTTTTTTGGTGTGGGTCTTTTTTGGTTGTTTTTGTTCATTTTGGGGGTTTGGGATTTTTTTTTAAGATGTGAAACTTGATGTCTGTCTCTCTTCATTTTTTTTTCCACCTGACGGGTGGCCAAAAGATTATTTTTAAGACATTTCTTTTTTTTTTCCTTTTTTTTTTTTTTTGTAATATGCTTGAAGGTGATTATTTTTTATTATTCAGATGTGCTTGACCAACAAGAGGTTACTTAATCCCATTTCGGTAGTTACCACCGTTTGCAGTGAAAAACAGAGTCATGGAATCATAGTATCATAGAAGTGACTGTGTATCCCTTTTTAAAACAGTGCATCTTGAATCCTGATAAGTTACACCTAGATCATAAAATGAAACTTTGGAGAATCATGGCTAATGAAAAGAAAGAAAATTAAATTAGAGAGCTCAGCCGTAAAAGAAGTGGGTGCATAAAGGATAAGGCAATCTCATGAGTAGGAGAAATGAGTGTCGCAGAACTGCAAGATTTACTTCTACACAAACTCTGTATGCTTTGGAAGGATCTAACTCATTGAGTAGCTTTCAAAATTCAGGGGGCTAGTTTGGGCATCTGAGAAATGTAAGAGATATTTTAATTCCCCTGAAAGCTTGAGATTATAAAACACATCTAGCTTCCTACATCTGCTGTTGTGAGTTTATACTGTTGTAACTCAGAAGGGGAGGCCAGTTGTGTTTTGCTGTGAGATGAAGGACTTGTTAGAGAACTTAAGCGCTATCAGTGGTCATGTAGCCAGGGGAGATGGAATTATGTTTCTGTCTAATCATAGACACATTGCAGAGCATAGCATTTAAAATATTGACCATCATAACTATATTCATTAAATCCACCAAAAAAAAGCAGGACAGCATGTACTTACATTTTCATTCCTCGCGTGGCAGGTTTCAGGATCAGTATTGTCCTTGGTTTTATTTTCCAGTCATCCTTGTAGTTGATATTCAGTATAGTCTTTACATAAGTATTTGGTAAAGAGAAATATATTTTACTGAAATTGCTGAAACAGGGCATTTAAACTTAGGAATCTTACAAATAGGTTATAATTGCTTGTTTGAATCTTTCTGGATTTATCGGGGTTTAATTTACTGTAAATCTAATATGCAGATAAGAAGTCTGCACTTACACAAAAGAGTTAATAGGAATCATTTTAACAGCAATATGTTAATTTTTAGATAAGTGTTATAGGTATAGTTTGTGTATGCATTCTGGGCTGACCATATGGCTCAAGTATTCATTAGTACTTTAGATATTTAAACACTTGGTACTTGTAGACACTGTTAAACATTCCTATATGAACATCCTTCTTGTAAATGTAGATGGAAAAAAAAGACTAGCTTCTAAGTTGCTCACTAAATTATTCAGATTAATCTAGTTAGGTGTTACTTGCTGATCCTGCAATGTACTGTAAAGTTCGTGTCATGATTACTGTTATACCATTCAGTTGCTGTTGCTAGCAGTGATGTAATTTCATCTTTCTGTCATGGAATTGGATGCAACTACTTATTTTAATTGAATTCATTACATGGTATAGCTGAAAAGAGCTTCTGGTTTGATTGCAGGGAAATGCCTAATTTTTAAGGTATTCTAATCCATGAATCTGAAAGCTAGTGTTTTAGTTACTTGAGGACTGAATTATCCTGAGTCAGATTACACTGATGTGTTTTCTCATGCAGCAATTAGAAGCTCATGTTATCTTACCATGATTTGCAGAAGTCTTGCTGCTTCCTTGCTATTGGGTTTTATTGAAGTATTCCTTTAAAAAAAACTACCTACCTGAAAGTTTTGCTTTAAACCTTCAAGGTTTAATAAACTACTTCCAAATTTTCAAAGTTGTCTGTGTGTTATTCATGAATAAGGCAAATGCTTCTATGCATTGCCTGTATGTGACGTTGGAAGAAGAGAATTTTTTTAATTTTTATTCATTTTTTTTACTTCTGAGTACAAAAATGCTGATAAACTATCTTTCGGAGAGCAACATCAGCTTTTTGTTCTTAATTGCACCTCTGGATATGTAGCTTTGCAGACAAAACAGAGCAAGGATAGTAGACTGGTTATCTACAGAAGATAACCAGTCTACAGAAGACTGGCCTGAAGGTGAAAGAGACTTGTTATTTTAAATGAATGAATGAATGCAAATATATATATGTGCTGTATTTTGTGAGTTCATCTATGACACTTGTTACAGCATTATGTGTATTTATTACAGCCTGTTATATTTGTTATGTTAGCAAATCTTTCAATAACCTGATTGGTGATGTGTAGGCTTGCCTGCTTTTTGGTTCAGAAACAGATACTTGTTTTTCTGGTATCGGATTTCTTTACTAGCTTTCTCTCACTCCCAGCAAAAATACAGAAGTAGTAAAGCTTAGGCTTTATAATGCAGTTTCATCATTATTTGCAAACCTGTGGGAACCAGACATTATGCTGGGCCAAAATCACTTACGAAATTCAAGGTACTTTTTCACCATGCTAATTTGCTCTTTTATAAATGTCAGCAAGACAAAGGAGAAAAGGTAAAATGCCACATGCAAGATTCACTTATATATGAGAAACTGCTATAGGTAACGTAACCATGACTGCAGGTTTTTTGCCATAGATGCACAACCTTGAGAGTCAGTGCAGTCGTTTGAAGTGCTGCTGTCGTAAGAAGGAAGATTCAGCTGTCATTTCAATGAATACCTAATCGTAGATTGATGGGGGAGCAGTCTGTAGAATCAATGCATGTTAAAGAAATGATCCTGAATTAATTACTTGTATGGCATTGTTGAGCTTAAGGCTACAGCTCCAAGCATGGAAGTTAGAGGATGTGTCAGCTTACAACAGTTATCATCCTGTATTCTTTGACTACAGGACAATGCATTGTTTTTTCACAGCATTTTGTTGTAGAAGCTGTATAGTGAGTGAGGCTGAAGGCAGCAGGAAGAGAAGTAACAGTCTTATGGCAAAGACATCGGGGTGGTCCTTGAGTATTCTTGGAAAAACCTAAATAATTTTTACCAAAAATTAAGTAAATTTAAAAGCAAAGTCTGAGACAGACACCTCCATAGAAAATTTTAACCCAAGTATTGTTGTTCTTTTTGGCATTGCTGTGAAAACTCTCCTTAAAAAAATACATTTAAAAAATTTATATGCATATACTTGTGAAAACTGGGATTGGATGAAGTGATGCAGATTATCTAGAGACATGAGGTATAGGTAGCTTGAATGTGTTGTAGATAGTCTTACAGGAAGTTGATTTATTTATTTCAAAGGTCAGTGGGTCTAAAGCCATTTTGAATAAATCACTAATACCTTGAAAGTTTATTTTAAGTTATATGTAAGACGTTAAATCTTAGAGACTGTGTTACTGGTGCATTTCTCTTGAGTATATGCCACTCTGATCATTGTTGTGTTAGTTAATGTCTGAATACATCTACAGTAAGATTTTTTTTTTATAGATGGCATTAGTTGGTTACTTAGAACTCTTGAAAATCAAACAACCTTCTCTCCTTCTCTCTAAAAATATAAATTCAGAATTTTAAGTACACCTCTGTCTTTTTGGAAACTATCCTTTTTAATACTTTTTTTTTTTGTTTACACCTTTCTCAGAATTCACTCATAAAATAAAATCTGCAAGTTAACAGTGAACAGCTTTCTACAGAATAAATACATTTCTAGAAACACCAAACCTGAGGTGAAAGGTAGGGAAATATGAAAAATTACATCAGCATTCTCCATTCTCGGTGCAAACCCCAGCAAGCATCCCGCCCCTTAGCTGTTGCTCATTTGAACCTTGTATACATCACAAGGAAAAAAGCTTTCTGTAAGATCTTGTTGGATCCTTCTCTAAGGTTTACTGTAATTTGGCCAAATATGCAGTTTGGAGAGAAGAGAAGCTGTTACTTGTTCGGAACAATGCATCATGTTCTTCTGAGATGTAGTACTTTGTAGCTACTGACTAAATTTATAGCACTTCTAAACAGCTTCATAAAAAAAATCATAAATCCTTAGATCCTCTTTTTACCACTTCAAGCAAAAAGCTCCTAGTTTTAAGTTGTAATCATGTTTTATTTTATTTTTAGAATGCCAAGATTTAAAAAAAAAACAACAAAACAAACCCCAAACTAATTGTGACATCTTTAAGCACTAAATAGAGTTTCAGGTTTTACAAATTGACCTGGTAGATAGAGGCTTTAGTTTCACTGTGATTTGTGAGATGTGGAATTTTCATGTGGCAATTGTAGGGTATGCATTTTAAATACAAGTCTAGAATAGATTTGAAGTTGATAGTGGTAAAATATTGCTTGATTATTAAAACACTTCTTAATAGATCCACACCTATAAATATAGTTGGCTTTAATTTGTTTATTTCATAAATATTGCATCATTCATTTTTATGACTTTTATGGAACAATAAATAACATAAGTTTATCACTGAAGTGAAATCTTTCTCTAAAACTCTCTCTCTGCACATTTTAAGATAATTTAATCTTTGCTCATGTCCTCTTCACTCTCCTTTCTTGTGGTACTGGTTTTGTCTCCACCATTAGTTTCATTGTTTTAGGAAAAGATTAAATTCAAAAAATAGTGAAATTCTTTCACTATGGAATTCAAAACGAAAATAAATTACAGGTAATATATTGAACAGAACAAAATTAGTGATATCTTTATAATCTGTAAATTGGCATTTTCAGCTGCCCCACCTTTTTTATTCTGGATTTTGAGATCAGTGCTTAGACTTTAATTGTATGATATTACTTAGCAAAATTTTGCAATTATATTGCACTATATGCCTATATATATATACACACACCTATATATGCCCAGAATATAGGTTGGCTAACCAAATTTAATACATGTTTATACTATCAAACAAAAAATAGGCTTACTTATACAGCTAATGAAACTTGCAGTGATGCCTGACTGCAGTGATCTTATTGGTGTGACCATAAAGCTCTTACATGTCTAGAGGCTCTGTTTGGGTATTTAAATTGCTTACAAAAGAATGGGTAAATTGGATGGTAATTTAGGCTAAAAATCTCATCCAACAGCTAGATCATGGTACATAGAAGGATACATCCATTATAGCAGGAAGAGAAAAATATAAGGGGACATCCATAGATAGCAGAGTATTACAGGAGAGTGAAAAATAAAAGCTGAATAGGTGATGAGGCAGTTTGGCCACAGTACAGTTTGTACAGTGTTTTTATTGAACCCCAAGCTGTGTTTTTGGTCTCTTGAGTTCTAATTCATGCATTCCATTGTACTTGCAATATCCTTGTACCATGTAGATTTACAAAACGTCAAGTTTAGAATTTATATTAATTGTTCCTTTGTTCTTTCAAAAACAAGTGTTTTTTTTTCTCTCCAGGAGCAGAGAGTACTTTGGTTAGTACAAGATCATAGTATCATTTAGGTTGGAAAAGACCTCTAAGATCAAGTCCAGCCATTAACCCAGCACTGCCAAGTCCATCACCAAACGATGTCCCTAAGCACTGCATCTACACCATTTTTAGACACCTCCAGGAGCAATGATTCCACCACCTCCTAGGGCAGCCTGTTCCAATGCTTGACCACCCCTTTCAGTGAAGAAATTTTTCCTAGTGTACAATCTAAACCTCCCCTGGTGCAACTTGAGGCTGTTTCCTCTTGTCCTGTCGCTTGTTAACTGGGAGACCAACCCCCATGTGCCTGCAGCCTCCTTGCAGGTAGCTGTAGAGAGCAGTAGGGTCCCCCTGAGTCATCTCTTTTCCAGGCTAAACAACCCCAGTTCCCTCATCCACTCCTTATAAGACTTGTGTTCCAGACCCTTCACCAGCTTCATTGCGATTGTTTGGACATGCTCCAGCACCGCAATGTCTTTCTTGTAGTGAGGGGCCCAAAACTGAACACAGTATTTAAGGTGTAACCTCTCTAGTGCCCAGTACAGGGGGACAATTAATTCCGTAGTCCTTCTGGCCACATTGTTTCAGATACAAGCCAGGATGCTGTTGGCCTTCTTGGCCACCTGGGCACACTGCTGGCTCATGTTGTATACTAGACAGATGTGTATCAGAAAAATACAACACTTTCTGGACCAGAAATTTTGAAAGTGCAAGGCAGCATTTATACTTTAACTCAGTTACAAGTAGAAAGGCTTTTGTACCATGTATGGTAAACAGGATCTTGAACAAACGCATAGTTAAAACTTATTTTACGATCATCTCATGCATAGCATCTTTTTGTATTTGCAAGATGGACTGCATAAACTCAGCTGGCTATTATTGTTTTGAATTTATTTTAATGATGAAAAAGAGATGTGAAGAGGACTGTTTCTAGTGATGTTTTTTACAGCATTTTGTTGGAATATAAAAGGAACGGATTGCTTAGGTTTTTTCTTTTACTATGTAGTCGTGACAGTATGTTTATTTTTTTTCTTTTAGCTACTAGTCATTCGTTTAATTAAATGTCGCCTGAAATTACGGTACATATGAAAATTCTATTAATTTGGGGACAAGGAAGAAATTTCTTATAATGACTCTTAATTCTTTCTAGGGCATGTTAATAAATAATTTCTAATTTCTGAACCAAATCCTTCCTTTATTCAGCAAACTCTTGTTTTCTGCTCCTTGATGGTGGATCCAGACCTTCATTTGAAACAGTCTGGGGGTGTCCAAAGTTGCTGAACACTCAGATCAACACATTTTCAACAGGTGGAAGGGAGAAGCTTTGAGCAGGGAAGTTGTACTGTACGATTTCTAGAGGCCCCTTCTGTCTTCACCCACTCTGTGACTGTGTGGAGGACTGTTGTATTGCCTGCTTAGATGGAAAAGCATAAGGGTGCAAAACAGTGTATTGCTGGATTTGTGTTTATTCTGCATTACTGCAGAAAGTTTTCGTATGATTGTTTCTTTAGATACAGGTGTAGGTGGCTGTAGGCATTTTGGATGCAATGTGTGGTGGGCTGGCCCAAAGTTCTGCAAAGATCCTACAGACAGCAAGGTAAAGACTTTGGGCTGGATGTAAAAATAATCTATGCTAATTGTCCCAGCTTGTGCGGGAAGCTGGCTCTGGTATCCTACATTCTGCTCTCAGTGCATATGGAGAAGGTGGCAAGTAGGAAGGAGTCTCTGGTCTCAACACCTGTGTTTGTCCTTTCGAACTTACAGCGTTAAGTGACAGGCTGGAGAGCAAAATGAAATTGATGCAAAGATTCATTTTGCTTAAGTCTTCCCCAGGAGATACTTCTTAACTATTCTTTACAAATTCCCAGTTGTAGAGATTATTTAAGTTTCTTATATTTTTTCTGCTGGGCTGAATTATCCGTATAGCTGGAAGGGAAATCTTTCCAGCTATATAAATATTGACACTAAATCTCTTACTGAAAATTGGTCTGTTTACTAGCTTTAACATGTGAAGTGGCCATAGGGTACAGATCTCCTTTATAACAGTCTTCTGAATATATCAAAATGTGAAGTACATGCCCTTGATCATCTCTTCTATTCTAAACAAATTATTTTTTAATTTTTTTGGAAATCATGTTCTCTCATTTCATGCTGCTGCTTTTGCCTGACCTCTTTTCACATTGTCTGCATTTGAAGTAAAGTAGCTCAAACAGGACATAGCTGATGCCTCACTTCTACCAAAAAAAAACCCCAAAATGAAAAGCCATGTCTTTCTATATAACACTCCTGGTAATGCACTAGAGAGGGCAGTAGCATCCTACTGTTGATTCAGCTTGTGGTCTGCAGTAGATTCAGAATCCTTTTCTACAGATTCAAAGGGGTCACCTCTCGAGGGAACATTTCAGAATTCAGTTTCTTTCAGTACTGCAGAAGAAGGCATGGTCGCATGGTTCCTTTGTTGGTGATGGTTTTGGGTTTTGTTTCCTCAAAATCTGGAACCTTTTTTCATCCTGTAGTGAACGAAAGGAGGGGGAATCTACATGTTAAATGGTCAATATCAGAGTCTGAGAGGTTGATGATTTTCTTTGGTTTTCTTCTGTTTCCTCTTGTCTCCATTCCCCCTTTGTCCCCACTTCCCCAAATCTGTGACACTGAAAAAGGAGATTAAAGAACAGCATAAAGAGCTCTGCAGAGACTGACTGCAGAGGTCACTCTTCTATAGAGAAAAAAGTTCTAAGACTTGGTGGTTTTTTTTCCAAGGAGAAAATAAGAAAGAGTTTCAGGAAAGAGTGCCATAATGCAAATCCTTCTATTGAAAAATCTGTGAAAAGAACAAAACCTGGCTTAGGAAGATCAGAGAATTCTACATTCATTTTATGGGAGCAAGGATAGCTCTTCAGTCTTGGGGTCGGAGCTTATGGAAGACAATACAGAGGGTTTTTTTGTTTTTATCCCCCCTCCCCGGGAGGAGCATTTGCATCTATTCCTGGGATTCTGTTTCAGGTCATACTTCTTAAACAAACATATGAAAAGGAATTAATAAATCTACATATAAATCTACCATGCTTATAAGAAACTGTCATTAAAAATAATAAGCAGAGCAAATTCAACAGTTTCTAGAGCATCTAGTGTTTTCTGCATCTTGTGCAGATTTTGCCTGCTGTGAGTAAATGATCCTCTGTGGCAGGAACCTTGGAAAAATAAACGCGATAAAATATTTGTGTGTTATATGGATACTGCATGAGAGAGGGAAAAAGCTGGGAGGGTGGAAATTACCAGTGTAAATATCTTCTCTGGATTGCACTTTGAATGTAATATAACTCTAAAGTAAAAGCAGTGATACAGATTTGTTAGCCCAGTAAAAGCCATATGCTATTGATTTTACTTGTGTGCATCATTATATTAACTTTCTAAGATGCTTTTCCATGGCGGACTGGTATTCATGAAACAGTGGCTGTAAGGCACATGTCATTTTTAGCCACTCACATTTGTACCAACCAAGTGGCTGAGGCATGTCAGTGTATGTACTGTTCTGCCTGGGTCCTCATCAGAAGCTTCTGATGAAAAAGATGACTTTAGAACCCAGTCTGGATGAATAAGGCACAACACTAAGTTGTGGTTAACTTCGTCTTGATAAAAATGAAATGTAACTATGTTTGGAGTTTTCATCAAACTCACAATAAGATGGTACACCTTCTAATATTTAGCTTGTTGCCTTCTCTGTGGCCACGAGCGTAGGATTCTGTGAGGGTGTAAAATACCCATTTTTTTAAGTGTAAAAGTTCTTTTACTATAGACCTTTTACTGAACAGCCGAGTAGCCTTATTTTTGTTTCCCTCTTAGAAGCTCTTTGAATTTCTTATCCTTTAAAGGGTGTTATCTAGCTATAATCACTTCAGAGACTACTGTTCAAAGGAGGATAAGGAAACAATGGCATTGTTATGAGAGTAAAATTGTGTTAAGAATCAACATGGTATTTATTGCAAAAATAAACGACGTGGTAACAGGAAATCCTGCCTCCCCTGCCCTGTGCCCCCCCACCCCCTGCAAGCTTTTGCCCACATGCAAAACAGATTTTAAATAAGTAAATTAATTAATTAAATTATAAAGCAAACAAACAAACTGACATATGCTTCTGGCACACTTTTCGTTACAGATGAGTTCTGAAATTTCAGATTGAATGCAGCTTCTTTCCAATAAGTCTGTAACTTTGCTGGTTTATAACTTGTAATTTATCATCACAGAGTCAGAGAATGGGAAGGGACCTCTGGAGATCTAGTCCAACCCCTGCTAAATCAGGTTCTTCTAAAGCAGGTTGCACAGAATCCTGTCCAGGTGGGTTTTGAACGTCTCCAGAGGAGGAGACTCCACAACTTCTCTGGGCAGACTTCCAGCGCTCTGTCACCCTCAAGGTAAAGAAGTTCTTTCTCATATTCAGAAGGAACTTAACTGTTTTGGTTTGTGCCCATTGCCCCTTGTCGTGTCACTGGGCACCACTGAAAAGAGCCTGGCCCCATCCTTTTGACAATCACCCTTAAGATATTTGTAGACATCGATAAGATCCCCTCTCAGCCTTCTCTTCTCCAGGTGAAACAGGCCCAGCTGTCTCATCCTTTCCTCATAAGAGAGATGCTCCAGTCCCCTCATCATCTTTGTAGCCCTCTGCTGGACCCTCTCCAGTAGTTCCCTGTCTCTCTTGAACTGGGGAGCCCAGCACTGGACACAGCACTCCAGATGGGGCCTCACCAGAGCGGGGCAGAGGGGGAGGAGAACCTCGCCTGGCCTTTTGGCCATGGTCCTCCTAATGCCCCCTGGGATCCCACTGGCCGCCTCGCCCACCAGGGCACACTGCTGGCCCACGGGCAACTTGCTGTCCACCAGGACTCCCAGGTCCTTCTCCACAGAGCTGCCTTCCAGCAGGTCACCCCCAGCCTGTGCTGGTGCATCGGGTTGTTCCTCCCCAGGTGCAGGAACCTACACTTGTCGTTGTTGAACGTCATGAGGTTCGTCTCCACCCAACTCTCCAGCCTATCCAGGTCTCACTGGATGGCAGTGCAGCCTTCTGGTGTATCAGCCACTCCTCCCAGTCTTGTATTGTCCGCAGACTTGCTGAGGGTGTGCTCTGTCCCTTCATCCAGGTCACTGGCGAATAAGTTGAACAGGACTGGTACGGTCTTGTACACTCAGTACTGACCCCTGGGGAACACCACTTGTTACGGGCCTCCAGCTAGACCAGGGCTCCTCAAACTGTTTAACCAGGGGCCGGCGCGGATGCAGTGGCAGGCAGCCATCTGCGGCTGCTTGGTT
This sequence comes from Falco naumanni, assembly GCF_017639655.2. Lineage (NCBI taxonomy): Eukaryota > Metazoa > Chordata > Aves > Falconiformes > Falconidae > Falco > Falco naumanni. Next base: position 18,735,392 of record NC_054080.1, read on the forward strand.
TCCCACCCAACCCCCGGGGGGGGACGACGGGGGGTTCTGTAAATACGGGGGGCCGGATTGAGGACCCTGGGGGGCCGTACTTTGAGGACCCCTGAGCTAGACGCTGCCGTCTGAGCTCTGCCCTTCAGCCAGTTCTCAATCCACTTCCCTGTCCGCTCATGTAATCCACACTGCCGGAGCTCACCTATGAGGATGTCACAGAGACAGTGTCAGAAGCCTTGCTGAGATCAAGGCAGACAACATCCATGGCTCTCCCCTTGCTTACCCAGCCAGTCATTCCATCACAGAAGGCTGTCAGGTTGGTCAGGCATGATTTCCCCTGGGTGAATTCATGTTGACTGTTCCTGACAACCTTCATTTCCCTCACATGCTTGGAGGTGACCTCCAGGATGAGCTGTTCTACCACCTTTCCAGGGATGGAGGTGAGGCTGGCTGGCCTGTTGGTTCCTGGTTTCTCCCTTCTGCCCTTTTTGAAGAATGGAGTGACATTGGTTTTCGTCCAGTCCTCAGGCACCTCTCCTGTCCTCCATGACCTTTCCAAGATGATGGAGAGTGGCTTGGTAATAACACCTGCCAGCTCCCTCAGCACTTGGGTGTGCATCCCATCAGAGCCCATGGATCTGTGGGTGTCAGGTTTGCTCAAGTGATCCTCAACCTGATCCTCCTGAACCAAGGGAGTGTCTTCCTTTCTCTAGACTTCCAGTCTTGCCTCCAGGGTCTGGGATTCCTGAGGGCTGGCATTGGCAGTGAAGACTGAAGCAAGGAAGGCATTCAGTAACTCTGCCTTCTCTGTGTTCTTTGTCACCAGGGCACCCACCTCATTCAGCAGTGGGCCCACATTTTCCCTAGTCGTCCTTTTCCTGGTGATGTACTTGAAGAAGCCCTTCTTGTTGTTCTTGACCTCCCTTGTCAGATTTAATTCCAAATGGACCTTAGCTTTCCTCATTGCTTCCCTGCATGTTCTGACAACATCCCTGTATTCCTCTCAGGTGGCCTGTGCCTTTTTCCACATCCCATAAACTTCTTTCTTGTCTGAGCTTTGTCAGAAGCTCCTTGCTCATCCATGCAGGTCTCCTGCCCACTTTGCTTGATTTCTTGATCATAGGGATGCACTGATCTTGAACTTGGAGGAAGTGATGCTTGAATATTAGCCAGCTCTCTTGGACTCCCCTACTTTGTAGGGCCCCAACCCATGGGATTCCTCAAAGTAGGTCCTTGAAGAGGCCAAAGTTAGCTCTCCTGAAGTCCAGAATTGCAATACTACTTACTGGCCTGCTTCTGGCATACAAGATCCTGAACTCCACTACCTCATGGTCAGTGCACCCAAGGCTGGCCCCAGTCTTCACATCTTGAGCCAACCCTTCTTTGTTTGTGAGTACGAGGTCCAGCAGTGCACCTCGCCTCGTTGGCTCTTGCGTGTCCTGCATCAAAAAGTTGTCATTAATGTTCTGCAGGAACCTCCTGTAACATGTGTGCCTGGCTTTGCTGTCATTCCGTCTGTTGTATCAGGGTGGCTGAACTCCTCCATGAGAACCAGGGCCTGTGATGGTGAGGGTACCTCGAGCTGTCTGTAAGAGGCCTTATCAACCCCCTCTTCCTGATCAGGTGGCCTGTAGTGAGGACCCCCAACAGTGTCACCCATGTTGGCCTGCCTCTGAATCCTTACCCATAAGCTCTTGACTCATTCTTCATCCACCTCTAGGCAAAGCTTGACACATTCCAGCTGCTCCCTCACATACAGAGCAACTCCACCAGCTCGCTTTGCTGGCCTGTCTTTCCTGGAAAGTACACAGCCATCCATGCCAGCATTCCAGTCACGTGAGCTATCCCACCGTGTCTCTGTAACTGCAGTGAGACTGTGGCATTGCAGCAGCACACAGATCTCTAATTCTTCCTGTTTATTCGCCATGCTGCCTGCCTTGGTGTACAGGCATGTCAGAGAGCTAATGGAGCACACGGATTTCCCAGGAGGGGTGGGAGAGGTTCCACCATAGTGACACACATCCTCGAGGTGGCTGGCTTTCTGGTTCTCATCTTGGGAGTCAGCTAAGGAGCATACATCACTGCTCTGGTTAGCCTGGCTTATTCTCCAGTTGGATGCGATGGCACAAGCACTGCCACATGGTGCCCCTCCCCCTGAGTCCTTCAGTTTACAGCCACTCCCCCAAGCTGGCTAGCCTGCTGCTGAAGATTCCCCTGTCTCTTCTAGACAGGTGGATCCTTTCCATCCCTAACAGGCTACAGTCAAAGAACGTCCTGTTGTCAGAGAAGCCAAAACCTGTCACGACAGCACCAGCCACAAAGCCAGAAGTTGATGTACATTATACGCTTATTTCTGGCTGTGCCCCTTCCTCTTTACTGGTAAAATGGAAGAAAAAATGACTTAGACACCAAAATTGTTCACCTGCACCTCCAGAGCTTTGTAGTCTTCCTTGATTCTGCCCAGGTTCTGGCTTGCAATGTAGTTTGTGTCCACATGAAAGAGTACCAGAGGATAGTAGTCTGTGCTCTTGAGAAGTGCTGGTACTCGCTCAGCAGTATCGCAGACGTTGGCTCCCGGAAGGCAGCGTGCCTCTTACGCCTCCCTGAGCCTCCCAGGCTGACAGATGGGCACTTCAGTGCCCCTTAACAGAGAGTCACACGCTACAAACACCCAGCGTTTCTTTTTGTGGTAACCAAGGTGCTGCTGGGACAGTATCTCCATGCAGACCTTGCTCGTGGGTGTCTACAGCTGCTAAAGCTTCATATCTGTGTCTGGTTGTAATGCAGGAGGGTGGAGACTGAAGCAAAGTCCTACTTTTGTGGGACACTAGGGTCCAAGGTGCTTCGTTCTTTGTGTTGTCCAGGCATATGGTCCTGAAACCAGCTATCACCACCTTGGACCCTCTAATACTATGCAATCTTTTAACTGTTACCTGCAACTCAGCCACCTGTCATATCGGATCTTCAGCCCGTGCACACCTGAGGCAGGTACTTACCTTTTCTCCAGGAGAAGGGTCAGGGCACTCACAGCAACCTACTGCCTGTACTGATGCCTCATTCCTAACCAGTTCCATCTGCATGGATGCATCAGACATCACTGGAGCTTCCTCTCTAGTAACGCTGGCTTTTATGCTGAGGCAAGTGCCCACCATCCTGGCAGAGACCTAGAGCACTCCCTTGGGTCATGGACCTGCAAGCAGGGTGCAGAGCCCTTCCTGCGTGAACTGCTGTGCCAACTGCTGCAACGCACCCTGGTCACAGCACTCCCCAGGGCTGTTTAAATCTCCCATGGTTACTCCTGGCAGCGTCCAGACCACGTCAGCCTGGCTCATGAGAGCTGCTGGCTCCTGGCAGGGTTCTCGGTTCTTCATGAGTAACAGCTGCTAGGATCTGAATTTTCATGTGCTGTGAAAGGTGCATTTCAGTTTTTTCGAAGGTTAATAAGAGGTGTTTTATCTTTTCAGTCTTCACGCTCTTTCATTAAAAGCTGTGAAAACACTCCAGCCTGAAAGACCAAATGGAACATATTGAAAACAATGGTGAACAAACTTCCTCATGCTGCTGTTGTAAATTTTTGATTTTCAACATGATGTCTCACTAGTTCATCTCTCCAAAAGCAGTATATATTTTAAAAATCTGATACTTACCTTTTAGTCTTTTGCTGTCTTTTGTGATTCATTGCTGTTGAACAGCTCATCAGGATGGAGTTAAATGCTTTCCCTACAAAGAGGGAGAGAAATACTGTCTTTCTTTAGTTAAGTATATTTAATGGAAAGTATTTATGGATCTGTCTTGTTCAGCAGGGTAGGCTAATTCTGAAGCAGACTGGAATTTTCACTTTTGGGGAAAGCAATGCTTTTTTCTATTCTCAGCATTCTCCTCTTTGTCGTCAGAACCATTTGTCTGAAGAACAGCCTTGTCCTTAATTCCTCTCTTTCAACTCGAGTCCATTGTCAGATCTTAACCTACTATTCCACTGTCAAAAGAGCTTCTATTACTATTTCTGAAAACACAGTGTTCTTGGACTGAATTGGTACTGCACAGCCTCATGCTTCAGAAGAGGCTGTCTCACCTGGTGCTGCTGCCTGGGATAGTGGTTACCATGACCTTGCTGCATACCTTGCCAAGGCCAGCCTGCTGGTTGCTGCTGCTGCCCAGTGAGTTGGCTTCTCCTGGCAAGTGGGAATATTTGCTCTTGTCTACAGTGGTTGCTGCCACAGTTCCTTGCATTGCTTCCAGTGGCAGCATGTTGGTTAAATGCCAGCAATAAAAGCACACAAAGCAAGAGAGCTGCCTGAATTTCAGTTTTGTTAGTAATTGTGTTGCAAAGATTTTTAATCTCCTTTAAAATTACTCAGGTGGCAACTAGAACTCCTGGTTTATGGAAATTATTTTCTTTTTTTTGCATTTGCATTTTTTTTTTGCAATTTGCATTGCCAGCTACTGTGTGGATAAGTGTGAGAAAAGGAGTAATACCTTTGTTACAGAGGAGGGAGATATACACAGGAATTGGAGAGGTGGGAGTGTCTCAGAGGGTCCACAATCCAAATCTTGGCCTTGAAAGTTTGTGTTTCTTCACAGAAACTGACAGCAAAGAAACTTTATATGGGTTTCTGTTATGACAGCTGCTACACTTGTGGTTTCGTTTTGTGATGCCTTGCCATTTTGAACAATACCTTATCTTTTAGTTCTCAAGGTTTGACTCAACAGTGGATATTTAAGGAGTTGTTCAGCTTTTTTGTATGAACTGGGCCATGACCAGAGGAGAAGAGCTGGCTGATATATCAACACCATATGTATTAACTCCTGCTGATTCATTAGATCCAAAATAGTTCAGATGTTGGAGTAACACTTCTCATTGCTAATAGCTGTATATTCTGGAACTGAATCTGAAAGGGAATAATCCAGGAACTTTGGTGTATATTTCGAGGATTGCTTAGTAGAGTCCTCTAAGCTTTTCCAGTTTTCTGTATTTAAAAAACAAGTCTCATACTTCTAAAAATTCATAACCAAAGTCAGATTTCTCCCCCTGCCCCAGGTTATTCAATACCAATCATTTTTGTTACTGTTATTCTGCTTTAGTAATCAGATTTAGGAGTTGCTAAATGATACATTGAAATAAATACTTTTCTTTTCATCTTGGGGGCTAGTAGCATAGCATTTAATTGTTTTCATAGCAGAATAATAAACTGTAGAAATTAAGGCCATGGTACTTCAGTGTATTTACTGCTGCAACTTTTATGGCTGCATACTTGAATTTTTATGCTAATTATATGACACACTTTGACATATTAAAAACAAAGTTTCACCTAAGGGAAAAATGACTAGGTGTAGAATGAAACTGGAAGACATTTATATGCATCTTCACTCTAGTTAGGGGGTTTGCCCTTGCTGTTGCTCCTACATGTTTGACCAGAGTCTATACTTTGGGGACAGTGAACCTTTTAGTATTTGGTCTCTATTCAAAGTCTACCTTTTTCTGTGTGTGTGTGTGTGAGTTATCTTTCATCCTAAGTTTTTAATGACACTTCCTCTGACATTTAAAGAGCAATCCTATTCCCTAATTGTAATTGTATTGCAATTCTTATATAAGCCAAGCTGGTTTTGTTGCTAAAATAAATAAGCTTTCCATTCCCTGAAATTCCTAGCATCCTTTTCCGGTTCTTTTGCCAACTTGAATCATATTTCTTGCAAATGGATCACCAGATTTGCATGTGGCGGTTCTGATGAGGTCTTACCGGTATGCAGTGCTGTGACTTGCAAAGTGTTCCAGCAATTTAATAGCTGGGTTACTGCTGGGTCCTGGTGAGTCATTTTCTCTAAAGCAGTAAAACATGCATCATCTGTATAGCTGGTATTTGTCTTCTCATCCCCTAGTAATTTGTACCTGTTATTTGTTTTCTTTTAAGTTTGGAAAAAAGAGCAGAGGTATCAAAGATGATTTCTTTCCTGCTTATTTCAAGTGCAGGACATACTGCTCCCTGTAAATCCTTGACTAAATGGAAAGCTACAGAATGAGCTCACGTAGTATCTGACAGAAAGATAAGAAAGAGAAATCATAAATGCCTCAGTCTTACCTCGGCCACACAAGTGTGTGCACACAGGTGCACAGTCCATTGAGAACCATGCTTAATTATTATCAGTTAATTATTTTTTCAAGTTTCAGTTTCTTTGCTTCTTCAAGAAGATTACGTATTCACTCAACAGCATGAAAAGTCTGTTCCTTTGATTGCCATACAAGTTCTCAAATATTTTGGTTTTCCTGATCTGTCTTAAAGAAATGTTAAGCTCTTGCCGTTCAAGTCCTGAACTCTTCAGTAAAATTTCATCGTGTTTATCTTGCATGTTACTGTGTGGGAGCTCTAGTGCAATAGACCATTTTTACATGTGCTTAACTCTGTATCTGGAATACTTGTTTTGTCTTCCATGGGACTACTCAGGTATTTCAAAGTGATTGAATCTGTTGGATTAGAGCAACCAGGATCAGAAGATAAAAGAAGTATTGTGTCTGCCTCAAAAATGCATGGGGATTTATGTTCACATTTTACATTTTCTTAAATGGACAGAAATTAATCCATTGATCACCTCAGTGGAGTAATGAGAATAATGACGTGTAATTTCTGGGGGTTTGGGTGTGGTATGTGTAGGTTTGGGAGGGGGGTTGGATTATTTTTTTTTTTTTTTGGTTGGTTGGTTGGTTTTGGTACTCTTGTTGGTACTTAGGATGGTAATATTACTTCTGTATCTGCAAGGAAGAGAGACTTGGATGATAAATGCATACACTTCAAAGCAGTTTAGGGTCAGCAGCATTGGTAGTCTAACAAATGACAATATTAAACAGATACATACTTTGATAAAAGTAGTTTACTAGCTGTCCTGTTAGAAGTGATGGAGTGTTAAAACCTGTGGTTAATATACAGTAGTAGTGCTGCAACAGAAACTGCGTCTGTTGTGTCCTTGCACATTCTGGCACTTTTCAAGGTGATCTGAAAGTACACTAAGCATTTGCTGTATTTCCAGAAAAGTTGTTTTTGAGTTACATCTCTCTTGACAAATTCCCAGTTGCGTGTGAGACTCCATTGACTCACCAGCCCTACAGAGACTCCATTTTCCCCCCTTGAAATTTCAGAATGAATGAATACAGGTGACTTTTTTGTTGTTCACCCCCCCCCCCCCCCCCCCCCCCAATCTTTTACTCTAATAAACAGATCAGTATGTAAAGTCCACTTGAAATATATTGGAAAAGCAGTCTAATTAAAGAAGTCAGCCTATTTACAGAAATGTGATTGAAGCTGCTTCCTTGAAGAATAGACAAAAGAAGTTATTTTTGGTCTTATGGAAACAAGCAGAGCATGAGGCTGGTAGTTCTACAGAAGTGAAGTTTGTGAACAACAGTATTACAAGAATTGTTCTTACAAGATAAGCATTAAGACACGTTAGCACGTATGTCTTTTGTGGATATCATAATACTTAGGGAATGTTTAAGCATAAATGTAAAATCAGTGTTCTAGATTTGCCAAGGTGATAATAGTATCACAAGATCTGTGCCTTACCATCTTACTGAGGGGAATGTGGACTGCAACTGTATCCCAGTTTCTGAATTAGGTTAGATTTAAAAATATATGCAATGTCCTCCAAATGGTTTTATTTTTTATTCTTAGCATTCATTTGTATTCTTTGTTCTTAGCATTTTGTAGGTTTAAATTATATTAAAGATATTAAAAGCTGGAGTCTTGACAATACAATATCATATTCTGAAATAAAGCCTTTCTTTTGTATCCATACCAATCAGATACCTTTTTTCCTAATTTCTAAACACTTAAATTTACTTTCATTCTGCTCTTCAGCATGTTATACATACCATGATTTTCATGAGATACTTTGTTTTATTTAAATCTGAACTGAGGCTAGAAGGCAAAACTGTAATTTGACTTTAATGTGTAGTGTTGTAAGCAGCTGAAGCAGACCGAGTAGATGAAATACTACTGCTGCTTGTTCCTGAAAAAGATAACTCTTTGGTTCTGAAGAGAAAGATACAATGGGTTGCAAATCCAAAGAAGTTCACCTGTGTGGAATGAATGGTGTGAATGATTGGTGTTTGTTACCATTTAACTTTTCCCTGGACACTGACTGCCTTTATAAGGATGCTCTATGAGAAGGGCTGTAAGTGCTGTGATAGACAAACTGAAAATGGAGGAGACTCAAGAACTCCTACTCAAATTCTCCTCTGTGCAAGTGTGGAAATACTTGTTTCTGTTCAGCCTGAATTCCTCTGAAATCCCCTTTGTGGTTCTCCTGAGCAGCTGGAGAGGTGCGTGGCTGGTGACAACAGCCTTTGTCTGCAATCCTGCTGCCTAGGAAAGTGTCTTGAGTTCACGGGATGGAACAGGAGGGGCAGTATTTCATAAATACAATGTTATTTCCACCTCAGCAAGCCTGAATGTTGCCTTCTGTACAATTTCTTACTCTTTCTTTTCCATTCAGCAACTCCCAAGCCTCTGTTCATGCACTGGGATTTTCACCTTTCTCTGAACCACATGGTGCTGTGCATTGCTATAATGGAGTAATAAATGATGAACCAAATTCTTTTGCATGGAAGCTTTTTAATGAAGGTGAATTTTAGACTGACTGTCGTGCAGGAATGGAATGACCAAATCTCCTGAGAATCACAGGAGATTGAGCAATATAGAAATTTAGACACGATAGTAGAGATGTCCATAAATAGACACGTTCACTTAGATCTTGAGAAGATGGTATCAGGCAAGTAAAAGAGAAGTACTCTGGGAGCAGAAAAATTTCCTCAAATTGGATGAAAGAAGAAGAGAGTGATAAAAATAATCAGCATTTCTTTAATGAATTCAATATTGGTGAGAAATTTTGCATTTTTGTCAGTGTGGATTGTGTGACTTACAAAAGAACAGTAATCTTCATGATAGATGAGGTTCAGTAGACACCACCACGTGTAATTTTTTTCTAGAATTGTGCCCCTGGAGCTGACCAATTGGCATATTGCTTTCCCTGATGGCGTTTTATAATGGTAATTATAAAAGTTTTCTGGAAATTTTACCGAAGTTATAGTTTGGATGAAAGTGCCATATATTACAGGAATTATTCTTTCTTCTAAATCTCATTTGAAAGTTCAAGGATGCTGCATCCTGCTGAGCCATTGGGTGTTTCTATTTTCAGTACTTTGTGTGCTACTTGAGTCATATTGATTGCCAAATACTATAAAACTGTACAAAACAGGAAGGGCGTAATAGCCTTATACAGCAGCTGAGATGTTGGTTTTTTCCACCTAATTAAATATTATTAAAATTGGAACAGGAATAGCTCAATGTAATAAGAAGCAGGATTTTCTCTGTTTGCAACCCAAGCTACTACTTGAACTGATTCTAATTGTTTCTTGTTATTGTTCAAGTGTAAGCTTCATCCGCTGTGGAAGAAGAGTAAGGGAGAAACTTTCTTTTAATGTCCTCTCACAAGGCAGGAACATATAATTTGGGCAGGCCAGAAGAGATGAGGTCTAACAATAACAAATTGTTGAAGAAATAATAATTTTCCTTGTGCCTGTGTTATCATTGATCTGTTTATCTGTTACTTCATTACAATAATTAATATTCTGGAACAACAACTTGCTATGATTAAGCTACTTTTGGTTTCAGTTACTCTGAATGTTCTAAAATATGAAACTTGGATAGACTTGTAGTTGTGAAATAGTGCTGGCAGTTCACGTTCATGTTTTTTTTAGAGTGAGGATGCCTGCAATATTTTTACTCTTCAAGTAAGTTGAGAAAAGTGGCAGCAGTATTTTCTGCTTCTAATATATACAGCTACCACTGTATATATTAGAATATGTACACTCCAGCAAAAGACCCTGGAGTACCTGTTTGGTTCCCCTCTGGAGGTTTCAAGTTCTGAGACCTCCTGATGGTCACTTCCTAAGAGTGATCAACAGTCTGCCAGATTTCCTGCACAGACATTAACTAGTCTGGTGGAAGTCGTCCAGTAGGATTTATTTTTGTGCTCTTAGGAGACTTTATTAATTTCTTCCCCTCGTACATGCCTGTGCCTTTCTCTGAGGGACAGGGACAAATGTCAGAGACTGAAGCCAGTACTGTCAATATGCACATCCCTCCTGTTAGCGCAGAAAGCCTGCCTTCTGGTTGCACAGTCCCCACACTGGGAGGGAGAGCTAAGCTCACACACGGTGCTCAGTATTTGGATAACAGCATTTTACAAATGTGCACTCAGCCTCTGGTTTTTCGCGTATAGTTTGTACACTGAGTCACATGTGGTTAGACAGGCCTTTTAGATGTGAAGATGAGCACCTGAAGGCACTGGCTGCTTGCAGTTTAGGTGCCACAGACTAAAAAAAAATTTTTTTTTGCTTTAAAGAAGGAAAATACCAGTGAGAAGGTTATTTTTGTCATTATAACAGCTTTATTAATCTCCATGATACAGGATGGTTTGGACCTTGTCCAAGCGTTGATAAGGTGACTGGGTTACTTCTGTAGTTCCTTGTGAATTTTTAATGGTAACTTTACAGGTAAATCTCAGTATAACTTCAGGCATGGGTAAGTGTTAAGCAGTTCGCGCCAAACTGTGTAATAAACTTCTTACAGCAGAATGAAGTGTGAATTTCCCAAGGCATTAAGTCCTGCCTCTATCCATCTTCCTCTCATACTGCTGGTTCCTGCTCTTTCTTAACCTTTTAAATACAACTTTGTTCCAGACTTGTCCTTTGCTGTTCTTGCACCTTCAGCTCTTCAGTTCCCCATACCTTTACTAAGGTCTGCCTTTCTGGGAAGATACATTAGGGGTGTGAACCAGGCCATTCTGAACAGAGAAATGGAAGGATGATGTAAGGGCACTGAGAGGAGTAATTGGAGCAATTCGATATTCAGAAGTATCTGCTTAAGGAATCCACATAAATGGCTAGAAGGATTAGGCCTGTGAATTGAGGGCCTGCCAGGAGATTTGTTGCTTTGAAGACCAAGGAAATAAAAGAATAAAAGCTTCACTAACATGGGGTTAAGTTTATTCACTGGTGCTCTCTAGTTTTTGAGGATGCAGAGAATAGCTAGTACAGAGCCTCTAGAAACCAGAAAGTGCATGGTTTAAAGTGTTCAGCTTCGACTGCAGGACTTTGATTCTGCTCTTGTGGAATGATGCCCTGCTGTATCTTCACATGCTTGTGCACAGCCTCTACAGGTGCCCTGGCAGCTCTGGGGACAGAACACCTAGGCTCAGTAGAGCAAAGCCCTAATACTTCCTTCTTCCCCTGGCAAAATTCGTATTTTTAAATAGGTATGGCAAATAGGGGCTTTTCCCAGCACTGAGCTTACTCTTCACAAATTACACCAGACTTGCCTGGGGTTTCATTCTGAGATGCTCCTTTCACTTTACCCCTCGCTGTACTTTCAGGATTCATTGTCATATATGCCAGTAGGCTATTAGTAATTCCATGACACGAAGGCATTTTTGTTCATCTCTAGGGAACCTTTGTAGCTGAATCATTCCCACACAATCAATTCAGTTCAGCTCTGAAAGGAGGCATTCTTGATTCCTTGGGATAAATATATACTCTTTTCAAATCACAAGATGCAGCTCTTCCAGGCTGCTCTCACTAACAACTCCACTGGTTGCCACACTGAGCATTAACATCGTGAATGCAGCTGGAGTGTTTGCAAATATGTGCCGGAATGTAAATGTGTGAATACAGCATAAACAATAACACATTGTTCTAGTTCATTCACATATCTATTCATGTATCTTGTAGCAATTTTCAGGCCCCTGAGAACCATCATCTAGTCCAGCCTCTTGGCTATCCTTCCTGTATCAGTTTCTCAGACAGTAGCTTTCTTCAGGAGTTCGTCTTCGAGCTCCAAAGAAATCAAAAGATGGACAACCTCTACTAATTGCAGAGGTTTTCCTATCTGTGAACCTTTGTCACTGAACTGTTCCAGGGACTGTTGGCAGTTCCCTGACTTCATGACTGAGGTCATGTTGCAGGGGTGGCAAGCAGATTATTTTTCATTTCCTAAGGCACACTCTAAAAGCATCTAAGACACCACTGGCACACCTAACTGTGCTAACTAAGCTTTGGAATGTTCAGAACATACAGGGTTAAGGAGTGGGCTTTTTTCCATATTTTTTGCCATCTTCAGTTTTCATAGGAAAACCTTGAAGGGGGCACTGAATTTCTTTGAATAAGGCCTTTATGTCCAGGTATAAAATTGCTGAAGTTCTCTTGCTTCATTTCTGTGGCTCAGCAAGTCATTACAGTCTGTAATGCAAATGGAGAAGCACCTAGGAAGAAGGAGTTAGCTCATGAGGTGGTTTAAGAGGAAATCTTAAGAGCAGCCAATTGAGGAAGAATACCTTTGTTGAACTTGAGTGTTGAGTACTCAGTAATGCCAAAACATAGCAAGGGTTTGAATATTTACTTCTGGACTGTGTTTTTCCAGAGTCTGTAATATGCCTTTCTGTATGTGATTGAGCTGTGTTTTGGGAGAGCCATAGTCTCTAAAGCTTTAGCATTTTGTATTATTTTATCCATGGTGCTTTGCTGGCTTATTATGAGAACACCACTTGCCAACACTCTCTATTAAGTTTCATAGTTATCCTTACAAACAGTAATTGATCTTCTGGTAGATTTAAATATCCTCCTTCAGAGGCATGGTGGGAGATTTTCTTCTGTGGCTGAGTGATAATCTTCTTTATTATATTTACAACTTTTAACAAAGCTCTGGTTTCTCAGCTAATTAAATTGTGTGGGGTTTCTTTCTTTTTTTTCTACTGATAGAAGTATTTTCATCTTTAGTGCTTTTTCACCTCTTGAGATATTTTGAAAATTAAAATGATAATATGAAAAAGCCACAAGACATATGTTATCCAGACTTGGTTTAGACAGTTGTAATGGATTCTTGAGCCTCAAGTGAGAATATATCAGGAAAATTCACTTAACCAGAATGACGAAGGAAGTTTGTTCAGAATTATACTTCATTCTGACACGCTTCTATTCGCATTTTAATAGAATTAACTCATGATCTATGTACCCATGAGTTAAGATTGTATTAATTTCCACTTCTTTATTCCATTTGCTGCATTTCTAATACAACATTTTAAGAGCAGCTGTTGAGGGGTGCTACATCATGCTCCTGTTCTGTTATCCCCTGAAAGCTGCAGTATAGATTGCATTAGTAGAACTTACTTTATTTGAAATAATGTCTGAATATATTATTTTTAGTACCATATATGTATTTCAGAACATACAATATTTATACATTCTTTTAAATCATTGCAGTAATCTATACTGTCAGGTCAGCAGAAGTTTTTTCAAGCTTGTTCTTGAATCAGTGAAGAAATACATGCTGTATTTTCTTCTTGAGTAGACAGATTTTTTCTGTCATTAAAAAAAAACCCAAAATACATAGGGAACACTGTTTTTACTAGTGCAAAAGTGAGATCTGTCTCACTAACTTCAATATTATTATAATGATCGGTTCTACATGGATTCACTAATCTGAATGCTTTCTTCAACAAAATGAACCAAAGCATTTTAATTAATAGGCTTTATGACCTTTTCAGTATTCTGTCTTCAAAGTTATAGAGTGGAAGGGTTTTGCTGGCATTTTTTTAATTAGGAAAATTAATTTTTTCTTAATCTTACAACACATTTCTCCTGTGAGATACTGTGTAATGCCATTTTGTTCTGCTGATAAATGAAATATTCTATAAATTTGTTAGTTGAAGTCATTTGGCTTTGTCAAGCTAAATGCTTCAAACATGTCAGTATGCTTTTCAGTCTCATTGACTTTCAGCATTTTGAGGAAAGGCATGGCAACTAAGGCAGCCATGAGCTTCACAAAGCAGAGACATTTTTTTCAGGAATTTTTCGTGCTGGGTAGGGCATCAAGATTTTAGTTCAAGAAAGTGGAATGCTTGAACTTTTAAGGATTGAAAAAAAAATTTTTTTAAATGAACTATTACAAGAGATGGCTAAACAGTAAAGGAATGAAAGGATTCCTTTTCTGGAAGCTACATGTGAGAAACATAGGGGTTAGATGGGAGCTTTACAAGTTGGAGCCAAATCTTTTTAGGAACTTGGGGAATAAGATTTTTTTTGGTGAGCAGCATTCCTGAGGAACAGCAAAAAGTTACACCATATTAGAGGCAGCGTTCCAGAAAGTGGAGGTTTTTTTATATGGGCAAAAACATGTCCATGAAGGCCAAACTATGATAGAAAAGAAGGGACACAATACTGAAATGTTTAAGATAAGTTGGTTGCTCTTTATCACTGTGTTTGAAGTAAGTATTCTTGCTAAGGAGGAGAATCCTTATGGTATAAATCAAAGTGTGTTGTAATCAGAGAGGCATAGGGTTATTTGTGGTGGCCTTGGACTCTACAGTTCATAGTAATAAATACGGTGTTCTTGATTGTAGGTGTTGTGGTTTAACCCCTGCCAGTGACGAAGTGCCACGCAGCCGCTCGCTCATTCCCCCTCACCTGGCAGGTGGGGAGAAGAATTAGAAAGGAATGTAAAACTTGATAGTTGAGACAAGAACAATTTAATAATTGAAATTAAAATAAAACCAAAAGAGCAATAATAATAACAATGAGAGCAGTTATAATGGAAAGGAGGGAGAAGGGGAGAGGAATGAAATCTGAAGGGAAGGGAGAAGGGAAAACTAGTGATGCACAACACAGCTGCTTACCACCCAGTGGCCAATGCCCAGCCAGTCCCCCAGCAGCGATCAGCAGCCCCGACCAGCCCCCCACCCCTCTAGTTCATAGGCCGAACATGATGTCCCATGGTATGGAATATCTCTTTGCCTAGTTCAGGTCAACTGTGCTGGCTGTGCCCCATCCCAATTCCTGTGCCCCTCCAGCTCTCCCACCAGCAAGGCCTGAGAAACCAAAAAACCCCCAACTGCACTGTTCCTACACCAAATCCAAAACACAGCACTGCACTAGCCACCAAGAAGAGCATTATCTCTGTCCCCACCAAAACCAGGACAATACAACAGTGATATGGTGCAAAAGTTTTTTTACAGCTGCCTTAACAGAAGTGTGTTCTTTTATAGCTAGCTGCCATTTATTGTTCTTCTACAGCATTTCTTCTCTCCAGTGAGGATAGAATTGAAAATACTCAAATGTTGAACCCCAAAAGAAATCAATCTGAATCCAGTATCTAGATTTCTTCCAAAAGGAGTCTGAATATTTCTTTTCAGTGTCTGAACAGTAGAGGGTGGGACAAGCAGTTGAAGGACCACTGCGGCTGTTGGTTGGGGTTTTTTTCATTATGGATGGTTAGCATATGAAGACTGTGTTGTGATACAGGCTGTGCATAGGCTGAGAGGGGGAGGCTGTATGGCTTCTGGAATAAGCAAGTGTACCTGAGTCTGAGGCACTGATTGTACTTTTGAGTGTATAGAAGTCTACTGCTGGAGAGCATGCTGTGTCAATGAGAATGTGCACAATACCTTAGTAGTGGTATTTTTCTTTGGGTTTTTTTTTTTCAGAGAAAGAAGAAAGCATTTGCCCATTTTTAAAGTCTTTATTCAGCAATATTTTTAGGGAAACTGTACTCTCTGATCAACTGTCACCTAGGCAGCATACAGGAACGTTCTCTTCCATTTTATGGATTTAGAAGACTAGGATCTGAAACTGAGGGAGACTTCGAATTTTAACATAGCAAAAATATTCAGCAGTTTTTAGCTAGCATGCTCTTTTGAGCTGCTTTACTCAACTTGATAAATTATTCACAGATGACTGCAAATTCTAGCCAAATTACTTATTTAAATGCATCATTACTGGACACCTCACCAGCTTCTCATCCATTTCAGCACAGTGTACTTCTACTTCATTTCAAAGTGTTTTTC
Source organism: Falco naumanni (assembly GCF_017639655.2). Taxonomy (NCBI): domain Eukaryota; kingdom Metazoa; phylum Chordata; class Aves; order Falconiformes; family Falconidae; genus Falco; species Falco naumanni. Next base: position 18,751,259 of record NC_054080.1, read on the forward strand.
ACTTAAGAAATCACTTTGTTTTGCCTGGTTTACTGGCTGTGCTCAGAAAATGATGATTTTACTACTCTGTTTTAAACCCATTTATATGTTGCTCACATTGCAACAGATACAATGCTTGACTGTAATGCTTTTTTCCTGCTTATACATTCCATTTTATATCATAATGCCTAAAGTAATCTGTTACTTAGTGAATAGTTGTTTATTCATCGATTCGTAGATTTTTCCCTTCAGATTTTGTTGCTGTATATTTCATACAGAATACCTCAGGATTTCTGGATACAACATCATAGTATATATAACGACTTTTGCTGCTTAGATGTTCTAACTGCAGTGTAAGTAAAAACAGCCTGGATTTTGTGTCCAAAACCAAATTTTAAGTGACAGACTGGGTCCCTTGGGTGATGCCACAGTTGTGGTTCAATCGGCAGCACTTCAAGCAGGAAATTAAGTCCTAATGGGGTGGGGAGCGGGGTGGGGGGAGATAAAAGATTACTTTATTACATCCTCTTTTATGTTATTTTTATATGCTTACAAAATGCACCAGCAACACAAATGAAAAACAGATACCATGCTTTGCCTTTTGCAACAAAAGACTGTTGTCTTCTATCAAGCAGGCTGAAAGCCTTGTTCACATCTAAAGGTAGGTGTGGGAAAATCACATGCAGATAGGGATCTTGGTTTCTTGCCAAGGAATGTATCAAACTCCAAGATAACCCGGATGACTTTGTACCCTACCCTGTATGACACGGTAGCAGATGTTTGGCCAGCTGCCACCTAGAAACACTGGTGGTCCTGAGGGTCTGGCTGTCCACCAGACAGACTGTTGGCAAGATCTTGGAAACCAAAGCTTCCAGCAGACCCTGATGGTGCTGCTTTTATGTCTGGAGCTCAGAAACCCCAATGTCTTCATCATTGAACAGCCAGGGACGTCACTGGTTTGGAAATCCCAAACTGTTGGTGTCGTGGAACTTCTGCTCTGCAGGAGCCCTCTGGACAGACTGGTGACAAATGTGAGGTCCAGGGAGGCAGAGAGAGGAGCTGCCAGAAAAGGAGACAGGTTTTTAGCTGAGCATTTCTTAGATTTTTTTTGCAGGAGCATGTCAAATTCAGCATTTTCTAGCAGAAAGTTATTATACTGGAGCAATCTTAGCCAGTCATTAAAAATTTAAATTCTTTCAGCCTGAAGAAGGAAAACCATTGAGGAGATTGGAATTTGATGATACCCCCTTGCAGCTGTGTGGTTACGATACTCCTCTGCTGAAGTCTAGAACTGGTCAGAAAACTGAAACAACCAGAAAATCCAGAGGAAATTAAGGGTTTGGGCATTTGGTTCCCAAGAAAGAGCTTGAAACAGTAGGAAAGATTTTGCAGTTTATTTGGGAATTTTTTTAAAATTTGAGGTAGAAGAAGGGTATGAGGTTGTGCGTAATTCTTAGCCTCTTCACATTTTAGCCCTGATTTACCCTATGGCAGATCACAGTAGTGGTCTGCAAGGTGGTGTGCCACCCAAGATGTTTTGCTGATAACCAGTAGTTAAATCTGAAACATTTTTTCATGCTTACAGTTTTGTTCCTAAATATTTGTTCAACTTCTAAGCTCCTGGTTTAAAGTTTTTAAAAAATTACAGAGCTTAATAATAAAAACTTGTTCTCAATTAATTATAATTAATTATTCCCCTTACCAGAGAAGGGGAGAATAGTTTGTACGTTTTCTGTATATGTTGTAAAGCTTGATGAGACCTACTTGCAGTTGAAGCATGATCACTGCTCATGTTCCTGCTGAATTTTTACAAGGATTACCTTGAACACAACTGTTATGTTTGTGTAATATTAATTAGATGATATATCCCAAAGCACATCCACAGAAAAAAACCAGTAAAAACCCAAGTGGATTGCTACTCTCATAAGATTATCGCACTTCCTTTCTCCTCTGCTGTCTTCCTCGAATTGATACTTCTATTTGGAAATGCTAGATTCCGAATTGGATGTTTTGAAAAGTGAATGCTGTAATACAGTAAATCAGATTTATTGTTCAAAGAAGGAAAGATAGCTGAGGAGAAGGAGGAAAAGCAGGGTGGCCAGAGAGCAGAGGCCCCCTTTCCTATTCTTCTTCATCCTTTATGTGTGTCCCTATGCAAATGCAGTAACTTTTAAAAATTAAGAACATGTTGGAGTCTAATACTACATAATTCATCATCCTGTGAGCTGAAGTGATTATGTAAACATCCACATCTAGGGGTTAAGAGTACAGTAAATTTTTATTTAGAATGACGGAAAATATTGAAATGTCAACTATGTAGAAGTAAAAATAACAATTTAAAAAAACCTTGCAAATCTTTCACCACCAACTGCAAATGGTATACAATACAGAATTAAACATCCTGACCATTTCAAGATGTGTTCAGATTTTTGAAACTCTGAATTGTTCTCAAATGCTGGTAGTGTTCCTTTCTTGTTATCAAATCTATAATGTATATTTTACATGTGCTGCTTCTTATACATTTCTTATTCTTGATAGAGAGCTCCTTGTAAGTAGCGTGTAAAGCTAGGCATAAAAAATAAGTTCCATATAATGTTAGCTGTTGCCCTGTGCTGAGAAACACTGCTCCTTCCCAAATATTTTCAAAATCACAACATAACTTTTTTTCTTTTCATCCTTTAAAGTAAGTTATTCAGGCTTGATCCTAAGCTATGGCTTCCATAAAAAGCTCTAGCGTGAATTTGCATAGTGCCTTTTATTTAATTTTCCTAGCACTCATCCCCCTGATACGTGAATTTGCTACTTACTCCATGTTTTTTCATGCAAACATGCACCTGACAAGAAATTTGCAGCAAGCTTTGTCACTGTGTGGTTTATAGCTCCTCTTTCTTCTAAAGCAAAAAACCTAAAGATGCCAAAGATACTACCACATGTCAGTTTTTTAACAGTTTGCTTTTTAGAAATCAGAATGTGCCTTAGTCAGGTCCTCAGGTTGCAAAGTGGGTTTTGAGGAATGGGAAACTTTTCTTACTATTTGAGGAAACTCATTAAAAACAATGAAACTTGTTTTCAGTCAAGTACAGATTGTTTAGTTACATATAACTACTGAAGTGTGAAAGGATCCTTCTTCTACAAAATCTTCTAAATTCAGCAATACAGTTTAAATGTTTTTTATATATCCGTTAGCAGAATGAAGGCCTAAGAAGAAAATTAAAATTGGTTTCTGTTGTGTGTATCTGAAACGAGCATCAGAAGACTGCATTTGAAGAAAAATTTGAATAAAGAAAGCTTCAGGGGGTTTTGGTAGAGAAGCAGTAGGCTGTAAGAGATGAAATGTTATGGAAACATATACAAAGATTGGACTTTTTCAATTTGGACAAGAGCTGCCTGAGAATGTTTTCTTTCTGTTGTGTGGAAATCAGTCCTATGATGGTAGCAAAATCAAATATTCTGCCTGTGTTCATTTAGCTACAGATTGGCCCTACTGGGACTTGGCTCAAATGCAGGAATAAAACTAATTGTGTTTTGAAGATTTTTTCTTTACTCTGCACCCAAGAGAATTAAAGGAAAAAAAGTAAAACATGGATCAACGAACTCTTTTTTTTCAGTTATTTTACGAAACAATACATATTGCAGGGAATGAATCATCTAATGATATTTCACTCCTTAAAAATGAAAGAGATTATTCTCTGAAGTAACCTGCTGTGCCTGTTTCACAGTGACAATATACAATATTCCCTGAAGCTATTTCTGACATCACTGAGTCTAACATGGTTTTGGGATGTTTGATGGAAAATTAGGTGTAAGAGAGATGCTGTTCCCAGTAATCTCGGGGATGCTACACTTAACTGAGTGTCTGGGCAGAGTGGATTTTTATCTCACCAGCTGTCACAGATACTAAAGCAAAATAAACAAATGGACTGTGTGACAATCTGATACACTATTCTGTTGCTTCACAATAGTGCAGTGTTGCTTCTGGTATTCTTTAGGTTTGATAAAGCTAAGGTACATATTGCTATTTATGATGTGTTGGATGTAGAACTGAAAGCTTTATGGCATTTGGGGCATACAATCAACAACACTGCAAACAATGGGCAGAGAGCAAGGTATGTGGGAGGCTGCTTGCTTGTTAAGTCTTGAGCTTCATGAGTTTTAAGATTCCAGGGAGTTTTTTGTGGCACTAGTTGACCTTAGCTGTCAGTGTACAATGGATTTTTGGCTTATTTTTCAGGTGGGTTAATATTTAGCGTGCTTTGACAATATTGATACCCTGTGCTACTATTTCCTTGCTTTCATTAGATTGCTATGTCATATAGCTCATTCTATGATCCTCATTACAAAAGTAGTTCAAATTTTTGGCCCCATTACTTTGATGGGAAGACTCTTCTAGGCTCTCTGTCACAGTGTTTGGGAGCCTTCATTTGAATTATACCAGTAGTATAGTGTTAAATACAAACTGTTCAGTACTCCTTATGATCTGTATTCCCTTTATCTTTCTAGATGCCCTGCACAGCTTCATGCTTGACAATATAGAAGACTAAATACAGTATTTCTCTGCATATATGGGCATGGACTTCCTAAATATTCAAACTAGCTATTTTGCAATATAATTCTGAAGTGATATTCAATGCAGTGTTAAAATTACTTACTTTATTTCTGAGGGAGCACTAAATTTTCCGGCTAAGACGACGTCCATGTCATCATCACAGATTACTGTTTGTTCAGTTCCTTTTACTTGGATGAATCTCAGAAAAAATATGTATTATGCATGAACTCTGCAGATGCACTATGAAACCATAAGTCGTTCAAATGTTGAGCTGTTTTGTATTACACAAATGCCAGTAAATTTGCAGAGTTACCAAATACTAAGCTACTTCTGTACACAAGGACTCAGGCAATATGTGCATTCAGGAAGTTCTTTGTTTCCTTCATTACAGCAAAGACTAAAAGAAAAAAAACAAAGCTGTCAACGAAGAAGAGTTTGCTGAATGAAGAGCAAAGATTGTCTCTGCAGCCTGTGTTTGAGATTGTTGCTTAGGCAGCTGAGGAGACACAGCACGATCTTCAACTAGAACTGTGCTGCTGTTGTGTTGAATTTTATAAGCGTAACAAGCATGAGCCAGAATAAATTTAGAGTACTGTTATGCTAACATTAACAATTGCCTAAGTATAGATACTGTTTCTGAAAATGCTGTGACAGATAGTCAAGGAGAGAAGATCCCTTTCAGCATCTTTAAATATTTCCCTAAATGTGAAATATGTATCTTGTAGACTTTTTTTCCTCTTTTTTGTCTTTTCTCTGCTGCCACACACAGTATGTTTTCCTGCAGGACATCAAACTTGAACATTGGGTGTTTTATGGCTCAAGATTCATCAGGTCATTCGAGCAAAATCATAGTGTTCTTGTCTTTGTTTTTTTGATATTAGGAGTATTTTTTTTATTGTTGTTTATTTCTATAAAAAAAGGAATGGACCCAAGTCAAGTATATGCTTTTCTGAAAATAGTTTAGTGTTGGAGTGATGTTAATACTGCAGATACAGTTAATACTGTTAAAACTGTGGATTAAAATCAGAATCCTGTTAAAAGCAATGAAAATATTTCCTTGTTCTTAATTAGAGTTTTTACATAGGTTTAGTGATACACATCACATTGCTTGTGATGGGGGAAAAGGTACAGCCTCAAAAATTAAATAAATCTGGGTTTAAAAGTTGACATACATGAATGATTAAATGTTATTCTTGTTTAGCCTACTATAAAACCCAAGTAAGACTGGGGAATTTAAGTATTTGACTTTGTCCTTTAGATAAATTTTTGGGTGCTCACCTAAAACAAACCAACAAAAAAACTCAACAAAAAAACCTCAAAGCAGTAAGAAAATGTCCTTGATTGCTTTAAAAAAAATAAGGCAATTTAATGGGTACTAATGGTCTGTGTGCTATAAACAATATTTTTTATTTAACACTTTTATTTTGCTTTCAATAAATGTTAATTTATTTACTAAATTTTGAGGAGTTGTTGCTTTATTATTGAAAAATTTATCTCTGAAGTTGTGGTAGAGAAAAAGACCAACAATCTGCAGTAAGTTTAGTTTTGGGGTGGCTAGGTGACAGTACATCCTACCATATGGTGGTGTATCAACTTTGTAATGAATAAACGAGACTAAGCTATCATGAGAATGTAACATCTGCATTCTACCAAGAAGTCTGCATTCTTCATGGATTTGAGAATTTTACTTCCATTACCCGGTTTACTTCTTATGGATAAAAATGCCAGTTGAACTGTTTTGAATTGTGCGGCTCTAACCAGTTGTATGTACATAGAAATCAGTTAACATCAACTGATAAACAGTTGGCAACTGTGGCAAGTCACTACCAGATTAGGCTAGATGGAAATCCTTTTTACATTAATTTAATGCTGTCACCTAAAGACACATGCACATATTTAGACATTTTTAGGCAGAGTCTATTTTTTTGTAGCATGTTGCTGGGAGTTTTCTACAGGAGAGCAACAGGCTACATTTTTATGAAATAAGAGACTAAGCAGATGTATTGAAGTGGTAAACTTGCATAGGGGTTTTGCACAAGCGAAGAAGATTATTTTACTAGTTAGAGATGGAGTAGGTTCTTGGATAGCAAAAAAAAATAATACATCCTGTTTGCAGCCTGGCTTTTATTTTTAGTAGTTATTCCTGCTACTAATTACATTTATTACTTTTACTATAAATATAATAGTAATAATGTTTATTAATAGTTAACAGATTATTATCCATTATTTGATAGAAAAAGGAATTACTGTGTCCTTACATTTGCAAAGTGTAAGTGTGAAAGAAATAATATGTACTACTTTGAAGAAATTGTAATTGAGCCAGTTATTGTTCTTTGTAATTGTGTTTAATTAATAATCATGTAATGTTCTTAAATTCCTAACTATAAGGGACAACAACCTTTTTTGCAAAGAAAGGAGGTTTCAGCTTTAGGAATCTGAATGCAAAATTGAAGGAATTACCCAGGTGTTGAAAAACTAATTGAGAAAAGAATGGATGCTTGCAAGATAGTTGATGGTGAGCAGTAACTCTGTTTCATTACCAGTGTAATTTCATAATAATAACCTAAAAAAAATACTCTTTTTGAGAATCAGCATATGATTCTTGCTTTTAATAACTGTATATTCATTACAGCTAAAAGGCAGGAAATCACCCTTTTCTAAAGTTCATTTTCATTCTAAAGTCTTATTTTCCCTAGTCCTAGCGTTAAGCATCTTCAGTTTTCTGAAAGGAAGTAAAAGAGTCCCACATCATGAGTGGTACATGTGGAGAGAAACTTGGAGTTTTCAATAAAGAGACGCTGAACTAAAGGTGGAGAAAAGCTGAACTAACAGATAAGCACATCCCTTATTACTGCATTATAAAATACATCTTTCTAAAGCTGGGTGGATAACATGTAGTATAACCTTTGAGTAGCATCTTAATATATTTCCCTCAATTTGACAATAGCATGACAATTAACAGTGGAGGGAAGGCATTTACTGAGATTAGCAATACAACTGTCATTGACTCATACTAACTTTTTAAAGGGAGCTGATATGTCAGGATGTGCTTTTTTAATTGAAGCTGAACTGTTGATACATTCACTTAAGAAGTAACAGTTTTTTGGAAAGCCCTGCCCAAAAATGTGGGTGCAAGCATTTTACGTGGGGAAGATGGAACAAACTTGTGAACAGGGGTCTGTTGAGGGTTATTAGGCAGATAAACTCAAATGAGGCTCAAGAAATCTGGTCGGAGTCTGGGAGGGTGTCTGATGGAGATGCACATACACTGCTACCTCTAAAGTCATCAGTTTCAAAGTATTTGCAGTGGAACAGGAAAAATAGGTGTTTGGGGTTTTTTTAGCTGGAACGCTAATTATTTTTTAAGGGAAGCTTTACCTACTGATTTCTGCTCACTTTCTCATTCCACGTCTTTGGTCCATAATTACTAGTGTTTGAACCATTGCTTGAGAATTTGTCAGGTTTTGTGTTTTGTGTTGGAATTCAACTGAAGGGCCAGTTGGGTCTGTTACTTTTAACACTAAACAAAAATAGCAGTGACAAAATCTGTGTTTCTAAGTTTATTTTGGCAGCTAAACAGACCTGTGTGCAAGGGTTCTTTCCATACTGTAGTTAGATTTGTTAAAAATAAATAGTTAATGACTTTCTTCACTCTGAGGGTGGTGGGACACTGGCACAGGTTGCCCAGAGGAGTTGTAACTGCCCCCTCCCTGGCAGTGCTCAGGGCCAGGCTGGATGGGGCTTTGAGCAACCTGGTCTAGTGCAAGGTGTCACTGCCCATGGCAGGGGGGCTGGAGCTAGGTGATCTTGAACGTAGGTCCCTTCCAACCCAAACCATTCTATGATTCTATGACTTCTAAAGGCCAGGCACCCTGTTTCAAGGAGCAGTTTCAGGGACCTTTGACAACAATCCCAAGGTGTTTGCAATACGTCCCTGAAAACAGATGAAGGGAGAAGAGAAAGTCTGAAGAGAGTTTATATTCTTTAAAGTCTCTGGTGAAGTCATTTTTAACACAGGAAAAAATTGCATTTTGTATCTTAGGTTTCTTTAATCATAGTTTTTCCCCCATTTAATTTGTTTTTCTTTCCTCTGCCAGTTCTTGGGCTGAAGCAAATACAGGTGTGGTTTTAAAAATAATGCCAATTGCTTGTTTCCTCATGGCTGCATAAAATATGTGCATCACAATCGCCACAAAAGTAGTTTGGGACAAAAGGTTTCCATATTGAGAAAATTCATGTTGTCAGCCAGCTTGCTATACAGTCACGTGACTTGCTCATGTTAAGATTGTCATTCTGATTCCATGCTAATAGCCCCATGGTCATTAATATATGCTGTCTGGTTCTGACCTGCTTTGTTTAGAATGCATGTTGGTTTTTAATGTGTGTGACATTTAAGGGTATTGGATTAAAAAATTAGTTTTTCCAAAATAAAACATATCTCATACATTTTCAATAGGGTTTACAAAAGCGCTACTCTACATTTTCCCTCTAGCAAGATGGTATGGTATTGCATTAAGTGTCGGTACTTCGGTGGCTATGTAAGATTTAATATTCTGGGCAAAGATACTAATTGTCTTTTGGAATGGACGGATGGATTTGCCTAAAACCTGCCTGTTAATTAGAGTTTTTAAAAAATGAGTAATTTTCAAATGAGATTTCAAACTTTTTATTCTTTGATAGAAACATTTTTATATTGTAAGCATGTCTTTCTTTGGTGGGGTGTTTATTTTTAGAAGTATATATAGAGGTCCACAAGAAAAAATTACTTTGTGTGATTTATACATTTTCTGTTGGAGCATGAAAGTACAACCTAGGTAGTGTAGAAATTCAGATCATCTCTGATGCAAAACATGTCTAAGCTTGGATTCAAAATAATAAAAATATCTCAAGAGTCAAGCTGTTACTGCTCTTCACTGCAACATGAGGGAACTGAATTTACCACTTATTTAAACAAATCTGCACTTTACTCCTAATAAAAAAATATAAATTGCCACTACAAAATTATGTATGAGGCAAGTTACCACTCTTACAGTCTCCTAAGCTTTTTCAGAAGTGCCACTTTTAAAATAACAGCTTTCAGTGCTGAGGATCAAAAGGAAAATGAAGTCAGCAGAAGCATTTGCAAGCCATTTCATCTTTCAGTGAAAGGGAGAACTGAACATCTGAGCTTTGGCTAGGTAAATGTATCAAGAAAGTGTTAGACTGTACAGCTGATTTACTCTCATGCTGTGCTGTAGATGATGCACAAACCTGCAAACAAAAGTAGTGTGTATTTGGTAAATTCTCAGAGATGCTGGAAATCTTAAATATATATGTTTTTATAGATTTTTGTTTACAACTGTAGCTCTTTTAATCTACACTGATGGAGGATTAATGCAATGTGTACAGTAAAAGCTCCTACTTTTCCCCTGTTACATTACTCCCTTTTGTCCACTGAAATGTATCTTTAACCATAATAAAATTCTTTTGTGCTAAACATTTACATAAGGTTTGTATGCCCGTGAGCACATTTCATTTTTGTTAAAAAGAAAAATCTCTAAAATCAGTTTACTTACTTCAAGTGCCTTTTTCTGCCCTGTTATTCAAAAGAGCTTGAATTGAAAAAAACTTATTAAAATGACAGAACACAAGATTTAAAATGATCGATACTGCTTATATGCACCTAATATTTACCCACAGGTTTTAGGACGAGTTTTTTCCTTTGATACTAGATTTTCTACATTATGGTAGCGTGGAAGGAACTAGTTCTGATTAGCATGAATAGACTCCCTGATAGGGGACCAAAAAAGAAAGAAATTAATAAGCCCAAATAATAATAGACTCACTGCAATTCACTGAAAAGCAGCTACAAAAAGCCCAAATAATAAAGCTGTCACTGCAGTTCACTGAAAAGTGGTTATACTAGCAAAAATATTTGGCATACTTTGAGACTGTAACTTCAAATGGATGAGAGAGCTATAGTTCTGTAGTATGTGTTTACTTAGTTGAAGGCATTCAATAAATTTATTGCACTGATAGAGCAGAAAGTTTTTATCACTGCAAAACATAATGTCTGTATTCAACTTTGAAAATACAATTTTTAAAAAATTAAGACACTAGTAAGCTACTTTGGTGAAATCTTTATTCATTAGGTGAATGGTAAATATATTTTTTTCAATGTTAGTCTGGTTTTTTTTATGTTAGTCTGTCACCATAGTCCATCAAAATTCCTTTTTAGCAGTAGAAAAGATCTGCTGGAGTTATCTGCCATTGTCAGTCCCTTGCAATAAGGAAAGCAGTAAGCTTTTCTGGGTATAAGAAATGTCTCTGCTCTGCCTTTCCTGTATTATACATTGTCATTTTGCAGTTCTGTTGTTCGTAATACACAACAAGACTACCCTTTTCTTCATGCCCTGCTCTTCAAACATGCATATAGAAGAAGAGTGTTTGTTTCCTGTACTAAGTCTCTGACTTGGCTACCTCTTTAAATGAATGAGTAGTTTATTTCTCACTGGTTAAGTGTGCAGACCAATAAAATGTGAACTTCAGTTGCTTTTTTGCTGGGCTGAGACCTCATACCTCATTTCACACAGCTGCCAACATAACAGTTTGGAAATAGTTTGGAAATACAGGGACAGACTGTTATCGAAGCCCAAGTATCACCTAATTGGGGATTATGGGGATGGTGAGCGAACTATCTTTTTCCTCCTGGGTCCTAGAGCACAGAGGTGGTGGCAGGGCTGGACAGCAGCTGCTGTTGCCGGCTCTTGATCCTGAGGCTGGTCTTTTCCAAGGTCTACATTGATTTCTGGATTGATCTGTGTGAACCAATTACTTCCTTTGTAATCCTCAGTCACAGCTGATCTCACACATTTTCTAGGCTATGAAACCATTACATATTTAAACCACTGTGGTCGGGGTGGAAAACAGGATTTGTGACAAAACTATAGTTTGGTTTAAAACTCTTGCATTATTTTGTACTTTCAGTGGTGGTCATTCACTAGAGAGAATTTAGGAGCTTTTTTCAGTCAGCAGCTAGAAGCAGTGGGATGCTGGAATTTTGTGAATTAACCAAGGTAAATTGTCTTACGGTTTCATTAATTTGCATGGGTTTTGACTGTGGATTTCTGTCAGTGTTTAATGTGTCTTGGTTTCTGAAAACACAGTCTAAGCAAAATGCATTATACAGGAAAAGGGAGCTACTTAAGGAGATGATGCCATGCTGCATTAAACAGAAGTGCAGAAAATGAAGCATTTTCTAGTAACCATTATTATTATCATCTGAATAATGCCCTATGAGATTTCTTGTGGTATAGCTTCACAGTAGTGAAATATTCTGGGGAGCTTTTGGGTAAAAGCTTTCAGCAAAGTAATTTACAGCCCCATTTTGAAATTTATCTTCACCTCCTCAGTCTCTTGTTTGCTTGGAAATATTGCCACATACTGGTCCGTAAATAGTGTTTTCAGTTCAATTCACAGCCAGTCAGTACCTGGAGAAGAAATTAAGTCTAATGCCATGGTTTCACAATTAAGCTTACACCATGTAGCCGAGGCATGATTTCATAATCATTAATACTGTATGTCTGCCCTACCGGATTACTCACAGAAGAATTGTAGTTTTAAGTACATGATTGCGATTCTGTCACATTATCTAGAATATATGCAACTGGTACAGTTTGTGCCAGCCTTGTGTTTATATGCTGTCTTTATTCTGATAGAGTGGGCTATGCACGTTTTAACAGTTGAAGTTATTCGTAACACTTTGTATTATCTGATCATAGCATTCTGATTCTGTTCCAAGAGCCCTATGGCTAGGTGATGCTCTGAATGGTAGTGTCTAGAGGTGTAACTGACCAATAGCAGCAGTTTTTTTATTCAGGAGCTCCCGGTTCTTTGGGTATTCAGTCCTGTCTTGCCCTGTATGGATGTTTTATACTATTTTTGAAGTTTCGGAGTTATTGGACATTGTGCTGGAATACTTTTGCATTGTTTAAAAATCACAAATCAGACTCCAGTTGCCGCCCTTTTAAACTGCTCGCGATAGACAAGCAGGAGGTCAGCAGCGTCTTTGGATCCCAATGTTGACATTTAACGGCCTTGTTGCTTGTGAGTTTCACTGGCCTGCTACCAAGTTATATAGATCATCTTTCTGGCTACTTTCACTGCTGATCAGGCAGTATCTATTGAAATTACTTGTGCATCCAGTTCCACATCTTCTAAGAGTGAAGAGCAGTGGCCATCTAAAAGGTGTGATTGCCAATTTACAAGAGTTTTCATTTGGGTTGACTCCCAGTGAAAAGTACTCAGAAAAATTGAATCCTCATGAATGAATTTAAATTCTATTCCTTATCAACACTTCAGCTAAGGGATGGTTATTATTTATTACCAAATATCATTCTTTTTTATGAGCTGAGCTCTCTAAACATATAAGATCTGTAATCTTTAACAACATAAAAGAAAACCACCTGCCACAAAAGTACAATTTAAATGCTGAAACTGTTACATATAGATCAGCAATTGGATTCCTTGTTCTTAACCCTGTTCCAAACTAAGCAAACCTAGTATGCCAAACCAATGTCACATGTGGTGCATCCACATGATAATCATCCAGATGATGCTAAACTCACCCCAGTTTCTTAACATGTGTCTTGTACTGCGGGTGTGCAGGGCTGGATGCAGTGTCTCGGGTGAAGCCTCACGAGTGCCAAGCAGAGGAGAATGACTTCACTCTGCCTGATGGCTGTGTTCTCGCTAACGAAGGTAAATGCTCTCTCCTTTTCCTCATACAGTGGGAAATGTTTTAACACAGGAAGTTTCTTGTCTCACATGTAGAGCTATAGAAGGATGTATTTCAGAAGTTCAGAAGGAAAAGTTTTAGTTCTCAAGATAAAAAGGTATGGAACTTTCTGGATCTTCAGCATTCTAAAGCTTTCATTCATTGCTGTACCAAGCATAGTTATTGTTGAATGGCTTGCAGCTTTTGGCCCTCCCATGTGTTTGCTTTCACATTTTAATGCTTTCAACACAGAAAACATGAAGAATTCCTGGAGAAACATTTAGTTCAAATGCAAAACCTCACTCTGTATTTACCAAAGTTCCTGCTGATGTGGAGGTGCAGTTTATTCAGTTGGTCCTTCCTCTTGCAATCTTGGGCTGTGTTCTAACATTTCAGATTTTAGTATCTCTGTAGGCTTCAGCTTTAGCAAAACCAATGCCACAAAAACCCAAGTACTGCATTTATCAGTTTGAGAGCTGGATTGCCAACTGTCAAATTAACTCTTGGATCTGCAGGTTCCTTAGACACCCTCTGATTCCATGCTGACTTCACCTGACTGTCGGAGTTTCAGCTAGTTTACAGTTGCAGACAAATTAATCTGTTTATCTCCAAGATAAACAAAATAATCCAAATAGAACTGATTATCCTACACAATAGTAGTGCTTTCATTCTTTTAAAATAATGGTCCCAAGCATACTGGACTATTTGTTCCCATTAAAGCAACTAGTTTGCAGGTTTGGTACTTCAGTTCTCTGCGTAGGGCTCTGGAATTACTCTCTTTTCAGTAATCACAAAACTTTTCTCATGTCTGGAATCCGATGGCATCTCCCTTTAGTGTGTGTTCAACTGCTAATTCTGTCACTAGTAAGATAGCGCAGATACTTTTAATAAGCTTTTTCATATAACTGCTGTCACCCTGAGGCCTCAGCTGAATACCTGACCAGGTTAATCAGGATATCTTTCTAGTTCATCAGTTCATCTGTCAACCATTTTTTTTTCCCAGTTAATTTTTCTGCTGGTTGGTGGACAGTTTTACACATTGAGTACAACTACAGCACTGCCTTGGTAGGAAATAGGAGGAAGTAGTAAGTCTGAAGTCTCCATTTGGTCTCTGTTGCATGCTTAATTTGAACATGAGGTAGTTCAGTCCCCCTTACTTCCTCATTTTTCTTAGGAAAAAAATGCAAAAACCACAGAAGCTTGCTTTAGGTAGAAGAATATGTGAATCACAAAGATTAAAGACAAAGCAATTTACTGTACATGGATAGTCATACCCTGCAGATGTAACAACCCAGAATATGGGAGAACGTGAGTTCAAGATGGGTAAGGTTGCCCTGAGATTGTGGGACAATATTTCCATTGTATAAAGGAAAGTAAGACTTAACAGTCCCCATTTAGCAACTGGGGAAGCAGCTATTAACAGTTCCCTGGCAGTACCCTTCACCATCATATTCTTCTTTCACTGTTCAAGCTAAACTCCCTAGTGTATATAAAAACTGCGTTTAAATGTGTAACGTTGTGTATGTCATTATGTCAGGCTAGAAATCAAACTTTTTAACCTACCATACCTGCATGTCATTCTTCTTTGTTGTTCCCTTTACCATCACTTCATTATTTATGTCTTAAGAAGACAAAATCTAGCTGTTTTGGATTTCAATACATTGAAAGTCAGTATTAAACCCAAGCTATCTCATTATTAACTGACATCATTCTAATTTGTCTGAATATTGTAGTACAAGTATTAAAATGTACTTTTGTAAAATAATGTCCCATGTTAAGAAGACATGTATCTTTGAATCATGAAAAGATTTGGATGGGAAGGAACATTTGAATGTCAGCTAGTCCACCCCACCCCTGCCCTGCAGGGACGTCTGTCACTAGATTGCATTGCTCAGAGCCCCATCCAGCCTGGCCTTGAACACTTCCAATGACAGGGCATCCACAGCTTCGCTGGGCAACCTATTCCGGTGCCTCACCACCCTCATCACAAAAAAAATTCTTCCTTATATCCCATCTAAATCTACCCTCTTTCAATTTAAAACCATTGTTCCTTGTCCTGCAACTACAGGCCCTGGCAAAGAGGCTCCAGCTTTCTTACGAACCTCCTGTAAGTGCTGACCAGCTGCAGTAACGTCTCCCTGGAGCCGCCTTTTCTCCGGGCTGAACTACCCCGACTCTCTCAGCCCTTCTTCATAGCAGAGGTATCCCAGCCCTGACATCACTTTCATGGCCCTCCTCTGGACTTGCTTGTCCAGGTCCATGTCTTTCTTGTACTGGGGGCCCCAGAGCTCGATGCCGTACCCCAGGTGGGGACTCACCCACCTCAGGGCAGAGCAGAGGGGCAGAACCACCTCCCCCGACCTGCTGCCCACAGCCCAGGATGCGACTGGCTTTCCGGGCTGCAAGCGCACATTGCCGTCTCACATCCAATTTTCACCCACCAGTATCCCCAAGTCCTCCTTGGCTGGGCTGCTCTTACTCCATCCACACCCCCAGTCTGTATTGATACCGGGGACTGCCCCAACCCAGGAGCAGGACCTTGCACGTGGCCTTGTTGAACTTTGTAAGGTCTGTGTGGGCCCACTCCTCAAGCCTGTCAAGGTCCCTCTGGGTGGCATCCCTTCCCTCCAGCTTACCAGCTGCACCACTCAGCTTCGTGTCATCCACGAGCTTGCTGAGGGCGCACTCAATCCCACTATTTGTGTCATTTATAAAAGCAAAAATGAAGATGTTAAGTAGTACTAGTGCAGTCTGAGGGACACCACTTGTTACTGGTTTCCACTTGGACATTGAGTCATTGATCGTAATTCTGTGGATGCTGCCATCCAGCCAACTCCTTACCTGTCTAGCAGTCCATCCATCAAATCCATCTCTCTCCAATTTAGATGTAAGAATGTTGTGGGGAACAGTATGCATGTTGAAAACCTTCTTATGATGAAAAGGAGGAGAAAAATTACTTTCCGTAGTAGCGTATAAATACTATTTCGAGAGAAAATATTTTAAACCATTTCCTTTATTTATTTTTCTTTTAAATTAAAAGAAATTGCTTTGGTAGTCAGCAACTATATTCACAGCATTCTCTATATATGAGAGATGTAAGAAAAACCTGGAAACAGGTTATTTTCAGTTTCATAACTTCTTAGATGGCATGGCTAAATATCAATGGCTAACCCATATATTACACTTCTAACTTGTGTTACAATCGATGTAAACAAGACATTAAACAAATCATAAGTTTTCAGTATTTTTTGTAAGAAATTACTTAGTATCTTAAACATAGGTTTAAACATTGGTTTGTAAAATCATTCATACAGACAAAATAGCATTTGAAACTGATCTGTAACACTTTATTTTTCTATTTTTCCCGTTGAAGAACACGTATGTTAAAAGGGTAAACATCTGAAAGACATTAAGCATAACTTAAATATTAATTTCATGTCCTGTCTTCATGGGAAGCTTACACCATAGAGTATCACTTTTTGTTGCTTGCTTTACCAGTTCAGATTTGCATCATGCAGTGCTGGCTTGAAAGAGGAAAAATGTAATTAATTTGGAGATAAACAGGTTCATTTTGACAGAAAAACGTAAAAAGTATCTTGGTTTTGATACTCACTGAAACCATTGCAGCCAGCCTGTGTACTGCATTGTATTCCATCCATCTGCAGAGTAATCCAAATCTGGTACTGTCTTCCTTCACATTGCTCACTCTCTTTTAAAACAAGCTGTATGAACTGTAATTCAGTAGCACATAGACTTGAAAATAAAAAGGGATTTGATACCCTCTTTCAAGTTGCTTATGTTTGCCAAAATTTGTTTCTTTTCTTCCCTGAGAGGGTATTGCCTATATACTTATATTCATATTCTGACTTTGAAGGAAACTGTGGGTGGATGGTTTGATGTCAACTGTATGGGAAAACACACAGCACTTGTAGTACTTTCTGTCCTTAGCACTCTGTCCAGTTTTCTTTGTAAGCAGTGAGAATTCACACCACACCACTGTATCAAACTTTAAATAATTTTTTAGCAAAAGTAACAAACAAAGCAAGGAGATCACTGAAATTACATTGTCTCGAATTCAAAATAGCTGGGTTTTGCATCATTAGAACATGTGTAACCTTCAGTAACAAACAGAGAAAGAAAAGTTGCTGTTGTATTGCTTTATAATAAGCAATTTTCATATTCCTCTTAATTTTGAAGAGTCATAATCAAAAAAGACCACCCAGTTGTTTTTTTCCCCAATATTTGTAAAAAGGAAAAGCTTTTTTGTCTTAACTTGAGAAACTGCTTTTAAAGACCTCTTCTAGTTTTGCACTGTGCCATGTTGCCTGAGAATTGTTAGTGTTTACTTGTGTCAGGGTGACAATGCCTTTTTCATCACACTGTGACATTGGTATGTCCTTGATCCAGATGGGTAGCCTGGGTTCAAGGCTTTGCTGGCATGCTTATGGCAAAGAGACACTGACTAGGAGTCTGGCATTTATTTGTAGATTGCGAATATTGTGGCAAAAGCTGTAGATCTGTTCGATTTCTTAGTGTACAGTAGAAATAGTAGGTGACTTCCTAATTTAAAACAACAACAACAACAACAACAAAGGAAATACACATTCCTTTACAAACAATCTTATTCTCTAAGAGCTCTGTCTTTGATCCTGCTGGGGACTGGACTGCTACTTAAGAGCCCTCACTCCCGCATGGCTTTCTAGTCTCTTTCAGCAGCTGAGACTTGTGTGCAAGCACCCAGTTGCTAGCTGCTGGAACGGCTTGCCCATTGCAGATCAGAGATATGCTGGCTGACAGCCACTAACACCATTTTAGCATGGAAAAACACCCAAACATTTTATCTTTGCTTGTCTGCCTAACAAAGTCAAAACTGGTGGTACTCTGACTGACCTATCCCAAACAAAAGAATTAATTTACAAATTGCCTAATCTTGACATTTTGTAAATATTTAAACAGATTTTTTTGAAAGGATATTTTCACGTCAGTTACATTGATTTCACGTGGATCTGAGCTTCTTTAAATCTTTCCTCTCACTGCTGGCATCTTTTATCCAGACCCTTTTCTTGCACCTCAGTAGAAACAATAGACTTTTTCAGGTTTTCTGGTGGTGAAGGAAGGCCATTCATGGTAAAATCATGCAGTGTCGTGGTATCGTATGGAAGCAGGTAGGCTCAGAAGCTAACCCTGCAAAAAGATGTCAGCTTTCTCGATTCATCTAAAGCCTTTTTAAAGTGTTACTCATCTGCATGACTACACTGTATAATATCCTGCGGGAGCAGTTGCTCTAGATATGGATGCAGATGACAGTTACCCAAGTTTCTTCCCCTGGGCATGGTAGGTGTTGTCTGGCTTTTATTTGAGACCAAAGGGATGGTCCTGAGCAGTTTGAATCACAGCTTGAGCTTTGTCTAAGTCCAGCTTTCTTCAGAGCCAACACTAAATGTGAGTCTGATTTGAACATAAAGGATTTGCAGCTCCACGTTAATCATGTCAGCTACAGGCAAGCTGTGTGAGAAGCTCTCTGAAACACTCCGTGCATGTTGTTGAGTTGGTCTCCTTGCTCTAGGAGACTTTAACCATTGTATATCTACATACAAATCCATCGCAGTCTGCCTTGGATGCTGTAGAGCTAAGCTTCACTGTTTCAAGATACTTATGCAAGTTGCAATGCTAGTCATTTGAGTCCGTAATCTGAAGTTTTCAGATGCCAGTGCTAGGCTAATTTTGCACTTAATATTCACACTCGGTTCTGTTAGCTTCCTAGAACTGGTTTATTTTCTGAGTATAATAATGCAAATATTTCATGCCCATGCCTACATGACATTGTTTATAAAAAAATAATTTGTCTGTGATCAAATTCGGTGAACATGTGAGGTCAGGGACACTTGAAAAGCATTTCTGGAGCCAGCATGCTTACTGCTGGGCTCTCTGTTTCTTCAGCAGCAGTTCTCTATGAGTACAAGCATAAGAAGAAAAATCAAATTTTTATCATTCAAGGTGAATGTAAGACTGTTGTATCAGTCCTCATGTGAGATATCTTTAGAATAGCAGTGTGAACTCACTGGTCTTCATGGTGTTTGAAGACTTACATGATAGTCCTGGTGGAAATAAATGAAGCACAGCGTTGTAACTTACTATTTTTCCTTGCAGTGTTCATGACTTATTTTTTCTTTAGATCGTAATTTCTGTGCCAAATAAGCTGTACCAAAATATGAAAGATCAAAGAATTTAATTTCTTCTCAGGAATAAAATTATTTAGCCATCAAAGTAGAGTTCTGACTAAAGAAGAAAGTTGCATTCTGATTGTTACAGACTGTACACTGTATAAGCAATAAGCAACAACTAGGGTGTATGTGTTCCCAGAGATTCTTTTTTCCACACTAGATACAATGAAATGTAGTAGCAACAAAGGGTATATTTGTTTTAAACTTCTAGTGAGGTTACTTCTTCAGAGAGCTTTCTACATATTAGGAGTACAGTATAATTTGCAAGATTAGGTGAGATTAAATAGGAAATTTGTCATTATTAGGACCTGTGTCCCTTAGATTAATCAGTGCTATTCTTAGTAATTATATTGCAGCCTATTAGTGAATGAAACAAACAGTTTTCAAACACATCTTTTCCTGGATACTATATTTGGGAATTATACCTAATTATATCGCAGCCTATTAGTGAATGAAACAAACAGTTTTCAAACACATCTTTTCCTGGATACTATATTTGGGAATTATACCTACATATTTTCCTGCTGAATCCTGAAATTACAATGACACATTTGTGTGGATAGATGCTTTATGCTGCCAGTAACTAATCCCATGTGGAGACTAGTGTGGAATCAATAATGAAGTTGTACTATGTATAGCTGTCTACAAAGGAGGGAAGGGCATGTGAAGGTATATACAAAATACAGAACAGGCATGGAAGAAAGTTCAATAGATCTTCTGTGAGCTATTTTCTGTACATAGAACACACAGGGAGGCATCAGTACAAAAGACCTGCTTTTAAGTATTTCTTGTGATAGGCACACACTGATACACATTTACCACCTTACTACCACATTTCTACAAAAAACATGTTTGTTCACTGTGACAGTTCTGTAAAAGTGTATTTAACATAATCTTTGTACAGGAAGTAACAACCCTACAACTCCAGGTTTCTGTTATTGAGAGGTTTTCCATGCAAAAGTATCATTAAAATTCCAACCAACCTATAGGAATTTAAATTCCTAATACATTCAAGGCAAAATAATCCTCTGCCTGGATGCAGCTGTTGGAAAAAAAATGTTTTCCTCTCTTTAGCAATTCCTTTCTTTAGCAATATAGTATGTCTTACTAGGTATATTGAGGTGAAACTGTAGTTCTTTATTTCCAGATAATTGTCTTAGTTTTAAAAGCATTTTTCTCCCCTACTGTGAAGAAAGGAGCTTGCCTGCCTCTAATGCTCTGTGATCTTCCTACCCTATGTGGTCTTTTTAGTAGCTGTGTCCCATTTCTTGTCTGTAGTTTTGCACCAGTTCATCCAGCCAGTAATGGATATTTCCACGAGGGTGGAAGGGAGCAGGAGGTGTGAAAATTGAAATGACTGACAGTTCTTGTTGCTGTTTGGAAGTATACCACATTCTCTGCAGGTCTCCAAATGCCTGCAGAGTCTGTTGGGTCACTGCTGGACTGGGCAATGGATTTATTCTAGGCACTTACCATGAAAACATGCTAAGATGATCCTGTATCTGCTGGAGTAAGATTATCTATATGTGTTCCAAACCATCAAATTCCAGTAACACGTTGATTAGATCTCAGGAATCAACATAGAGCTTTGGGTAGGGAGCTTATGAATATATTGTAAAGGGAGGGAAGGACGTCCTTAGTATGCGGCTGATGCTGATCTCCCTAAATAATCCAGGGAATTTGAAATTTTTAAGCTTACATGAAAAAGAAATGCAAATTTGAAGGGTGGAAGGCAGTATATGTACAAGCAAATGGTTAACATAGCGATTAGGAAAAGAGGGGGTTAATATGAAAGAAGTTCAGTTTTATAACAGTTGCACACTGAGACCTGGAAAGGCATGTAATTCAGTCATAAGGCATGATTGTGGGTTTTTTCCTCTACAAAAGTAATTATTTGGTATTGCAAATGGAAATAAGCTTGGAAGAAGAATGAAGTTCGAAGGTCATATTTTCTGATGATGTGAAAGAAGTGTGATTAGGACTGTATGTTGGTATTTAACTCCCTGTGTTCTGGTGAATCCCTGCGTTGAATTATATCCACCTACTGCTGTAGGAATGCAAAGAAGTCTTAATTGCTGTCTCATATGTGCAGAGACTTAAGGAACAGGTGTGCTTTTAAGTGATGCTGGTCTGTTTTAACGCATCTCCTTTTCTTACTGTGCTACAATTAATCTTTCTGACCAAACAACTTAAACCTCCTGATAGGTTCTGTGAGATACAGCTATGACCTTCTTCCTGTCTGTAAGTGCCTAAACAAATGCATAGTTCTCCACAGTCCAACAAAATTGAAAAGAAGTCTGAACTGATGTAGCACAGAAACTGATAGGCCCAGAGGGAAATTTTAAGAATCAACTGGGGTCTGATTAGCCATGCATCTCAATTTGGCCATAAACTGATTACTTTAATTATCCATATCCTTCCATCATATCTGAGATTTTAAGGATATCTAATCAGAATAAATTGGAGAATGGAAAGCAAATGCGAAAATATTCTTCTCTTAAACCTAATTGAGTTGTGGCTCAAGATAGTATTAAAGGATAAATTAGAATATGGAGATGGGGATATGTGTTGCTTCAGCTAGTTACTATTAACAAACTTCACTGAATATACCATAATTTTTTACATGTGCTCAGTCATAGAACGTTATCATTATCAGTAGACATTTAGATACACAAACCAGCCTGTCCCTTCATCTGTTTACTTCAGAATACTTGGCATTTATTTTGCAATGTTGTAAAAGTAGTTACAGCTTTGCAGTTGAGAACTGTTACAGCAGTATCAATTTTTCATGTTCAAGTTAGCTTTAAAACCAGAAGTTTTGCCTTTTATTTATAACTCCTAGTGCCTTGCTCTATGCTTATGCATGGGGTGGGGGAGTTAAATATGTGAAATACAGCTAGGCAATACTCTTTCGTTAGTAATAAAGCTTTTTGCAGTAGTACATTAAAATAGAAGTATCTAAAGCACTGGATTAAAAACAAAAATAAAATGAAAACCAAATCCTCTGATTATAACCAGGAATTTGCCTCTGCTTTCTGAGGTATTTTAAGGAGATATTTTTTGCATAGTTTCCACAGAAACATGTTGCAGAAAGAAGGTCTTAATGTTTAAAATAAATTGTTAGCTGAGGCAATGGAGACTCTTTTATGTCCTGTGTAGTTGAATCTTCATCAAGTTATGCTGGTGATCATGTTGGGTTAAACATTTGCCTAATTGTTTGCTGGTGGTTGTAAGCTAAGTGTATATTACATGATTGTGGCTATTTTGTAGAATTAGCCATGAATTCAGAATGGCTGTTTTGGATAGGATAGCATGTTAGTGTTGACTGAGTTTGAAAGTGTTAGTGAGGACTTAATTTTCCTTTCCCTTCCAAAGGACATTTGTTTTTGGAAAGCTGTTTTAGAGACTGGTGGAGATGTTGCGCTTCTGAAATTGATAGACAATAAATGAGAAGATAGGTAAGGGGAGAAGACAACCCTAATCAGTTAAACTTATGCGAATTTCACAGTTCTCAGGAGGGTGTAAATGGTAAATTGATGTAAACCTGGGGTGAGAGAAGAGGTAGAATGAAATCAGATTCCATCTAGGTCTGTAAATGCAAAATGACACTAAAATTTGATTTTAACACTTAAAAATACATTTAGTAGTGATATGTGGTCAAATGTGTTAAACCATGTATTTCAGAGAACTTATTACCGTATTCCTTGCAATGGATTCAGAGAGATGTAAAGATTTGTCTTCAGTGACACCTGCAAGTCACATGGACTTTTCCAGTAGTAAATACAATGCTTTGTCATGTTTAACAGCAGATCAGCACATTGACCTTAACAGCAACTTCATTTAGCTGAAGATGCTGCACATCACCTCTTCAAGCTATGCTCAATGAGCATTTATCACTCCAGTGTTGTCCCTGCCACTCTTCACAGGTATTGAATCAGACAAAAAGCCTGTCTCCATGTTTTCAAAGCTGCCCAAAGAGTGACTGGTATTTTAGAGGTTTCTTTGCCTTCCTAAGAATGCCATCTTCAGCTATGTTTCTGTGATGCTATGAAGTCACCTTAAAGCTAAAACTCTTAAAAGGAGGAGCTAGGACTTTTATTGCCACAGCGACAAATTTGGGATATAATTAGAAAAAGTATTAAGAGTGACTGAGTGTTGGCAATAGGAATAAACTCAGTTTAGTTTTCTGGTTACTCTGTTTAGTTTTCTTTTACCTGAAGATGGTAACAACAAAGAGAAAATGAGGTGCCAGAAGTGAGGGAAAGAATAGAGTGAAGGTGAGAAATGGAAGGAAATTTATCAGAAGAGAGGAAGAGAGAATGATACACTTGATTGAAGGAAGAAAGAAGATAGACATCTAGCAAATTACTGTTTGCTTATTTACGTTCAGGGAAGCTCATACTAGGTCAGAGATAACATCTGAAAACTTGTATGTGCAGATAAAAGAAGGCATTTTAGCTGCACTTTTCATAAATAGGCTGAGACTTGCACACAGTGACATTTAATTAAGTCAGTAAGTTGAAAGTGATTTTTTTATCCCACGTTTTAGTTATGGTTAAAAAATTATCGCAGTTTATAATTTTGTACCGTTATCTGAGCAAAACTCCATAAAGTAGATTAGGAATTTGCCTACTCTGGGGGCCTTAGCAATATTTTATCTATACTGTGATTTTGAAGTACTATTTTACTGAGTAATTAAAGAACTGGATGGTAACCTAGTCCTGTGACATTGCTTAATTACAGTTGTTTGTGTTCACACCGAAGAAAGCAAGTAAGTGAGTAAGGGATATCTTGGTTAAAAATGGGAGACCATCAGCCTGCTCAGATGTAGCTTTTTCTTGTAGGGACCTATTTATGATATGATGGTTTTGGGGTCTATATAAGAACTCCTGATCACATAGTGATGATCATTTGGCACCTTCCTCAAGGGACTCACCCTAGTGAGAAATTTAATATTGTGTAAATAACATTCTTAACTGGTGCCACACTTCTGCTCCTTTTTTTGTGACTCTGCTGTCTGCTGAAGCGATGTAGTAGACATACCAGGTTTTATACACAGAAAGAATTCTGTTTTAGCAATGGAATAACTGCAGATAAAGTACATATTTAATAAAAGATTTTTATCTCTTTTCTCCCACTGACACTCCTACCCTCACTCCCAGATCAGAGATGTAGCCTGGCATGGCATGCTTTCTTTTAGATTTCCACAGGCATTTAGCTGCCATGTGCAACATAAATTTTGTCTTAGTTATCAGGCTGTGATTATTAAATAATAATGTGGAGACATCTCAGCCTGTTCATAAAGCACAGTGACCTTTTTTTTGGCATAAAAAGGACCTGAATTAAAAGGACCACACTTTTTTTCATTTGCGCACCCTACCTTATAACTGACAGTAATTAATGGAGTCAGAGGAAAATATGAAAGACAAGCTTTTCAGTGTCTTCTTTTTTGTATGTGTGAGAAACTGATTTTCCTTGCTGATCTGAAGTAGTACCAGAAGATGCCCATCTTGAGTGAGACTTGGAGCTTGGAGAAATGAGATCTGGTGGTTGGAGGTGTCACACACACTCTGCCCCTCTCCAGAGGCATTGAAAAACAGTCGTACCAAAATCCAGCAGACTCTTTGGCCAGAAACCGTGCAAGAGATGACCCTGACTATTCATTGTGGCTGATAAACTTTAAGGTATATGATCTCTTGCTTTTGTTCTGAACCTTGCCTTTTCAGTTTCGCTTCCTTCCATTCAAACACCAAAATCCTTGTGGAACAGTGAATGCCAAACAAACAGCCAGACTGAAATAGTAGATCCATTTGCTATTAGTGTATCTTTCTTCTTTCCTCTACCCCCTTTATTTTCTGAAGAAACGACTTGTTTGCTTTCTCTTTGTTTCTTAGCTGTTAGAAAGCCTTTAAAAATGCTTTTACTTCCCTGTCAAAGCATTATGCTCTTTGGAGGGAGGATCAGCTGGAGTCATGGCAAAGAGAACTGCTGTCCTGGTAGTTTTATTTTGTATTCACTGTATGATTCCCAGAATTGCATTGTTCCTTCCCAGAGGGGGAAGATTGGTCTCTCATGCAAATCACTGGTCCTTTTCTAGGCTTTTGTAGCCTTCCTGAAATTGTTGGAAAGGATCCTTCTTTCTACAGAGTGGGGAGGAGAAATTGCACCAGACAGGCTGGCCCCGGTCATTTTATCCCTTTCCTGTGTCTTACAGCTTCTTTTGAGGAGCAGGCACCAGGCAGTACCTATCCTGAGTTCCCAGGGCTTCTGCTGCTCTTGTGCATTTGGTGCGCCAAATTCAGCAGCATTATTTGACTTAAATCGAGACTTGCATTGGTATGAGAATACACATAATCTGGCCCGCAGCCTTGTGTGAATGCAGAAGTACCCTTGCTCATTTAAGCTGAGTTGATAAATAAGCATTTTTCTACTGACTAAGTGGTACATGATGTTGGTACCAGTTAAACAAAATTAGCATGTGTGCATTATTACAGCTGATAATATTTTGTGAGTAGAGGTGTCCACAGATTTTACTTTGCACAGGGCCTTGTTACATTTCATGGAAATGCAGCTGTTGTCCTCAGGAATTACTCCAAGCCTTGGAAAGTCTAGCAATAATACAGAGAATGTGCAGTAATAATTAGTAACTTATTTTTAAAAAATGACAAAGCGAAGTAGAAGGAACAAGGCTGGAAACAGTCTGGATAGATCTGCACTGTAATTGAAAGTAGCAGGCATTAAACTACCTGTTTCTTGCAAGTGAGTTAGGCAGGACAGAAATTTTAATTTAACCCCCATCTCTACAGACATCAGCACATGCATGCAGAAGATTATTACCACCATCTGTTTTATCCGCAGTAGTTTCCATCAGTCGTGTTATTTTGCTTTTTTAGTGTTTAAGCAATGCTTTGAAGCTGTTGTGTTAATTGTTAACTTAGGCTGAATCTGTGGATAGATGCCTATAGCAGTGTCAGCATGCTAAAATCATAACTGTTAGATTAATGAATGGAAGTATTAGCTCTGTGCTGCTATAGTACACTAATAGCTGTGCAAGTTCAATCAAATACGCTACCGATTTTGTCATTGTGTAATGGTATTTATCAGATCTTAGGTGGACTGCTGAGAAAGATGAATGTAATCTCTCATTTTTATCTGACTTAAAAATAAGGTAACAAAATAATTTTCGTAGAATTTTTTATTATTCTTCTTCACAGCAGGAGAATGCATGTAGCTTTAGGCGTGAATTTTTCACTCAAATGGAATATGTATATGTGAGGGACATTGTGGAAGGTGTCCCTGCCCATGGCAGGGCGTGTGGAACTAGATGATCTTCTAAGAACCCTTCCAAACCCAAACCATTCTATGATTGTAGTGAATGGGAGGACAACCAACTGTTGCCACTATTGTATTTCCTGTAGCTTAATCTGATACTTTGAATTACTGGTATTAATACCAAAAAGAGAATTAAAAATATGCTTATTCCTTCCTTTTTTTTTCTTTTTTCTTCACAGGACCTGAAGAAAGTATTTGTAGAATTTAATCATCAGGAGCTGTTTGAGTTCTATAACAAGGTCTGTAGATTTTACAATACTATAGTTTCTTTGTAAACACCTTGTGCTGCTCAGCGGGAAGTGCTGCCTATATGAATTAAATCTAATGACACTGGAATGAAAATGGATCCAACTTTAATTAAGGCTGTTAGGCTTGTTTGATCTCATAAAGAATTTTCAAGAAGAGTCTGCATTCAGATTTGGAATAGGCAGGGCTTGGGTCATTGTAAGCATACCTGGCGCTTAGATTGAGAGGAGTAGCTGATGATTAACAATGATGAGCTCTCTGAAATCAGCATCTTTGTGTTATATCTTCAGTCGAAATGCCAGGCTCGTAATCCAGTCAAAGTGAACTCTATTATTTTTTTCCCTTGTTATTATGCATTGGAAATGCGCAGCAAAACATCTGTGCATGTAAAAAAGGCAGTATTTAGACAACTGTTTCTTTAAAATTTGAATATATAAACTGCAGCAATGAATTCTAATAGCTTCATGTAAAAACAAATATTCATGAGTACAGGATTTTTTTATTGCTATATGAATAGATTTAGTATGCGTAGTTGAAGATACTGGAATGTGGGTTTTCTTCTGTTTGCATGTTTCTATACAACATTTTATATGAGTGGTATTTTTTCTCTCTTTTTTGTTCCTTTAAATAGCTGGAAACTATACAAGCACAGCTGGATTCCCTTACATGATATTTTTGAAGACTTACTTCTCCATCACACTCCTGCCACCTTGTTATTTTGAATTAAAGATAGATTGCCAAGCTGTGTTTGCTGAAGGATTCAGTGGGTTGCTTCCTGTAAAATTATATGTCTTATCTCCTTTTTAGACCAGTAACATTAGCCAAGAGTCATTGTTAAGAGTCTGAAGATTCTAATGGACTTTCACTTGTTTTCTGAGCAATTGTGAAGAGTGGGTTTGCTTACAGGAAAAAAAAATAAAAATAAATGCTACACAGCTTTACAATGTTTTATTTTTATTTTAGCCTGTTATGTGTTATACTTAATTCTGGTAGAAATTTACATACTAGTGAGGGACCGGGAATAAAATCTATTTTTTTCGACATAAAAGTACTAGGTAAATATACAGCTAAAAAAATCTCTATCCTTTTGAATTTTTAGTCACATGATTGATAATGCTTATTGCAAAATTGTTGAAGTAAATTCAGAATTTAAAAGCACGTAGGTTTAGTTTGGGCTAGTTTAACTTCATTTCATTATCTTTGTTCTTTTTTAGTTAGGTCGTTTTTTTCCTTCTAAATAATCAGCAGTGTCACTGATCTCAATGTTTACTTTTGACACTGAGAATAAACACGGCTTCGTAGCGCAGTGTGCATACCAATGAATTTAAGTATAACTGGGGGGGGGAGAAATCTCAGCACGTGTAACAAAGAACACTGAAACAGTCTGACAGTCAGATTTCTGAAGGCTATTTGTTGATCTTTCCTCATGTTGTCCACCACTGTTTTTACATCAAACAGGCAGAAATAAAGTACAGTGACTTAAAGGCCAGAGTAGTCATATTTTCACACATTAGTTCCAGATGAATGGAGGTTCATGAACAGTACGAGAAGGTAAAAGTCATCTTAGTTCTTGTTTGTTGCCATTCATTGACAGGCAACTTCCTTGCTGCGCTTTGATAATGGGCACAGTATACAACTCTCTACTCTAGGCTAACAGGAGGTGAGAGGAAATAAAAATCTTTGGCATTAACTTGTCTTTCTTATTGCTTAAGGGATTCCCTGAACAGGGCTTTTTTTCTTCTAGATGCCCAAAACAGAGGGATGGTTAATAGCCAACCATCCAAGGTTTTTTTGAGGTTTGCTTGCTTGTGACAGCAGATATAAATATAGCCAAAAGGTATGTCTTAAATAGCTGGTGTTTAGGTCCTCTTGTGCCAGATTGCTCTGCTGTTTTTGGAGGATTGTTTTTGTTGCTTTAATAGGGGTTGTGCTGTCACCTCTAGAATACTGAAGGGGTTTGTACCAGTTGTCTTGAGCCGTGAGATAATAGTTTTGCAAGATAAAGTCATTAAGAGCCTACGTGTGAAAAAAGTGCACTGAAGAGAAAAAACACACGTATCATCCATAGTTCTTAACTGAAATGCCAGACGATACTGTACCACTCTGGTAAGGTAACAACCCTGTCGGAAAGAAGAAATGAGTCATCGTTGCACAGCATGATCTTACCTTCTACACCTTGTGAGGCTGGCTGCCAAAATCAAGTCTTGCCTCAAGCCACTGGCAAACATGCCGTATCTTCTGGAGGTATAACAGTCCCACCCACAGACATCACGTCCTCAGTCTGGCTATTCAGCAGCAGCTTGCCAGCTTGCTCATCTCAGGCTGCATAGGTTGACATGTGTCTGCAGGTGAGCACATCCCCACCATTCCTTCAGCCTGCCAGCATTCGCAGTGATCTGTAGTTAGCTCAGCTGGGAAAATCCCCTTCTTCTTGACCCTTATGTCCTGGATTCTCTACTGGTCCTGCAGGACAGTATGTTGTGTGCTAGGACGCTGCTTTTGAGCATTTCTTCTGAGTTTCCAGAGCTTAAGATTAGGAAATATGTCTGAAGCGAGGTGAAGTATCTGAGTGTGAGAGAGGGGTTAAGTTATCTTTGTGAATATGGGCAGTGATTGATGAGTCATGGAGGAGGGGATGAAAGCAGGACCAGTTTGGAGTGCGAGAAACATTGGACAAATTAGCAGGCACATCTGAAAAAAAAAAAAAAAAAAGAAGTCAAAGACAAGTAGGAAGAAACTGGTTATAGGAAAAAGGAAGGAGAGGGTAGAGTAATGAATATTCCCAAGGTGGGAATTTGGGTGTGGGAAAACTGTAAGGAAGAGAGGAGGAACACTGGAAAAGATGGCAAAAGTATACAAAGAAAATATTAGGCAAAGAGGGAATAAAATCTTATGTAGTAGGGGAATGGGAAGAAAATTGGGGAAACAAAGTAGACCAGAGTCAACTGTGAAAGCTGTGGCCAGTTGTGTAACTAACTATATGTAGTATTTTGAACTAAAGTGTCTGAAGTGTCAGCCTTTGTGCAGATCTGGCCAAAATCAAAGAAAAGTATGGGGATAACAAAACCACCCCACCAAACCCCAGCGTTTTAAATCTAGCTTTAATAGGAAATATTTTACAAGTGGTGAAATAATGTTAAAAGGAAAAACATGAAAAACAAAGCCTAAGATTGCAAGTATGATGTAAAACTTATTTAGTGTTTATCCTTGTTTGCAGATTGATGAAGAGCAGTGGTTGCCTTTTGTTTTTACTAAACGTGCCAAATGTCTTGTTTTCAGAAGCCATAATAAAAGGCATAGTATACCTCATAGTAAGAAGTACAGATCTTTTTTCAAGGAGCACTCAGAAATAAGTAATTTAGAAAGACTTTTGAAAGACCTTGTATGTAATGAGAAGCTTTGGGGTTGTACATTATTAGCTAGCTATGGCATAACCAGTACCATCTTAGAGAAGAGCGTTGTCACTTATTTAAGTGCCTCTGAATAAGAGAGAAAATTGACTGAAAGAGCAGAACCTATTTTGTTAGGTCCTGCAGAAAAGAAGGCTTTTATTCTGGTTGCTGCTGTCTGTGCCTGAGTGGACCTGGAGAGGGGAAGATTAGCCTTCCCCCGAGAGCAGCTGTCCCTGCTTAGCTTGGATAAAGTCCTGATGTGCCAACAGTGTCAGGGAACGAGAGAAAAACAAGCACCAGCACAGACTGGGGGATGACTGGGAAGGATGGCAGATCTGCCTGTAGCAGGGACTACAGCCAATGCCATACCTCAGAGGCAGTGGAAAGAAAAACAATTTGAGGAAGAAGGCATGTAGCCTATGCAGAACTGAATAGGCCGGGTCAGTGTGGGAGCACAGGCAGGGGTGTGCACGCTGAAGGTCATCAAACCTTAGTTTTGTATTCTGGTAAAACACAGTTTTGAAGAGTGAGTCTTGTGCGTGTTTTGCATTATTTTAGTGCAGGAAGGGAAAGGGTTACATCCCCAGCTCTCTTCAGTTCAGAGTCCTAGCAAAGCATTGGTCTGTAATGTCTCTTGGGCATGATCCAGAACAGAAATTACAAAGGTTTCTGATTCTGTTGAAGGAAGATATTTGCAGAGATTTATTGAGCTCTAAAACTGGAAATTTGAATGAGTAAGAATTATTAAATTTACTTTCAGATCTTTCGGTGCATTTTAAAAACATTTGATTCATCTTTGCTCAGACATTGAAGACTATTTTCTGTGCCTGTACTTCTCTCAAAGCTGTAATATCAAAGTCTGCCTCAAATGGACTATTGGCACAAGAAGGAAGTATTTTGGTTTGGGTGTAAACAAGCATCAGTATTGTTTTGACATGAAGACTTGGAGTTCTGGGCCTAAAATGAAAGCTGATGTGAGAACTACCTCGAAAATACCAACTTATTGCTGAAGAGAAACCATTTTTACATCACTTAGCAAAGCCGACACCAACAGTGCATTAATGCTTGTTGAGTACAAATGAGTTAGATTATCTTTGCCCAGTTCAGCCTTAGTCATATAGTTCTTGTTTCTCAGAAAAATATGGAACGTCTGTAAGTTTCTGCACTCAGTTTTTGTTGAAATAAAACGTGTAGGTGGATAGACAAATATAACTTTACTATTTCAGATTTTGACTAATTGCTAAACTTGCTTTGGCTTGGCTCTTCAGAGGAGGCTTTCAAATTCCCCTGTAAATTCCTGGGTTTATTGACACATCCATTTTGAGTTATGACTTGTAGGTTCATTTCCTGCAGTCTATTTTTAAAGACTCCAAAGTCTTGTTCTTTCAAAGCATAAAGAATTTACTGAAATGCTGAGTCTTACGTTGGTCAAAGGAAGGAAAGTGTTTATTGTATAAAATGGTGTAAGTTTCCCTTCACACTTGTTCCACTTCATATATTCTGATTTCAAATAGCATCAAAAACATTTCATTTTTTGGCCACATTGGCACGTAATATCTTCAAAGCTTATGAATTCACTCACATTACAGTAAAGAAATGACAGAGCTTAATAATGTCTGTTGCCCAGTGAGTAAGTATCACATCATTTTGTGACCCTTGTATAGCTTGACTAATGAATATGGACAACGTTTTGATCAGCCACACTGGCTTTCTGAATAACAGTGATTTCGTCTACATGGATGAACTACGGTGCTGCTATCTGATATGCTGTTGATGGTGTCTCATAAAGATAAACTAATAAGATGCTTTTATCCACAACTCTTGCATAAAGTAATTTCTAATTTCCATAGTAATTAATCAGTTTTATTGGGTTTTCCCCTGGCCTTTTTAATTGGTTGATCAGACAAAATTATATGCTGTAATTTTAACTGATATAAAGTGTTTAGATGATCCCTTCATTCCTTCATTGTTTTGTTTCTGAAGAGATTAGCAGAAAATATTGGTCTGTTACAAATGAGATGCTCTCCAGCTGTGTTGAGCTATGTATCCAGGAAGCACTTGTCCCTCTCACTGACAAGGTTAGTTCCTTCTCTGCTGGGGCCAAAATATCTGCCATGGTTTTGTAAGGTTTTATCTCTCTACTGAAAACACAGGAAGGCAGTGTGGAGCTATACACATGTTGGAAGTGTAACTGGCTTGCCTGACTGTTCAGATGAGATGCTCACCTTATTAGAGCAAATTCCTCTTCCAGTGGGACACCTTTAACTTCTTGTCATCACTGTTAACTGTGCCATTATGGTAATATACAGCATACTCTCAAGGAAATCTGAATGAATGTGGTATCTGTCTCTGAGATGGCTGTGTAGGTTCACATGCACAGGTAGCTGACCTCTTCTGTAGAGTGCTAGTTACGGGACTGGACATGCTGGAGCACCAGATCGTCTTTTTTGGAATTCACCCTCTGGTCATTCAGGACAAGCGAAGGGAGGAGAAGCAGCACTCCCTGCTCAGTGCTAACAAGACTCTTCGCATCTGTACTGTGTTGGAAGGTTCATCCCATGAGGGTTAATGTGAAGAGCTCTGCATGCAGGTGAGCAGAGTTTGTTTCCTCTCATTCCAATCCACAGGTTCAATAGTAGGGCAACTTAGGTAAATTGCATTTCATGGGTAGCATGAGAATGCTGTGCTTTTTCCTATCACCCACTTGTTTGGTTTTCTGCCTTTAGAGTATTAAGAAATGCAGCTTTGTTTTTAAAAAAATAAGGCAAAAAAAAAGTGGTTTGATTTAAGAAATAATGTAATTAACATACACAGTAAGCATTTTGAAGAATGTTTGCTTTCTTGGATTTGTGTCTACTTTTGAAGAGTTTCCCATAGCAAATACCCCTGTAGGCAGCAGAGAATGGATCTGAGCAAAGCCCAGGGGGGTGAGGAAAGGATCATGTGTCTTGTTCCACCCACTACTCCCTGTTGAGCGTTGGGGTGCAGCTTAGGCTGTAAGCCTTGCTTTGTACCTCAGACTGCCAATTAGGTGAGCTCTGCCTCTTTTCTGGACAACAGTAAGTCAGGAAAAGATTAGAGACTAACTGCACTGGGCAAAATGTAGCTTGGACTGAATGTTCATAGCTTAGCTCTTCACTCTGGAAGAAATAAGAATATTTTCTTCATGACAAGCAACACTTTCCCAGATCTCCTCCATGTGATAAACAAGTTCAGAGGAGCAGCACTTTGCATCCCAGATGAATCTCTGATGTCTCAGTCAGGAGCTATGCCTTGTGATGGGGTGGGTCTCTGCTATCTTCTAATTCCTAACACATGCCTGCCACTTCCAGCCCATACACCACCTGGAGACAGGCACCACAGACCTCAAGAACAAAAAAGGACCTTTCTCATCCCCTGCTTCATCTCTGCTTCCAAGGAGACCCCTTCTCTATGTCAGGCCAGTATTCAGCACAGCTTCAGGTAAAGGTTACGGAGGTTGTCCTAGCATCCCAAGTTTGAAACTCACTTTGAGAGAGGGCAGGAAAAGATCTATATGAGAAGGGAGGTAAAACAGAACCAGCCTTTCAGGACAGGGGAATTATTAACTATTTGGCCATTTCTGGAGCCAACTCTTAGTCCAACCTGTAAGTAATCCAGTTTCTGCTTTGCAGCCGAACTCCCTACGGGAGTAAAATCATCCCTGTTTCCCCACATCATCCTTATGGATTGCAGCAATCAAAATCATCCTCAGAACCTGATCTGAGGCAACAGAAGTGAAGTACATGAGATAAATGTGGAAAAAAATAAGCCCATAAACATGATCTGATCCCTTCAGAGCTGTGCTTGCTCTCGTCTCTCCCAGGATAAGTGGGAGTGGTCCTAGTTTCTTAGAGAATCTTAGAAAAAAACCAAAAAAATATTTTAAAAAAATAAAAATTGTAAAGTGTCAAAAAGGAAAAAATAAGCAGAGTAGAGTCTTCTTTAAGCAAAAAAGCACCAGAGGCACTTGCAGTGAAGTGGAGCTTTCTCGGTTCCTACTGGGCAACAGACTGTGCATTCCCCATTGCAACACCCAGTTGGACTTGGAGTCCTTTTAATGTCTTTCCACAACTGAATTGCGGCTTCGCATACCCTGTCAGATGTCACCCCTGCATCTGGCTATTGAAAGTCTGTTAGGTAGCCTACCGATTGATTCCTTTGTGCCTGTAGTCAGTAGAAGGAGCTCCCTGGAGCCCTTCCGTATGTCGGGACAGGGGATGCAAGCCCCCGAATGACCCCATGAAGAGCTGAGCAGTGCTGCTCTTGCCTACCTCTGCAAACAGCGCCCAACTGGGAAGGCAGAGCACCTCAAGTAATTTTAATGTCTTTCTGGCTGAACAGGCTATGTTTGTTATGGTTGACAGACCCAGTTTCGGATTGGTGAATGTCTCTTTTTTATCATCCAAGTTTTGAGATCAGCCTTCTTTCTGGGAACAGAGAGGTTTTCAATGAATATTTGGTTGAAATGGTCAATATAAAAGAGAAGCCAAAGGTGGAGCTTACTCTGGTGCCTGGAGCAAAGTTCATGGCTTAACTACTATGGTAAATTAATAAAATCTACCCTGGAGTTCCTTCCAGGCAGGCCTGGATACGAATGTATAAGAGTATCTGAGCAAAAGGTCATATCCCTGTGGTATAATGATTTCAGCATGTTGGAAGAAAGGAAATTTCCTATTAATCAACCGTATTCCAGCATGCAAGGTCGCAAAGCATGAACTTGAAACCTCATTCTGCATTTCACAGCTCTGCCTAAATCAAACCAAGGCTGCAGACATGACTGTACTTTTTATTTGCCAGAGTGGCTTCTCCGTCATAGCTATCTTCAGTCAAGTGGTTTCAGTGGTTTCAAATCAGATTGTGCCTTCAGCTGCTGTGTTAGCCCTTTTCTGCATCAAAAGTAATAGTTCCCTTGAAAATCCAGCCTGGAGAGCTCTGTAACCCTCTAGATAAAGTAGCTGTGTCTCTTGTATAAAGAGATCCAAGAGATCTTCATATCACTTGTATGAAGATCTGCTCTACTTCTCAACAGTCAATACGTACATTCAATGAATACTTCATACTGGCCTTTGGTTAAAAGCATTTGATGATTTCCTTAGTTCGACAGAATCTTTCCAATGATGTGGTGACCAGGCAAAGATGCTACAGATTTCTTTGCATAATCTTTTTTTCCTTACTTCTCCCTTTTCTCCTTAAATTTCTCCCATATTTGAAAGCTAATCCTTTTCACCATCTGGGATCATGGTGCTGTGATAATCCACTGGTAAACATTCAGTGGGCACGAGCATACTGAAGAACAGGAAAACGCACCTGTGCCAACCTGTGACAATGTCTAATAACATTTTGTATTCAAGGAAGCACCTGCTCGGAGAAAAAAACAATTAGAAATCGATTTCCAAAGATTTAGATTAACTGATTTGAAATGGAATGGTTGTCCATGCCTCTCCCTGGGTGCAAGTTGGCTGAAATCCTGCTGTTGTGGACCTTACTAACAGCACATAGCCTGAAAAGCACAAATATCTTTCCCTAGTCTCTACTCCTTAAGCCATCTGATTTTATGAACATAATCTGTGAGGACAGTTTTAAAGACCCAGTAAGAATGATGCATCCTGCTAAACCATGAACTGGAGTTCTGGTGCTCCCTTGAATTTCACGGAAACCTTCCTCCAGACTTACTAGTTTCTTCTTTGACCTCTTTGCTGACAGATTCTGTTTTTTACTGTTTTTACTCTGGTTCATGGTGAATCTTGAGCTAGTTGTTTTAGCCACAGTTTGCCCCACCCTCTTAAGTTGTAGTTAACATTTTGCTATATTCTTTCCCTATTTGTAATATATATACACCTTGGCCACTTTTCAAAAAAGGACCGGGAGATGGCATTTTTCTGTCAACAGTCCTCTGTTGGTGTGCACTTTTGAAGGACTCAGCATGGATCTTAAAGCCAGTATAAAACACCATTCTCAAATGGATTATACTGTGTAAAATTGCACTGTTCATCACGATGACACCCAAGGTCAGTACTGCTGGTATGGGGAAATGACTAAATAAACCAACCAAACAACAGAGGAAACTGTAAGACACAGAAAAAACTGTTGGGAGAAAAAAAGAAAAAAGAGAAAAACCTCTAGACACATTTCTAGTCCACATTTTTTAGATCTGTCCTGCTAAGAAACAAATGTTTTCATTGCTTCCTTAACTGATCACATAAACTTTTTCTTTAAAGAGGTTTTGCTGCATTAGCAAAAAGATCTTTCTGTTAGCTGTAAATACAGTCTGTTCATTTGGATATTAGTGCACAATGGTTTTCAGACACTTCATTGAAAAGCAAATAGGTCTGAGCTTATCCTAGAGGATATGGAACAGCTCTGTAGATTAATTTTACCATCTATAAGGTCTGACAGGAGCATTGTGTTCAAAGAAACAGAAGGTTGAAAACATGATGCTTCAGAAAGTACTTATATTTGAAACAGATTTTTAGAATCAGAAGGAAAAGGCTAACATGTAACTTAGCACAGCAAAAAACACTCAAAAGACTTGTCTGCAAGTCTGATGAGATTTATGATCCATGGTCCTGGCCCAGGCATTTTTGCAATGCTGAAAAAGCAAACACAAGGTAATGGAAAACAATTATGAGTCATTCCTTTATTTCAGAGGTGATTAATGTGACACGGTCAGGTTAAATCCTCTGAAGAGACATCAGCAACACTTTTCACTCATGCATTTTGTAAGCATGGATTTGATACTATTCCACAAGAGATTTTAATTTCCTGCTAAAAGATATGGTTCATGATCAAAACAGAGATATACATATAAATACTAGATGCTGAGCTTGCAAGACTGATGCTTTTCTTATCAGCAAATGATAAGAACATAGAACATCTTCAATTTTATGATACAAATAATTCTATATTACCAAAAACATGCAGAACTTAATTGAAATATTCTCATGGACTATGCTGCAAAGAATCTGATAGCAGCACAGCGAACTATTAAGTAGCCTCTGTGCATATTCCAGAGCGTCTGTGTGTATTCCCAATTTAAAAACTAAAAATATTTGCTGCTTTATATTAAACAAAGAATGGCAATCAGAAGTTTGAATGACTTAATTCTCTAGAGTGAATTTGTGATACACTGTGTGATAGCTGGGCTTTGAGTCCTTTGATGTCTAGTATCATGCAGTATGAAGCGAGTTCAGATGCACATGTACTCCATTTTCATGTAGGTAGTATTTTAAGTCTTAGTCTCTAAGAACACCTTGCCATTGTTTGGATGCTTTTTACTGAATGCAAAATAACCTAGTAACTGCCAGGATACAGGGCATCTGAACACCGAGAAACCAGCAAATTTTAGTGCTTCAGGTATCACAGCCAGTTACCTCAGCTGGACAGTGTGCTGGGATGCTCCTTTTGACTGTGTATTGCCTACACTGGGGCCTTTTTACAGAATAAGATAACCGGTTTACAGAATAAGATAACCTTTTAATTTGGGAGTTTCCATGCTGTACCGTGTTTGTTTGGCTCAGAGGGCAGTGCAGACCCATGCCCTGCTGAAGAATTTGCTGAAAGCATCTCCAGATGAGCAAGCACCCTTTTATATGCACAGATGGGTGGATCTCAGGTTCTCCCCTAACATACTGTGTCTCCAAAGTTGCTGTGTGTGGCTGAAAGGTCCGTCATACCGCTTGTGGTACGAGTGTTTCTTCAAGTATTGATGTAAAGTGCTCTGTACCTTGTTGTGCAGGGAGTAGTACATAGCACTCGAGAGGCAGAGGGCTTCACACTGTTCCTTTTCAGGATCAAGACATTCTCAGTAACACAGGCTGCGACAAGGA
Source organism: Falco naumanni (assembly GCF_017639655.2). Lineage (NCBI taxonomy): Eukaryota > Metazoa > Chordata > Aves > Falconiformes > Falconidae > Falco > Falco naumanni. Next base: position 18,789,580 of record NC_054080.1, read on the forward strand.
CAGGTTCAAAAATACAGAGGTTCTCTGAAAAGCTGCCAAATGTAACTGTGCAAAGTCCAGACCTGTGCGCCTAGATTGCCACTTTATATCACCACGCTGACAAGCAATATCAAACCCTGGTCTGGCTCCACGTATTAATTACCTACCTACTGGTGTGACTGTGGAGGGGACAAAGTTACAGTTAGCCCCTCACTAGTTTCCCGTGATGCATGTATCTTAAAAGGTGCTAATCCAAGAGCTCAGGACTGTATTTCAGGCAGTTCATCTCCAGTTTCTAATGGGAAACATGTCCTAACTTCCACAAAGGGATGTTTTTGCCATCATTCCCAGCACTTTAGTCCTAAAACTCCTCCATTCAGACATTTGATTCCAGTTCTGTGTGTGCTGGGTTAGCCCAGCTCTTTATTGCCTTCCTCATCTTCAGCAACTCATTGGTTGGAGCAGCCTCTTGCTGGGGTGGCAGCTGGGCCCAGAGGTTCCTCCCAGTGTTACTGAGCCTTGTTTTGTGGGTATAGTGAAGTGTTTTGCAGGAGCTACCTCAAACCTTGTCTTCTTCTACCTGTCATCAGGACGTCAAGTCTCAGCTTACTCACATTGCATTTCCTTGCTCTGGAAGGCAGGGGATTGCTCATATGAAACTTTTTTTTGTTGTATTGAGCACAGTTATATTCCTGTGAAGTCACAAAATCAGGTGATGTTTTACTATTCTACTACTCAAGGCCTGAAGTGGGAGTTTTCCTTGGGATACTGAATGTCACCCAGGTAGAGTCTGTTCATTCTTTATCTCCCTCCATTTCAGCAGTATCGAATGCAGGTGAATACAGAGACTATGGATATCCACACACAGATGCATCCTGGTGCTTTGTCCTTGTCCAGTGAGGTCCATTGGTATTGGATTAACCACTGACAGAAGAATTTAGCACATTTATGGTCACTTTATTCCTAGGGGAATACTGGAAAAGCTCAGTGACCTCAGTGTTTACCTGACACTTAATGAACTGCTTTTTGGACAGTCATTTTGGGTTTTGGAAATGGATGACTCATTTAATGACACATTTTTAAGAGTACTTTAGGAGCTTGTTCCCCACCTGGTCAGCTCTGACTTTTATCATTCTTTCCATCTTTGCCCACTTCACTTTTCACAGTTCATCTTCCCTTCCATCTTTTTTTCCAGATTTCACCCATAGCTACCTGTTCCCATATCCACTGTATGGGTACCTGTTACCAAGGAAGGGTTACTTGGGCTTCAAAGGGTCGATGCTGCCCCGTTCTGTGTGACAGATGAGCTGTTGCTGGTGCTTTAGGAGCTGGATTTGGGGTTTGGCTGCCCTGGAAAAGAGGGAACTGAGCAAGCAGGCAAGGGACTTGGCTTTTCCCAGTCTTTTGGCTTTTCCAAGTCCGGGACTTGGCTTTTTTTATTTTTCAGGAAAGCACAGCATGACAGATTTCTGGGGATAAAAATTTCAGATAGTCCTCCCAAGATTTCCTGGTTATCTAGTTCTGTGTTTTGAATAAGCACCAATATGCTAATTGGGTTTTTTCTGAGGTCCATGTTAATTTCAGCTCTTGGGCAAGGATTTCTTGCCCTGCTGAGAGAGGTGAGTGGGAGGAGGGAAGCAGCATGTCCTCCTTTATTCATCCAGCTGTTTCTCGTATCTGTTGTTTTTAGCATCCGAGTAGCATAACTGCGAGTTTTTTCCTACCTTTACTTCCGTTTGTTGTGGTTTGTTTGTTTATTTGCTTTTGGTCGGTTGGGTTTTTTAACAGCTTTCAGTGTTAGTATTTATAAACTTTATTCTTAACTTTTAATCTGATTGCTATGAAGTGTGTTCTGTTTTTGCAGGATCTCAAGTATCAGATGTTAGAGTGTAGTTATTCCTCTAGTACCTCTCTGTTATACTGGAGGTCCATAAAAGAAGGATTGCTTTAAATGCACAGCCTACTAAAGGTGAAGGTATCTCTTAATTCACCTTCTCCCTGAGAGACATCTTCAGGCTGTGAAACTTTTACAAGGATATAAAGTGATAGGGAGTTTCTCGTAAAAAGAGAGGCCAAAGGCTTCTTGAACTAAAGCTAAGCCACATCAAATTTCAGTCCCAAAGATTTTTGCCGGTCCTTGCAAAAACCTGAAACAAAATCAAAGGATGAAGCTGAATCTTGCATTTATAGTCACATAGTTACTTACAGCTTGAAGACAGGTCTATAGAAAATGCCCTTGTTGATGAAGTTTGAAGATATCCAAGAAGCATCCATCTGGTGGGATGTCCAAGAGGAATAACTTCTATGCATAAAGAATGTTTGAAATTGCTTTGAAACAGATCTAGGTTTCTGTCTGTTGTGCCAGGGCAAATACTTTCTTGTTGTGCTCACTTTAATTGTTCTTTTATTTTTTTTTTCAAATTAATATGTTCTCATAACCTTAGTCCTTAGGGTCTGTTGCTGATTTGGAGTTGGGGGTGGGGTCAGGGGTGGGATGGTAGAGAATTTTTATTTGTGGAGAGTGCACCATAAGGTTCTATCAAATTATTTATCAAGTATCATGTATATATAGTGCAGAGAAAAGCACTGTAGTGTCACAGGAGTCTGGCAATCTCTAAGATGTGACAGAAAGCTAATAAATTAGACAGAGAACTAAACTATTACAGGATCTTGTCTACCGCCTCTGTTAAGATCCTTTCTAAAGGCATTACATCAGCTTAAATAGAGGCAATACTCCCATCCCCTGTTGTATCAAGAAAGTTAAATGGTCAGCAGAGGAAGGAAGCAGACGAAAAATTACTTCCTACTTTGAATTCCATCAAGCTTCATCTGTGGACCTGTCCTAACACATTGTAAAAACCTTAAAAGTCAGTATGTGACAGCGATGTCTAGTAATATAAGCAGAAAAGAACAAGAGGAGCAATTCCCTGACAGTAATAAAATCCATGTGCAAGGCAGTATTTATTCTTTGGTCCATGAAAGCCAGATATACAAAGTACAGCTTCAGTGGTCTGCCTCACTAGATAAAATGGAGCCTAAATTGAGAGGGAAGCAAAGCGTTGGTTTGCTTTGGTATATTTTTTAATGCAGATGGTCTTTTCAAGGGAAACTGACCAAGCAGGCCAGCTTCTGGAGGGTGGACTTGATGTCTGAAAGGAATAGCTGTGACTTCCCAAGACTTATGTTTTAAAGTCATGCCTCTCCTTGAATGCTGTAAATATAGCTAATGGTAGTTAAAAATAAATAAATAAAACTAAGAATTTACATTGCTACAATATGAATCCTAAGACCATGGCACTTAAACTCGGTGGAGGTCCAGATCTGTTATGTAGAGCTCATTAATAGAGAAGGATCTATTTTTCTAGTGTTCATTATGTCGTTTGCATCCAGTCTTATCCTAATTAGTGAACCTCGGGTGCTGCCACATAGGATTTCTTGAGGTAAGGATACTCGATGTGTGTTCCACAGCAAATGAAAGTGAAAAATGGGAATGCAAGCAGGTCCAAGCAGTGGTATGTAGAGATACCTGGGCTAGTTGAGGTGCTGAAGTAGCCACAGAAGGGCAGCCCACTACCAAGGCTAATATATTTCGCTTCTCAAACAGAATTAATTAGACAGACCGAGCAGCATGCAGACACTACAGAGGCAGGTGAAGGTAGCTCTGCATAGTCCTGCAGTGGGCCATGAAGGTGTGGTCCATTAATTGCAACTTAATAAAACCCTTCTGTGATTGTTTCCTGTGCTGTGATGATGTAGAGTTCATTCAGTCTTGGCAGACTGGAAAATCTTGTTGTTGAAACAAGCACATTGTTTTATCTAAATGAATGGTTTAAGATTGCTGATTTTTGGTTACCAGTGATGAAAAATGGTTCATCATTAAGAACTTTGCAAAAATTATTTATATTGTTCTCCCTCCCACTGCTGGCTTCATCTTCTAAGGGGTATATATAAGCCCCCTCTGGTACTTTTAAAATAATGTAAAAACAATTTCCATTTTCTTTTCTTATAAAGCTTGTCACTCATGCAGGATTCAGGTTGCTGCGTGAAGCAGTTTTTATTTGCACTTGATTTTATCTGACTTGTAGTCTTTTTATGGGACTTGCTTTTTCTAACTTTTGGGATGGTATTGCTTGTACAATGACAGAGCAAGGCAGTCCTGATTCTGAAAGGGGCCTGTGGGTGCCACTATCTTGTGAACAATGCTGAAATAATTCTGTTTTGCACTGAGATTGCTTACTTATTTGTCAGGCTTCCCAGAGGAAAGTGGCAGAGGCAAGGGCTCTGACTGCTAAACTTCATCTGGGTGCCATTCATCAGGATAATGTGCCAAGAACTGCCACAGAGCTCACTCTTAAGGTGAGTCCTGTACCCGTTAATCTCCAGAACTAGCACTGTCATCATTTCTGTCTGGATCCTACACACATAGCAAAGGAAAACTAAGGTGTGTGTTGGCCATCACAAGACTTTTAAGTACCTCTGCAGATGTACTAAAAGAAGCAAGCTTTCAGTCTTCAGATATTTCAGACTTCCACTGACTCTGTTTGCGTATCTGCATGCTAGATATTGCCCACAGTAGATAGTAATGTAAAAACTGCCTATCTGAAGCCTATAAGACCAAAGAGAAATCTATCTCCAGCAGAATTGATCAAAACCCACATCAGAAGTTCATTTCCAGCCTCCTGAGCTGACAGAACAAGCTCTTCTACAGAGGGAATCTGAAAGGCAGTTAGTTACCTGTTTTAATAGCCTGACTGTTTTATAAACCATTATAAGGTAAGTCTGTGAAGTTCAGCAGATGTAGTGTTTTGGAAGCGAAGACTCCACGCTGTGATGTCTGGTTAGTCACCATACATTTAACCAGCAATCTTTATAGGTTGCTCACGTAACTACTTAAGCTTATCTGTAATGGGAGAAATAACAGCTCTATTTCTTCTCACTCTTATCTGACTGTAGCTGTGTGTAAACCTACAGGCGATTACGTGGAAAGAACCTAAGTTAGGAATGCAGATGAAAAAGTGCAGGAGTTCTAAAAGGTGTTTCCCCTCCCTCCCCCAGTCTCTTTTTCTGAAAACTTTTTTTGCTGGAGAGGGGCTGATTTGCGTTGTCATTAATATTGCATCTCTCAGCATTGAACAGGAACATGGAGGAGGCTCATCTGTCATCTCCCTCACACATCGCAGTGAAAAGATGATATACAGTTGCCTTGGCCATCAAGGGGAAGGGATGCTTTTCATGCTGGGTAACTCACGGGCAGCTGACAAGGTTAAAAACCTGGTTTCAAATCTACCAAGCTAAATTACAGATTTGATAGTCGCTTTTAATCTGGAGCTTTGGGGAACTTACTTAAGAAACTTTGCTCTGGACGTCGTTTGGATTTGTTACGCAGACTGGTAGCATAAGTGAGACACTGCCCTGTCATTTGAGGCAATGGGCACACTAGGCAGAGCAATGCAGTGAGGGAGTAAATATATTTTTGGATCCACATTTACTTTGCTGTGATGGTTGCATTCTGTTCTGTAAGCATCCTTTTGACCCAGTCTCAGCTGCATTTTCTTGTATAATATAAAGATCAGAAAGCTGACTTACTCAGATTCTTTGTTGGAATCAGATTACCCAGGTTATTTCAGAATTTCCAGAAATTAGACGCACTCCATTTGTTTCTTTTCAGACCAGATGGTGGAGTAGAATTTGAATCACTGAAGTGATAGTGGGAGAGAAGTTACAGTAGGGAAAAAAAAGGGAACTGAAGTGAAACTTTTCACACTTTCCAGTTTTTTGCTGATTCCCAGCTTTTGTTTTTATGTGAAGAGTTTAATAGATCCAGCTTTCAGATTTGTCTCCATTATTTGGATAACTAAAATCAGATGGATAAAATCTGGAATATTCTGCACTTTTACTAGATACTTAATGGATACTCATAAAGCATTAGACTTTCACCTCCCTGACTTGAGTTCATATCTATTTTAATGGGCTGATTCCTTCTTGGTGTACTTTCTCTGAAGTGACAGAGCTAAAATAAGGATTAATTTTCTACTCTTTAAAATGAGATGGATGTATGAATTTAGCATGGAGTCTGAAGAAGGCACATCAAAGCCACCATCACTGGCAAAACTGAAGCCTTGGGTGAGATCTCAGTCTATTTCTAGATCGTCCTTTTAAATTATTTCTGTGGGGATATTTTTGATTTATTCTGCTGTATTGTCTGCTGTTGCAGGATCACAGTCCAGGCTAACCCAAGAAAATGACTGGCACAGGGCAGTCACAGAAACACAGTACTGTACTGCTCCCAGGAGAAAAGGCAGAACTGAACCCTAAGCTCCTCTCTGCTGGGCTTGATTTCTTTTTAACAGTGGTGCTCATGGTCGGTGCGGTGTCCCAAAAGGATAGAGGGGCATGAATCAGTGTGCCTTGAGCCTCTGTGCCCGCAGTTTTCTCGCTGACACCTGCAAAAAACCAGAAATGCATTGCTGCAGATTAGGTGGATGAAAGATTTCCTCAGCCCCCATGCCATAAAACAGTAAATGTCGTGGGTATTTTTGTTGGCTTCTATTATTTCTGCTGGATTGAATTGTTCCTTTTAATGGTCCATGCACAGAGGCTGCAGAAGCCTGAGCACAGGGCACATGTCCCACAGTGCAGGAGGTTACAGGCTCAGCCATCCTCTTTTTCTGCGGGCTCCCTTCAGAGGTATCACAGGTGAGCTCTGCAGGCTGGGCTCTGCCAGACATTTACTGCTTCCTTGCTGTTTTCTTTGTGTTGTGTTTTCACATCTCACTGTGCTCTCTTTATTAAGTGCCAAACTCCAATGCCCCAATTCCCACGGAATATCACCTTACCCCTGCAAGGGTCTCGTGGAAGCCAGCCGGGCTGCTCATGGCATAGGCATTTGATATAAGGTTATCTGAATTCCATCCTATGGGAGCTTTTATTTTTCTTTGCATGATCTTTCTTCACTTCCATCTGTGCATTAAACTATGCTTCTGGGTCACGTAAGTGGTAGTGTGGTTGTTAATTAGACTTTGGCAAACTGTTGTGTGGGGTAAGCAGTCTAAACATGGTTAAAAAAAATATCAATAAGCTCCCAGGGACAGATTCAGCAAAGTACTTACAGAAAAATGCCTAAACAGAGAGATGTGAATAGCCCTGCAGATTTCAGTGGGATTATGGATGCACTTAAAATTACACCTGTGATAAAATACCTGGCTGCACTGGAGTCTAGTCAGTGGATTGTCAGAGCTTCACCTGGCTTTATGCGGCCCAAAACCCTCCTCGGTTTCCAGGGGCTTATCTGCAGCCCAAGTGCAGTGCAAATGCTAACGGCTGTGCTGTGCCACCAGCCTTTCCAGCAGCCAGATTTCCTTTCAGAAACTGCAAATTTAGGTTGGGAAACAAAGAGAGGTGAGAGCATGGCTTTGCATGACTCTGCTTCTGGTGGATGAGCAGCACTGCCAGGCTCACTGGCTCAGTGACCTGTGCTGCGCTGGCAGACGCAGGCTTGAGATCTGAGTCAGCTCTGTTTGTCCCCTGCCACTCTTCCCAGTGATTTCCTGGCAGGGAAGCAAAGCCAAGTTAGATTGGTAAACTTTTCAGCAATGTTCATGTAGCTCCAGGAAACACTGTTGTGGTCAGTTTATCTCAGTGCCATCTGCTTCACAAAATGGCATAAAGAAAGAGGGGGAAAAAATACGTTTGGAAAAATTGTGGAATGTTAGGATAAAGTTGTACTAACGTAAAAAAAAGGACAGTATTCAGAGAAGGACATTAATATGAACATATGAAGAAAGGTTTCACGTTTCATAACTGTGAGGGTAGAAAGATGACATTATTTATTTTAATCTGTTGCATCCTACTCACATGATTTTCCACCTCCCCAGATGCTCCAGATAGCTTTCCAACCTATTTTCAAGCACTTCTAATGATAAAGCATCAATTACAAGGCTGTTGTCAGATTGCCCTTACAGTTAAGAAACTTTCTTATGCTGTTATCAAAATGCTTCAGCGTACCACTGCCACCTAAAATACCCACAGTATTAAACTGTAGGTGTTTGTGGGATCTTCTAAATGTCTCTGCAAATGTAAGCTTGAACAGCTTTCTGTTGATTCCCTAATTTAGTTAGCAGAAACCTCTGCCTTGTCCTCCTGTCCTTGGTCTCTCTGATTCTGTGCAGCCTAATTAGCTACTAACCTTTAAATGCTGCCACCCTGCCTTGGTCCAGACCACTTTCCACTGAAAGAGGCAGAGCATGAAGCTGGAAGCTTTTTGCAAGCAATGAAATTGTATGTTCAACTCCCCTAGGTTTCAATTCCACTTAAACAAATGCAACCCAAAGACACTGAAGTCACCAGGGGTCTTCCTGTGAGTGGTGGTGGTGTCTTAGGTGCATGTGGTTGGGCCGTTACTGGCACTCCTGGCTCATCATTTAGGAGACCCAGGGCTTGGCTTTTCCACTGAACAACACAATACCTCTGATTTCTGTCTGTTCCTCCATTCAGAGTGGCAAATCATCTCTTTGGAGACTGATCTAAGACCCCTAGTTCACAGGCGTTTCCTCAATATCTGAGGCATGGAGTTAGTCCCACTTGATATTTTTTAAATCAATATTTCATTAAGCAATTCTTTCATGGCATTTCAGTATTCATCTATAATAATTAATATAAGCCTTTTATCTGTGTATATCAAAGCACTTTGTGAAAGTTGGAGAGCATAAAAACTCTGTATTAAAGATGAAGAAATACGAGGCATTGCAGAGGGATTATGTGCTTTGCCCAATTGCCCAGCCAATTAATGGATTAATTCTTAATCCAGTTCCATGTCCACTGGGGCACACTGCCAGATTTTATCTCCTAAATGTGAAATATTCTACATCCAAAAGTATCTAATCAAGTTAATGACATAGTCACTTGGCAGCTGAATTAATACTCTATTTTTAATTAACTTAACAAAAATAAAGTAAATGTGTTTGATTAGGGTGTTTCTCTGAAATTTCTGTATTTTGCTTCAGCATGATTTTCAGTTAATGACATGTCTAACACTCAGCTGTTTGGCAATGGGTTTGATCTTTTAACGTTTCACTCTGGTTGTCTGCACGTACAACTGGGAGAGAAGTCTGTGTCACACAGAGGCATTATTTGTAAGGTGTTTTATCACCAAGACTTAAATAAAGAATACAAATGGAAAGCAGTGTTTATACAAGCTCGATGTTCTCTGATTTCCCTGTATTTTTTTTTTTCAAGGGGTTAGCAGCTTTCTATTTCATAGCAGGAAAGCAACCAAACCAGAGGGACCTCACCTACACAAACACATTTTGTGAGATAATTATTCGACTGACATTACAGAGCTTAAAAACACTCAGACTTCATGGTCTCTGAAGACTGAATTCATTATGTCTTAAGCAAGACAAGATTCTCTTTTGGGAATTTTCTGTCTGTCTGTTTTTCTTGTATATATAGTTTACCTGCTTAGGAGTGAGGCAAGGAAAATAGATCAGCTCTGCTTAGTTGATACTTTTGACACTTAATTTTTTTCTTCTTGAGGGGGAAAAAAAAAAAAAAAAGGAAGAAAAAAGTCTCTTGCTATTCCAAACGTAACCTACTTCTCTTTATGTAGGCAGGCACATGCTTCTCCCCTCAGCTGAGACACGAGGCCCTATTCTTAGCTCCACTTTCATTTACGTTCTGCCTTGAGGCAAGATGCACAGGATATAACAGCTCTGTAGTTATGACTGGTTTCAACTATGCAAAACTAGAGCTTTCCCTAACATTACAGGCCATTTTAAAGATATGTGAAAGGATGTTAGAAACCTGTTACAGAAATCCTATCCAAGGATATTTAACCCTGTCAAGCAAGAAAGGAACATAAAAATTGTTTGGAAATATTTGGAAACAGTCACACAGAAGGGTATGTAACCAGCCTGCTGTTTCAGGCAACCTTTTGGTCGCCAAGAATCAGGAAATTTCTGCAGTGAAGGGGTCAGCACCCCAGTGGATACAGCTCAGTTTGTTGCACTGATGCTGACTTGCACAAATTGACAAACTAGCCCCTCATGCCATTCACCACATGTTATTTCTGCTTTGGCACTAGCTTTCACACTTTTCCTTCAGCTCTGCACCTTACCTCTCCCTCCCGTCTCTGCATGCAGAGAAAAGGAGAGCAGAATAAGCATTTTCCTGGGGATATGACCTTCATTATCCTAAAACAGGACAAAACAAACAAAAACATTAATTCATAACATCACAGAGTATTTGACTTTTGGAAAAGAGTCAATCTTCCCAGTGAAAATTCTGTCTGCTTTTATTGTAAATGCCCTTGAGTACACCACAAAGTGTTGAGCACAAGAAACAATATGGAAAAGTTTCTTTCCAGATCCTGAAAACTAGGTGTTGACATGAGTGTTTGTGGCTTTGCAGTTCATCCTACAATATCCAAACCAGGGTTTGCTCTGCAGGAGCTCAGCTGGTCACTGGTCATGTCTGGGGAGTGCCCTTGGGAGGTAATGTATCACTTTTTGGTCACTTTGGCCTGGATGCGGGCAGGAGGATACCTTGTCCCCTTGGCGGCAAAGCCAGGCTGTACTGTGGAGATGTGATTTGTTCCACCTAACACCAGAGCAAAAAACTGTCAACTTTGGAAACTGTTGATTGCTTCCCAGCCAAAAATGGGCAGGAAGATCCCCCTCCTTCCCTGTGAAGCTCTTGAAGCCCTCCCTAAAGCCCCTGGACAGGAGCACTGCACAGGGGCTCTGGGAGAGCAGCTCTTCGGGGTGCCTGGCGCGGGGCTCACCCCACCACAAGGACAGGACAAAGCGAAGTGAGAGGGGAAAGTTTCTTGCTCTTTGTCCTTTCCCTTCTTTCCTGGTGTGCCGGGGGAGGGTGGCCGGTGGTGGGCTGCCTTCTGCCCCTTCAGGCACAGCTGCTGTGGTGGGTGACATGGGTGGGAGCAGGGGCCGGTTTGGCTTGTCCTCCTGTACCTGCTCAGCAGTGGTGCCAGCAGCCGCCATGCTGGTTTGGGGATTAGGGAAATTAGGGACTGTCCCCAGTTTGGGGATTGGGAAATAATTTCTCACAGGTGGGAGTCCAGCAAAAAAAGCTGTAATGTTGTGTGTGATAGTTTTTAGGCCTTTAAATAATAGGCATCATTTGAGCGTCAGTTGGGTAAAGAGTTGGAGAGGACCTGATCTAAGGCCCCGCAAATCAGAAGGCTGATGAAGCAAGTTGGTTTACTGCAGTAGCATATGTTTCCATGAGAAAAAAAGGACTCTGGCTTCAAATCAGTCCCTGCCTGTTCCCTGAGGCTGAAGAGAAAGTGGGGGTTTCATCAACACCACAAGATTTTTAGCAATTAGAGCTATCGGCATGTCTTGCAGCTGGTGCTGGAGCAAAACTGCCAGAGATCTGGATGTTTCCCTCCTCTGGGTAACAATGGTAGATAAAGATGTAACTTCATAATTGACCAGGCGGGGATTTATATGCTCACTGGGCTTTGTTCACAATGTTTCTTTGCACAGCACAAAATTATCATCTGTCATCTGCTTGCTCTTTCCCTTGTTATGCCTGACGAACTGTCTATACCCTACAAATACCCTGCACTGAAAAGCAGCAAAGTGGTACCATTTTTGCAGCCAGGGCGCATACACAGAGCCCGTGCATCTGTGTGGACCAAGTTGGTGACTTGACATGGCTATGTGATGACAAAGATGTCATCGGTCCTCTCTTCCCCAGGACTTCATTTCTTCTTTTGTGTGAAATCCCCTAAGTAAAATGTGGCTTCTGTGGTGTCTGTTATTCAATAGATAGCTCTCTTCCCTTCTGTGTTAGCTCTGATGCAAGACTTCTGAATGGTGAAGTTCTTGACTTGGGACATTGCCTGACAGAGCAGAAAAATAAAGACTCCTTGGTAGCATACCTGCAGAATCAAAGTTTGGGGTATCAGGTGAGCTGATATCTGTGTACCTTGTGGCTTTTTTTTTTAGGCTGGTGGTTCCAGAGTCTGATTTAATAGCTAAAAATAGCTGTGCTGCTGCAAAAATGCAGTCTTTGGGAAGTAATTATATAAAACCTTAAAATATGGCTCTGATCTGAAAAATAATGCTGTAAATATTGGATTGTACAAGTGTGTATTTGTTGTGTTTCATAATTGCCTGGGATCTGTATGTGAAGCTGTTGCTTCTCATTGTCCTGCACTGTCCCTGCTAAAGAAAATGCTGTGCAACCCGAGGGAATAGGGAAAATAGTCCGCCTTTCTCTCTCTGTCTCTCTCTTAGTGGTGTTGGTTTTATGCAACTAACAGGCAGAAGGTAGTAAGAATCTATTTCAGTCACCTGAAGTCAGCAGATGTGACAATTCACAGAGTGAGCAGGATGGCTGTGTGAGAAGGTGCTGTGTCTGCAGCCCATATTCACTGCAGAACTTCATAATTTCTCACTTCCAGGAGCACATGACTGTTTGGAGGAAAGGCGTGCATTTTCTTTCCCAGGAAAAACAGCTGTCCAGACACAGGGAGATAACTGCCAAGGATCTGACGGATCACCTCTGGTGGTCTTTAGGTAAGGACCATTTGCTGGTTGCTAACCTTCCCCAAACTGGAACTCAATCCCCAGGCATGGCTGGACGGTCTGTGCTGGGCAGGCATTGTCTCTGGTACAAGCATTCCCTGAAGGCTGTAAGTCAGAGGTACCAGAACACTGCACATGTCTTCCCCATCATGACTCATCCCTGCACGTCCCTGATCAGGAAGAAGACCCTACATCTTCCTTGCATACACTGTCCCAAATATGAATTTGCTTGCATGGCTGATCTTCTCAGTTGATCAAACAGGGAAAGTCCAGGACTGTCCTTATGAATTTGGGGCAGCCCAAAAGAGTGGAAGGGGTCTTCTTGTGGAAAAGCAGCTGTGATCAGCCTGAATCACAAACAGAAACAAAGCTGGACTCGTTCCCTTGGTCTAAATGGTATGGCCAAGCTGACAAGTCCCACTTGGACGGTGCACCCATTGAAGAGCACAGGTTGCTATGAACAGTATTGCAGAAACTTTTGTGATGCACTGGATGGATGTTCTATTGCTATCTTTTGCACTGTGTGTTCTGTTAAGTCAGCGGTCCTCAAACTGTTTAACCAGGGGCCGGCGCGGATGCAGTGGCAGGCAGCCATCTGCGGCTGCTTGGTTCCCCCCCCCAACCCCCGGGAGGGCGTGTGTGTGTGTTCTGTAAATGCCGGGGGCCGGATTGAGGACCCTGGGGGGCCGTATCCAGCCCGCGGGCCGTAGTTTGAGGACCCCTGTGTTAAGGCAATCAGCTCTTCTCACCAGTTGCTGCCATCTCTTCACATGCTGACAGCACTTGCTCTGCTCCAATAATGCTTCAGCTTCTTTCAGCAGTTTCTCCCCCTTGGGCAGCACCCATGATGAATCAAACTGCTCAAGACGGAAGTTACGGGAGGCAAGAAAGTCATTAGGCCTGTCAGGTAAAAACTAGCCAGCACAGGCTGCTTGCACCTACCCTGCTGCTGGTGAGGGTCCTATGAGGCTGCTCAGCCTCTGAAGCCTGGAAGTACACACTTGCCCACTGTGCTGCAGGAGCATGCACATTTTTTTATTTATTTTTTTTTTAATGAACTTTTGCATCAGCCCAATTTGAAGAAACCTCAGTGTGGTTTGGGCAGAGGTGGATTTGGGTTAGGCAGCTCCTGCTGCCAGGTGACCACATATGAATATGGCTCAGAAAAGGTCACAAGAGATGGGTGAGCAGTGCCTCGGAAGTCCTCATGACCTTCAGGCAGAGGTGGAGATGCCAGTGCTGGGTTAGCTCTGGCTGTCCTCTGACCTGCCGGCATTGACCAGGGGCACCTTGCTGAGTCCTCAGGGACCAGACCCCAGCCCGGGCCATGGCAGTGCGGGCTCCCTCCTCTCTCTCACTTACAACTGAGTTCTTGTTTCCCCTGCTAACATCCATCCTGCAGCAGCTGTGGGGGCTGGCACAGGCGTAGTATTATTTCTGCAGTGCCATGAGATGTTCCTGGAAAAAAGAAATCACAGGCTGGTGCTCTGTGAAAAACTTCAAGTTAGGCTGCAAAGCAATATCAAGCAGGGTTGCTGGTAATGACAACTGGGAAAACAGGCATTTTCCTTCGCTGTATGTGTAGCTCCAAGTGCTGCCTCTTGGAAAGTAATTATATTTATCCAGGTGATTTTACTATTCCTCAGGAAAAAAAATAAATTAAAGATCCTCATAAACATGTTTTGTGTACTAATCTGGCAGTGTGGCTTTCCTGAAAAGAGGCATCCAGCTCCAGCTTCTTTTCAGCAATAAATTGTAAAACACTTTTTCCTTTTTTTTTTTTTTTTCCCCTGGTGACCAAGCAAAATGGTTTTAAAGCACACAAAAAATAAGCTAGTCCCTGGAATTATATATTGGTGTTGTTCTTGACTGTACATTTTATTAAGCCAAATTAATTATTCCTACCATTAGGTCAATGTTAACTGTCATTTTGTCATTGTTAAAGATATTAAGTTTTAGTAAGTGATTTCTTTTATTAACTAGTACATGCAAATGCTGCTGTCAAAACTTAGTCATAATTTTCCTGGCATTTTATTTGAGGCATTTCTATGGGGCTGAATATTATATCTGAATTGACCGCTCCTTATATTTGCTGTTATTTTTCTTGATAGGTGCTGTTATAGCTCAATAATAAGCCTGGTGGGAAATCCTGGCAAATATGTGATAAACAGGTCATATGTATTTTGTCAAGATTGAAGCTGAGAAATAGCTTATTAGGCTTTTTCTTCTTTGCTAAAAAATGCTGTAAAATTGTTACTTTACCCTGGACAGTAATTGGTAGTCTTCTCAAAAACAATGCCAGCTGAACTCAACGTGTTATGTCTTAGTTAAGAAATAAAGTACAGGGAGTGTTTGAGAGGAGAACTAACAAAACCTGAAGCATTCTTCAGCTTGAAAGGAGAGTGAAAGGCTGTGCAATTTAAAGTACTATGCAGACTATGCTTCATTGCTGCTTCATTCATAAATATCTATATTCTACATGTTTTTCAAGCAAGAAAACCTTTACGTGAGTGAGATCTCGTTGGACTGGCAGCCAAATTAACTTCAGAGTTCTCAGACCAAAAATAAGTACCTTTTGAAAGGAAGCTGAGGCAAATGTGCCACTTATTACCAACGAGCAGCTTGACACCACTTCAGTCCGAATTTCAAGCCAACTATCCACTCAGCAGGAGATATATTTGTTCTAAATTAAACATGCCAGGAATCAGGCTTCAAAGGGAACAAGGCAAGTTCATTGTTTCCACACTGGAAAACTCTGTGTCTGCATCAGTGAATTTTGGCTCACTGATTTTCCTACTAAAATTAATTGCTATCCCTGCTAAACTAGAGCAATTACGTCCTGAAAGCTCCCACGCTGTGGTTCTTGGTGAGGGAACCAGGAGTGGGACAGGGCAGAGAGAAGGGTAACTAGCAGTGAACCAGGTTTTATCAGAGATGGAAAGAGGAACACAAGAGAGCTTAGGAAAATGAGGTCTGGTGTTTTAGTGGACTGAATAGTGGTTGAGGATACAAAACAGTTTACTGTGTGTGAAAACCTGGTATTATGTTGTGGGATGAGGGAGATGAGCCTTGCCTCAGCACGCCTCTTGCAGCTGCAGTGGATGTTGTTGCTGGAGAGGTATCCACCAGGATGCTATCTGTCACATCCATGTTTACAGCAGGATTAGGAACACCCGTTTTTAAGGGGTCTGCAAATCAGTTGGAAAAATTGGTAAGGATCAGGAGTCTGGCTGACAAAGCTATGCTCTTAAAGCAATTGTAAAAAACCAGATCATCTGCTTTTCGAATTGTAGCAGGAGAGTAAACAAACAGGCCCGCTTTCTGGGACTTCCCCCCCCCCCCCCCCCCCCCAGTTGCATAACACAGAATATTTCTTATATTTGAAATAAGTCATTGGTTGTTATTAAGTAGAATTTGAGGTATGTGAGAAAGAAGCAAAGTGTGAATGTACTAGTGAAAAATAAATTGATTGATGCTGCAGGGTAAGCTTTTGTAAATTTTGCTTGTCGTATGCAGACTGCAGTGTAGAATCATAGTCAACACCATTTGAAAACATCCAAATCTGGAGCAGGAATTACTGGGCGAAGTGCTATTCCCAGGGTATTTTGAAGATCATAGCAGATGATATGGATGGTCTCTCTCGCCTTAAAATGCATATTTCTCTGAAGTTTCCCTTCCTTTGCAGACAGCCCTGCAGCCCCAGGGGACAGGCTGTGTCTCGGGCAAGGCTGTGTCAAGCAGAGCAGCTCCTCTCTCCTCCCCCTGCCACGATGGCTGCTCCACAGCAGCAGATGCATCAGGAGGCTGCAGACCCAGCCCTGACCAACACCCAGGGCCAGGGGCTTCCCTTGCCCTGTCAGCACCCTGTCAGCAAGGGACGTGGGGCAGAGGGGATGGTGAGCCTGATGAAGCCAGCTCACACTTGGGCACACCACTGCCCAGGTCTGGGGTGGCAGCTGAACTGGTATCCTCCACCTTTGCCTTAAGTGCGCTCCGTAAGCCTGATGTCCCTGAAGCACCAGCGGGCTGGACGTGCCCCTCGGGTAGTCCAGATCGGTAACGGTATCTTTGGCTGGGCATATGCTGGGCGGTGAGGTGGGAGCGGCTGTGAGTGCCGCCCGCCCGGCCAGCCCTACAGGTGCTGCAGCTGCACCTAGGGCAAGCACCCCTATGAATACGCACTAACCTGTTTTTCCAGCACAACAGATGTCTGTAGTTGGGTTAGTTTTGAACGAGTAATCTCTTTGCTTGTCTAAAGTGTTTGTCTGTGTGAGACATCAGGTGGGCTCTAATGGGATGCCGGCATTCAAACATGGTCTCGTGATACAGCTGTGTGCCTGCAGATGGATGTACTTGTGAGTGAAGTCTCCTGCTTGAGTGAATTGTCCCGCCAAAGCTGGCAGATCACTCTGTTCCTTGGTTTGGTTCAGTTGCCTTTGGCAGGGTGGAGGTCCAGCAGGCTGCAGCCTGTGGTGTAGCAGTGGTAAGCAAGTCTCAGAGGGCCACACGTCCGTGAACTCCACACAGCTCATGCAATTACCCCCACAGGCGAAATCTGGGACCTTGAAACAAAGCCAGCTGTTTCTCCTGCTTGTTGGCTGAGGCCTGTTTGTATAGCGAGAAGAATGGCAGCACCAAATGAGCAGGATTATTGCGGAAGAAAACATAGCAACAGCACAGCCTCGTCACTTAGTAACAAGGTAGAATTATGATGAAGGAGAGAACATATATAAATAAAATATTCAGGAATATACTTATTCATTAAAATGATACCCAGAAAACAGAGAGGAGAAAGGCAATAGCTAGAGCATCTAAAAATGTTCTTTAATGAAAAAGAATTTTAAATATCTGTCTCCACTGCTCAGAATTGTGTGACAGTATTATCTTCCCACATGAATCTATGCTATTTCAGGTTCTCCTGGGTTTCTCCCCCCCCGCCCCATCCCCTCACATCGAGTACCAGAGAAGTCTGACAGATGAACTTGCAAGAGTTGCTTTATGTTCCCAGACATAGCTGCTGGTTTATTATCCTAACCACGTCTATGTGAGTAATGTTCCTTATGTGTCGTCATACCCAGTGCTGATGAATACACGGTGATAATATTTCAGCTCTAAACAGCATCCCAATTAGATTGCCTGCTTTTGCCCCGGGACCAACAGCATGTTCCTCATCATTATGATTGCTTTCCTTACCTCCCAGACCAGGAGAAGAGGAGGAGAAGACAAAGAAACTATGCTAGTTAGCAAATAAAACTTTTACTGTCCTTTCCACACCTCTATGCTTAAACTCACTCTGAAGACATCAGCTTTATTGTAGGAAAAAAAAAAACAAATCAAGACGTCACTAATCTGAAATTCAAATCACTTTCATGTAAGAAAGAATGAGAACTTGGAAGCAGTTGCAAAACAAGATTTTACATTATTAGGTGTTGTTCTCCTACCTTGGATATTTAATCAAATGCCCAAATCTGTTCCCACATAAAGTGAAAGATTAATCACTGCACTTATAAATCACACTCCTCATCTCCCTCTCATCTGCACTGAAGCTGCTCTCTTCTCTTTCATTGCTGTAGAACCTGCTGCCCCTTATCTCCAGGTTCTCTTTTTCTGAGGGCTTAAGTCGGGATTGTAGGTAAATGTTAGGCAGTCACCTTCATTGCCTATTTTACGTATGACAAACTGATCACAGGGATGAGCTTTGCTCTTCAATCCACTTGCTTTTAATAAATGTTTTAAATTCCGCTACTGAAACAGTCGTTATGAATTTTCATGAGCAACGTCACATAAATCTTCTTAACAACTCTTCACATAAACAAGGGCTTCAAAAGCACTATGCCTGGCTAGGCAAGGGTCATCTTATATTTGGTTTCTCTATCTCCTGTGGAGTACTTTCAGGGATTGAATGGAACATTTAACACAAAGAAAGGTGCTGTTCCAAGTTCCATTCATCTCCATCAATAGCAAAGGTTTGACGTGACTGGAGGCTACACAATGTGCTTGTGGGCTGGTTTTCAGTTAGTTTTGGTAGATCCCTAAGATAAAAATTGCTCCTGTTTGGGAAATACTCAAAAGAATTCACATTTGTGTTTGGATGTGTACCAAGATCACATTTGGTGTTTTCCATCTGAAATTTTCATAGTAAACTTAACAGCATGTATTTGAAGTATAAATGCATTTAAAATCAATCTTGATATAGAAATATTAATGGGACCAGTTTGGCTGTGCAACACCAGACTACAGTCCGCAGAGATGATCAGGAGTTGGTGGGGTCAAAAAATGACCCCCATGTGAAAACTTCTGCTGGCAGAGAGCGAGGGCATTGCAGAAAAGCTGAGCACATTCTTTGCATTGGCATTCACTATGATAGAGATGCCGTGAATGGGGAGGGAGTCTGAGGAACCACCTGAAATGGAGGTGTTGGGAAAAGACATGTTAGAACAAATTGATAAACTAAACATTAAAAAATTCTCAGCACCAGATGGTGTTTATCCAGGAGTCCAGAAAAAACATACACCGTAAATAAGAAATTTTTGAATTACTAACTGTGTGTAATCTGGCACTACAATCAGCTCTGGGTGTAGGGGGACAGAAGTGGGAATGCAATGCCAGGCTTTGAACATGGCTGCAGGAATGTTACTGGGAGCCAGCGGTCAGTCAAGGCTTTCATTTGTAGCGGCCATAGATTTGGCTGGAGGTTTGAGAAGAAACACAGGTCTTGAGAGGAAGATCAGCCTGACAGCCACAAGAACCCTTGGAAGGATTTCACGAGCATATAGATCGTGCTTGTGTGGGCTATGTAGCTTGGAACACAGCCTTAGGGGAGCAAGGAAGGCTCCTAACCAGTGACATTTATTATGGAACAGGAGAGGTTACACTCTGGACTAATCCAGGAGAGGTTACCTGTGCGCTAAACCCCAGAAAAGAGAGGGCTAGAAGAAATGATCACCTCGTACATCAGGAGGAACTTTGCAGACACCAGTCCTGATCGTGATGTTCAACATCATCATAAGTGGCCTAGAGAAGGTGGTACAAGCAAATAGTGACAACATTTACAACCCGTGAAATGTTATTCGGGATAACCAAAGCTAGTGCTGATTCTGAAAAGATGCTGAAATAGCTCATTGCACTAAAGTGAAATTCTGTGTTGGGGCTATCAGGGGAAAAGTGACTACATATACAAAATTATGATCTCTTTGCCTTTGAAAAAATGAAGACAGCTTGAGTCATTGTGGAGAGTTTGCTAAAAGCATCCAGGCATTGCTCAGTGGGCAAGCTGGTTATCAGATCTGAAGCAGACAGGGAAGTATTTTTTCATGTGGTGCAGAATTGCACTGTTGTTCCTGTGTATTGGGGATGCCAGAGTACCAATGGGTGCAAGGAGTGGTAAGTGAACTGAAGGAGGATGAGTGCAGGGGGCAAGTCAAACCAGGCAGCGTGGCTAACTCCTCCAGCACAGCCAGGTCCTAAACTGGGGGCAGCACAGGAGCAAGGGAGAGAGGCGCTTGCCGTTTCATATACCTCTTCGAAGCCCTCATTGCCAGCCTTGGCTGGCTGTGGTTTGTGGGCTAAACAGGGCTTTGGCATGACATTTCTTAAGGCAATCCCAAATTACCATGCTTTCAAGGGTACGAGATGTGTTGTTATTACACCCAGGAGAACAGAAACAAATTGGTGGTGGGTCGTGGGGTGCCTATCAGAGCTTACACCTATAGCTGTGGCTGCGGTTGCGTAAGCACGAGACACACCTAACCACCTCCTAGACAGAGAGGGTTTTTTTGCTGGCACTTGTTTCACAGGCTGGGACTTGAACCTGGATTAGGTGCACTCCAGGGTGTCCCATCTTATCTCCCTCCCTTTCCCATCTGAAAATAGAAGTGAGACTTCGTTCTCTGCTGTCCTTGTATTACCCACATGAAGAAAAGAAAGACCAAAATGAACAATGAACGTAGCTGCTTTTTCCAATTATTCTGTATATGATTTATTTCCTTATTTTCATGACATGAAGAATGCTGTAAATGAGACTGTATTGGTTGCAACAGCTTATTGTTTTTATCCTGGTGATTTTCTCTTTATCATGAAAGAGAGCACTGGATTAGCATCTATTTGACATTTGAAATGTTTTGCCTTTGGTTGATCTGCAGCTCTGTGCAGCATGATCCAGACTAAGAAAAGACCATTGCAGTTCTTAGGACAGGTGTAAGATTAAGCATCAAGCATCTCACTTCTGAAATGGCTTGTGATTGTTTTCTTCTCCACAGACGTCTGCATAGCTAGCAATTAAGTGCATCCAGAGATCAAAAGCTAAATTGTCTCAGACAGGAATTGCTATATCCGAGCCTAGTGCTACTTGTACTGTAAGCAATCAGGCACTTCCACTGATCTTTCTTTGCTGAAGGTGAAGCAGCAGCCTGGGCTTGCTGTGCAGTCAGAGACAATACAAAAGGAAAAGACTGCATAGCAAGGGCGGGGGGGGTGGGGCGGGGGGAGAAGCACGGGTTTTATGGTGCTGGGATTGTAACACCACGGGAAGATGCTGCTGTTTCCTCTGTAGGGCTGCATGAGTGGGAGGGGGCTGCTCACCAGAAACAAGCTGTGGCCTTGTGCTGTAACCGTGGTAGATGCCCTCTGCGTAGCGGTGGGGGTGAGCCCAGCGCTGGCTGTCCTCTGGCAGAGTGCAGTGCCTGGGGCTTGGGATCTCCTTGCAAGATGGGTGGGCGTGAGGGGGGCTACAACTCTGCCCAGTTTTCCTGGGGAAAGCAGGTGCCAGCAAGGAGAGGAGTCCTGAGCATGGCCCCTCCTCATGCTGCAGGCAATGTGGACTTGGGGAAGCAAAGAACTCAGTGCCTTAGCAGCTTTCTCGCTGTGATTTGGAGGGAAGCCCCTGATGCCTTCACCTTTAATTGCCTTAATTAGTCCATTACTCTCCTCTAGGGATATTTTCTCCAGAAAAAGAAGACGTCATCCCTTGAAATGTTTGACTGGTAGACCAGAAACTCCACTGTCAGCTTTTTTCTTTTTTTAATATATTCTAAATTGAACTATCATATTGACAAATTAGCATCTAATCCTATTGCTCTAATTCAATCATTTGCCTGTGCATTAGGATAAGAACGATTTGCATAACAGTCTTCAGTCTTCTGTTTAGAAACAAAATATTTTGATATTTGCTTGCGCTAAGTGGGATCAAACCGCTAACAGGCTGGCAAGTAATCCCAGGGGATCTGCACTGACTCTGGCACTGCTGGGCAGCCGCAGCTGCTCCCCTTCCCCGCAGGCTGCCTCACAGGGAGCTGGGGCCTGCTGGTAAATGTCCCTCCTTGGGAAAATTGAAGCAAAAAAAAGGAAAATGGCTTGCTTGCCCAAGTGAGGGGTGTTTAAAATCCACTTGCTTGCATTTATCTCAGGCTGCACCACTGACAGTGATTGTTTTAGCAAGTCAGCTTTGTGAACAGTGTTTTCCTTCCTCAGAGCAGAATGGGTTTGTAAACGAGTTGTAAACCTATCACTGGACCACAGGACTGACAGTTTTTCGCTTTCATGGGGTCAGTCACCGAAAAGACCACTGCGCCACATTTTCCTGGTGAGAGCTGGAAGCGTTTATTCCCTGTCTGATGACTGGAGGGCTCGGCACAGGTCAGAGTTGCTGCAGGTCCCCCATGAAGCCTGTTGCTGAGCTGTGGATGCCGCTGCCCTGTTGCCCAAACAGTCCTTCTCCCACAAGCTTCATTAAGCCGTAAGCTGAAGCACGTCTCTCACCCCACCTTCCCTGTACATTGCTTTGAAGTTCTGCAGATGTCGTTCTTCCACTTCACCGACTTTTCCAGTTTCTTCCACTAGGCATTTTTATTTTGTTTAGTTACTAGACATGTAATATAGCATGGAGCACTCTATAGAAGTTTTACCATCATCTCCTGTGGCTGGTGGATAACATTTTCCCTACTGATAAAGTATCCAGGCCCTTGCAAAGGTAGAGCTGCCATGTCACATACCATACATGTCTTTAGTCATCTTCAAAGTTGTAGCCTCTTGTGGCAGATCAGTAATCTCAGACCAATAGGAAAATTACTTTTTCTCCTCCCTTTTCGTTATGCCTTTATTTTCTGGTGTGTAGATTCTTCTCAGGGAAGCGTTTTCAGAAAGCTGTCATTCCTCTAACCAAACTTGTATTATTAAAGTAGTTCTGCAGGTAGTACGGTGAGAATACTGAAATGAAATGCAAATCTAGACATTAAAGACAGCTTCCTTAGTAACTGATGGTAGACTTCTACAAGCTTTCCTTTTTAAAATTGTACTTCTTTTCCTAGGAAAGAATATGGAGATAAAGGAATGTTTCTACAAAGAGCCTGTTTTTACAACCTTCCCTTGGCTTTGGTTCATACCTTCCTGGGAAAGTTGGTGAGGTCACACCATTTGCAGATGTCCACACTGTGGGATGTTCTGTGTTGTATTTTAATACATATTTATTTATTTATTTTTAAGATTAGTTTTATTTATTTAATTCAGATTAATACTCTCTGAGGGTAAAACCTCTGTGGATGTCTTGATTTTCCAGAAGCTGTCGGTAACCTGGGGTTTGCTTTTTGGAAGGATGGTTTTCAATGTTTTCTCCTACCTGTTGCTATATTGTATGCAAATGCTCTTCTGAAGCTAAGTAAACTCCATTTTTCATTTTGAAGATAGTGTGGAGTCTCTCTCTCTGCATGTCATCCCTTCCATGAATTCACCCCTGCTGATGTTTGAGCTTCTCCCCCATGCTGCAAGGTGGAGGTAGCAGGAGCAGCCAACCCACCCTGGGGCTGGGCAGCCCTGGAGGAGGACGGCTGGCTCAGGAGCACAGGGACTGCCCAGCCTCGGGATGGGGGGGTCTGGGGCTTCACCCCGCTGCTGACTGCCTCTGGGCTCCTGAGTGAGGGAAGGAGCAGAGAAGGTGATGGGTCTCTTCTGAAGCCCTGGGTCTTTCCAGTGTTTATTGTGGCATTTAATACCTCTGTCTCTTATTTGATACCTCTGGCTCTTTCAGCTGTGGGAACTGCCATGCCCAGATGGTGGGGAAGCCGTCTCTGCAGCAGGCTCTGGGTGTTCATGGCACCGGTCCCGCTTGCTGTACAACCTCCGCCAACGGCATGCATTGATACATCGCACTGCCCGCCATGTCCCAGGCTCAGGCCTTTAGCTCCGTTATGGAAATTAATTTGTGTTCATGGATCATGCCATTTTTCTTTTGCACTGGAACCTGCACAGAAATACATAGTGGTCCCTCTGGCTCATAAAGGGTTAATATTTTCAGTCCCAGGCCCTTTATTTTATTTTCATAACCTTAGCCAATACTGTAAAGCCCCCAAACCACTGGCAGTCTTTACCGAGATAACCGCACAATGAATCTATCTGCACATCAGGTAAAGCTGACAGTAAATTTACAAGTACTCCGTGGGACATGGGGCCTCCTTGCTGATAACCAGCTTTGGCTTGGCATGGAATAGGAGCTGCATATTTATGCCAGCTTTGTTGTGATTTTTTTCACTGCAGATAACAGCTCCTTGTGGGAAAAGGCAACGACTACTGCTGGAGTGTGCTCAGAGCCCTTGAAAACACATCTGTACTCTGTCTCAGCTCTCCTGCCTAGTTCAGTCTGCTTGGTGCTTGTTCCTCTCTTTGTGCCTCTCCTCCCTTGTCTCATCTAATCCACTTCACAGCTTCTCAGTATCTTATGGGCCAGAGATAATTTCTGTTGAAACTGGTTGAGTTGCACCAATTACGCGATGTTTTTCTGTGGTGCTGTGGGTTTAATCTACATTGATGTTAAGATCCTCGTCTCTGCTGAATGCTTGCTGGGGTGTGAAGTGTCTGCTTAGCTGTTATGTAAAGAAATACATATTAAGGTGGTTAGTGTAATCGCATAATCCTGACAGACATTGGTGGCGCAGCCACAGTTCTGTATTTTGTGAAGACGGAGGGTACAGAAACAGGCAGGCAGCGAAGGGAAGGCAGGCACATTGCTGCTGCTGGGGGATGTGTTGTCAGGACTGTGTTTCCAAAGTCAGTTTTTGGAAATAAACATATGGGCGTTAGCTATCTGTGAGCATAATGACTGGGGACAGCGCTGGGGACAGGGTGGGAGGAATGACGGGTCCAGTGCTTCCCAGCTGAAGGGGCAGAGGGTGGTTTTGCAGGTGATTCAATGCCCAGGGCAGGAACAGGAACAGAGATGGTGAGATGGAGGAAGGTGCTGAGGACACTCCACCCTCTGAGCTGATGGGAGGTGGTGATGCCCGCATGGGGGCAGGAACTGTCCCACAGCACAGCCAAGCTGGATGGAGTTTGGCTGGGGGAGCAGAGGATGGCAGAGGCAGTGCAGGGAGGAGGGTGTCTAGAGGAGTTTTGGAGCATCCTTACTGAGGTGCTCAGCATTGAGTGGCTTCTCCAGATGCAGCTGGTGACCAACTGGCTATCTGATTTTGTTAGTGCCTTTCAATGGAAAGGAAACATTTCAAGCCCTTTAACTGCTTTATCTGCAGCAGAGCTGATCCCAAACATGCACAGTTCTTAGCAAGATGCATGCAGGAGCCGGAATCGGGGGGATGATTACATATGGGGAGACCCCTGTGGATGCACCCTTTTCAGGAGTCCCTCTGCCTGCACTGCCCAGCACTGCTGAGTGCTGGGGCAGGTACTCTCCTCCACGAGAGGAAATCCAACAGATTTGAGCTGATTGTGCTCAGTTGCTCCAAGGGGAGGACTTCTCTCATATTCTTTCAGTCCAGAGAGCTGGCTAAGGTCACAGGCTTGCTTTATTTGCCCCCATATGTGCAGGGGCTGGGTGCTGTCATCCCCAGCGCTCTGGATTCACTTTACCCACAGAGACACCAGCCCAGCAATGGGAATAATTTGCATTTGTGGGAGAGGTGCAGGCTAGAAATCTCTCAAAGCATTTTAGGTATGCAAAACTGCCACCTTTGATTTTCAGAAAACTGCTACCCCCTTACCATCTGCTCCTGGTGCCACTTTCCTCCCTAGAGACACCCAACAAAATAATAATATGGATTTTTGCATGTGAGGATGGAGATGATCAATAGCAATCCTTCCCACGTCAGCAGCACTGTACAAGAAGCACAGCCTGTAACGTTAGGGTACCAGAGGCTCAAGAGAGGCAAGACCAATGCCCTGAACTTCCTTGCTGCCCTGCTTGTCCTAAACCAAATCCCAGCGCACCAGCAACCCAGAAGCTCTCACTGCTGCACTTGCCGTGTGTTTCCCTTGATACAAAATCAGAGCAGAAGAGCCTGACCTACCCACCTGCTGTGAGGAAAGTGCGTGCTTATGGTGAGCATGCTGGAAAAGAGCTTTCTGTTTCTTCTGTTTCTTAATGACCTCTGTTATACTCTCAAGGTCTGCAGTGATTTGCTATCAGAGTGCCAGTCTGCACATCTATTGACTGCTTTATTGTACACATCCAGGATGTCCTCTGCCCACAAAGGATGCAGGCAATTTGTATAATGCAAGTATGAGCAACTTCTTTGGGCCAATTTCTTTATTTAGATATTTCTGCCTCACCTGAACATCCAGTACACATCGCCAACATTTCTGAGATTTCTGGAAGGGATAACATCAGCATTGAATAATTACAGTGAAAAGCCAAGCATGTCTACGTATTTTGTCTAAATTATTCAAGAATTCAGGAGTGTTGCGTGCAGCATGAGTGAGCTCTGAATCTGTACGTGTATGAGCCTGCCAGCATGATGGAGTAACGGTGCACAGAGCTTTTGGAGGAGTTGCTCCCATTTTCTTTAAGCTGCCACAGTTGATGATGAGAAGGCAAAAATAATTCTGATTTATTTTTTCACTTTGCTGGTAGTATAAAACAAGTCAACCCACCATCCCAAGATGCTTTTTCTGTGCTCCTCTTTTTCTGTGCTCTGTCACAACAGAGAGATGAAAATGGAATACCTCAAATGGTTTTATGAAATAGATTTTCTCTCCCCACGCCCCCCCCTCCCCACCCCACCCCACCCCCCACTCCCCCACCCCCCCCGTCAGAAGGTAGTCAGAGACGGCATCCAATTCTTTCCTTTCACACCATATTAAGCTCCTTTTGCATTTGGAATTAATTGTGATAAGTTGACAGAGCTCCAGAGATTTCTGAAAAATAAATCAAACATGTTGTCAGTTTGCTCTGAATTTTCCACACCTCTCCAGTGCATGTTGCAGCAAAGACCTTTTAAGTATGTTGTAATCTGGTATCAGACATCTCTCAAGTTAGCATTTTCTGTAGCATCTTATACAAATTAGAATTCCATTGATACTTATTTTTGTACATTACATTTAGGTGTATGCCGTTGTGTCCATTTGCGTGGATTTATTTTCCTCAAGTAAAATTTATGCAGTTTAAAGGGTTTGGGTAGCTGGTGATGTTCACTTTGGTATGCATGGATGCATAGTGGGGAAGGTCTTTTCATTTAAATGCATTACCCTTTGGATAGGTCTTAATTTTCCTCACTCTGTATATAGTGTTTAAATACATCTCAAAGTAATTCTTTCACCAATTAAATCCTCTTCACAACACCAAACCACATAATGAAATAATGGCAGTTTCAGTAAATTTATGTTAAAATTTGCATTAGCATTTCTGGAATGCCTTAATATTTCTGCGGTGCTTAAGTGTCACACTTCGTGCCCTTATTTTCCATATTCTCACTTCCACCCTCCCAATAACATGTGTTATTGTTTTAGGGGACTTTACAGATGTGTCACAAGTGGATGTGCACTCTTGGTTCACATACCACATGATGGGTAATAACATCAAAACAACCTATGCTTGTGGAAATAGATGGACTTTCTGTTTAGTGCAGTATTTGCAGAGATGCGAAAACTGCAGACAGTGCTATCACTACCTGCATGAGGATAGGCTTTCTGCTGCTTCTAACTTCCCTGCAGCACTTTCTGCTTTGTGCTTCAAATTTTATCCAGTGCTCCAACAAGAAGGGAGCTTTCCAGCTCCTTGAGCCTTGTGCATGTTTATGCTGCAAAGGCACAAATGTTCATTCATACTGCTGCCTTGGCTTGGCCCAAAAAAAGCTGCTGTGGGAGGGTAAGCTCACACTGCTGAGTGGCTGATTACAGCTGTGGCCAGCTGCAAGCCAGCATTGTGCTGTACAGGTCTATCCCATATGAATATTGATGTCTGAGTGCATTTGTGGACATACGGACTAGTTTCAAAGCTAAGCCACAAGCGGGGAAAGATGCCTCAAGCTGAAAGGTGAATGTTCTGGGGGCCAGTGGTGCTCCCTTTTTTACCTACAGGAGTAGCTGATGAACTGGCCAAGTTCAGGAGATGATACTTAGCATTGCAAAACTGGGTTTGCATCTCCAAGGAGCTGAACAATATTGTTTTGCTTAGAGAGTGGCAGGACTATCTCAGGAACATGTCAGCACGAGGAGAAAAAAGGCACAGATGTATCAAAGAGAAGGCTTGACCCCCTTGGACAAGATTAACTGTAGGAGCTCCCATGCTTTACCAAGGCTGGGTGCTCTCCAGCCAGCTCTGGATAGAGGCCAGAAAAGAGGAAGAAACAGACAGATCTTTCACACTTTACTAGCTGTATGTATGTTAAGCACATTTTCCCTTCCTTTCTTTGCCTATGTCTTCAAAAGAATAAGCTGTCCCATCTGTTTTGAAGGTTGTGATCAAATGTTTCTGTATTAACACGGCTTGATTTAAGAGGGATTTGAGAGTAGCTGGATAACAAGCTGTCTTCCACCAAAGGGCTGCCAGATCCACACTGGGACACAGTAACAAGTGTCCACCTCTCCTCTGCATGACTTTCACTTGGTACCCTTCGTGTTAGCAGGGCTCAGGGGAGAAGGAAGTCCCTCCTCGAGCATGATACCCAGGAAAGCTTTGTGGCGTGCCTCTGGCTCCCTGTGTACGTGTGTCCATCCATGTCCCTGCCACAGCATCACTTGGTTGTGAGGGCTCTCCCCAAGACAGAAACGGTGAGTTTCCTAGTCTGGCAGCCCCAGAGCAGCCAAGCATAGCAGAAATCTCAGCTTGTGGCTACATGCCATGCCTATGTCTCACACTGACTGCCAGAAACATACAGGATGCTCTGGCTGTGGGAATGTCTACCCTTTTATTTGGCTATCCCTGAGGATGTGCATGGTCCCATGTGAGGCTCCAGTTGCCGTGCGGGAAGCTGAGGAGAAGATTTTGTATATCATGGGGTAAAGGCAAAAAATGCATTGGCTTCCGCAGAGCAGGGTTCATAGTCTGATCAGAGGTATGTGTCTGGCTCATTTTCCTTTCACAAGCGTGTCTCAGCATGTATGGTATTTGCTATGTCACCTGGTAGTTGTCATTGGCAAGCTAAAATCGTGGTCTGTTCTGGACCAGATGAAAAGATAGTCAGAAAAGCATCTGGGGCTCTGAATACCCGGAGCTGGAGTGGGGTTGTGGCTTGCAAAATTCCCAGCCAGGGAAGCTGGACATCCAGGACCAGCTACTACAGACTGTGTGTCCGAGGCCACTTGCTGGAAGGAGACAAGGACTACAATCAGGCCATCTGCACACTTCCCATTTGGATGAGTGTTTTGTGCTTATTGGGAATACATGCTCAGCCTTGCTGCTGGGTGGGTCTGGGGACACAGAGCAGCAGCAGCCTCACGTCTATCGAGCTACTTGTTCAGCAGCTCCGAACACTGGGCCTATTCAGTAATTCACGGATGACTTGAATATTAGAGTAGTGATCATGCTTATCAGTGCTGCTGCAAGGAGGTTGAAAGTCTGGATTAGCATTCCACATAATGTTGAGCAATTAGAGATATGGACCCAAAAAAATGGAATATAACTCAACAGGCATGAATCTAAGGTATAACACATAAGGAATAAACCAGCTGCACAAACAACAGTAGGGGAAAATATGGCTTTCAACTGAAATAGACAGCAGTATGCAGACACAGTGTTGACAACACACCTGCCTACAGTAAACAAACAGAACTTTTTTGCAAGAAAGAAAGGCAAGGTACATGTACATAGCTTCTGCTTTACACAGAAAATAGTTCTTTGAACCTCTGTGCCCAGTTTTGGACCCTCAAAACTAGCGTACCTTACTTGATTAGACCCAAGAGGGCAGTGGTAGTAGTACAGTAGACTAGAAAACATGAAAACAATTGGAGGAACTGTGCTTCTTTATCCAGAGAAGCAAAGCCCAAATGGAGATAGGATAGCCTTGAACCCAAAACTAGTTGTGGTGAAGGGACTGTTTGAACTTAATGTTCTTAGGCAGGAAGAACCTGATTGCCATAAGGCTAAAACTTAAAGGGGACAAAACCAGGAGGACAGGTGAGGCTGTGGGGCAGGCTACCAGCCCACAGAGCTGGTGGGATCTTCAGAGCCTCAAGGCTGATGCCACCAGATGGCCATCTCCCAGCAGGGGCCCCAGCGCGCAATATCCCTCTCAGCCTATCATCCTCTGTGGGCATCTTGAGGAGGTCACATCCCCCAGTCTATACATGCCATCGCTGGAAACACAGTCCAGGTGTCCCTGCCTTCACCAGCAGAAACACATGGACACGGACCACAGCGAGACTAGGGCAGGAAAGCACTAGACCTCCTAGGCTTGCCCAGGTCTGGGCTTACCATCAGCCAAAAGAAAGTCATGCCTTCCCTCTGAGATTTTGTAGACCTGATGCCTTGTGGGGAAAAAAGGGCTGTTGAAAACAGCTACTAGCAAGAGGGGAACGCTTGAAAGTGTTTGTTACCTCCTGGCTTAGTACCTATGTTGAGTACAAAGTACAGAGTTACTAACCCTTTGTAAATAAGTAATTAGGGCACTTAATGTAATTGAATAGCATAATGAATATAGCAATAGACATTAATTGCAAAATATTTCTGTCCTTCAGAGAAATGCATAGGTACGCAAAAAGCATTTGCTGGTATACATTACCACATTTGTGAGTGAAAGTAATTATCAGAGAGGCAGAAAGAAATCTTACGTTTTCCACTCCTGTGTCCTGCTGGGGCAGATTTGGTTCCAGCAATGCACTTTACAGTATTTTGTTACAAGAACTATCAAAGGTAGATGAAATATATACTATTTAGACATAGGTCCAAGAGCCTTGGTGGGTGTAGGCTGACAGAGCGCCACTGAAGCCAGCAGAGGTGTGCCAAGTTATGCTGGCTGAATTAGCTAATGCACACATGGGTCAGATTCTGCCACATCCCCCACACCTCTGCAAGCTCAGCAGGTTTTGTCAGCAGTAGGAAAAGTCAGCGGCAGGTTAGGGCTGTGTCCTGCCTCCAGCTCTGTGTCCAGCACTGCCCTTCCTTTCGCTTTCTCCGTGGCTTGCTCACCTGGCCATGTAATGGGGTAGCATTTTCCTGTCTCAAAAGCTGTTGTTAAGGGTCAGTCAGTCCATTAAAAGTATCATGAAGTGATTGGGTATCATGAGGGAAGAAACCATTTAATTATCTGATATGAATCTACTGGAAGTTGTTGCTGGGTATCAGAGGATTAGTTGTAACTTCTGTAGCCTGAAGTGTAAGGATATGACTCCTGGTGTATAATTAATGTTTATGGAAGTTTCATACACATAGGTCCCAAAGTACTATGGGAGCCAAATATTCATTAAGTATATATACCCTAAGGACAGAAAAGTGTCTGGATAGTTAGCCACTCCACCTTATCCTTTAATTAAAAATAACCCTTTTTCCCATTAATATTTTTTCTCTTGTGTTTGCTGAAGACCAAGTTCAGCTGCTCTTCAACTGTATAGCATGCTATTCATGCTTAGCTGGAATTGGTTCAGCGTAAGGAAGGATGAGGAATTTAGTCCCAAAGGTGTCTTTCTGGTGGAAAACCAGAAGGTGGTCCTTTTACTTGCAGAAAGGCCATAGCTGGATTTACCCGTCAAGCTTTTTGCACCCCCCTGAGCTGCTTGCTAAACCTGTGTATACTCTAGGAGCCCAGGGCGTTGCTTCTCACAAGGACTAAGAACACCACAAGTGACTTGGCTGTGTAGTACATTTGGAGCTGTATTTTATGTGCTCATCTTTAATATAGTTCCCTAGGGTAACATATATAACACTGGATTATTTTATGTATAATCTTCTGTGCAAACTACAATTACAGATTTCTGTACAGTTAAATGATGCAATTGTAAAGCAGAGCAATAAATAATATCTGAGTCAGTGAGAAATTAAGAGGTACAGGTAAAGGAGAAATTGTATGTTTTCAGATGAGATTTGAAACGAGATGGGGAGTCAATGGGGCATGTAAATGTATTCTTAAATCTTCATAAAGGAACTTGTGCTCCAGAAGGATTTTACCAGTTACTAGAATTTCTTCTTTAGGCTACAGAGGATCAAAAGCACCTGGTGATCTGGGCTGCAGCCAGGCTGCAAGCAGTCATCCCACAAGACCATACATCCTGGGGTTGCATAGGACAAGAAGCAGCTTAAGAGATTTCAGAACAGAACAGGATATAAAAGAGATTCCTTGGACAAGAGATGGATTTAGAGCAGAAAACCTCCTCCTGCTGAGTCTCCTTTCCCCAAGGTGTAGTCTCATTGTTGGGAGTGGTCCCCAGAATAGCATTGCTCCCTCTGGATTCTTTGCTCTGGTCTTTTAACAGCTTAGCAGGTGACATGAATGCAGCAGCTCAAGTTGCAAAGGTGGGGAACCACGAGTCAGTGCTGGGAGTGTGTTTACATGCACATAAATCATGCACACAAGCCCTGAAGCATGTATCAAGCTGCAGAAGACCAAAGAATGAATTTCTACAATTCAAATAATGATCATTTAAATTTTTTAAAAAATCTGGGTTACCTGAGGTTTATTTGGACTAAGCTTAACAGCCAAAATAAAATAATATGACGAGACAAAAATTAAGCCTGCTAAACACAACAGCATTTGGCAAATAGTCTGTTTTGTAAAACAAAGGGGTAGGTAAGTCACATCTGACCCATAATTTTGGTCTAACAGGAAAGATTCAGTTGATTTAACAAAGAGCTAATTCAAGATATTTGTGAAGTGCAACAAACTAGGAACAGAAGTACAGCTGTTTCATGGAAGTTTTCAAAAGCATTGGTTTTTTCTTCAACTTTTATCTGAATGTTGGCCGAAATGTTTCAGGAATAGGTTAAACACTGTTTAAAATGTCCCTTTTTAAAGCTCTCCATCCCCTAGGTTTTTACTGTCATGTCTTTAAATGAACACAGCTTCTGCTCCTCAGTAAATGAGATGTCTTTGAACTGCTCTTGTTGTGTGGTTTGTTTGTGTACTTTTGGAGGTTAAAAGCTGCCTGCATTCACATCTAACTGTGCTGGAAGTGTATTATTTTCCCTGAAATAAGCTTAGACAAATGCTTTCTGTCCTCCCAAGCCTGCAGTCCCTCAGGTATTTTATTCTTTAAATAATCCCTCCCAGTGGATGAAAAATGCTTTGTAGTTTCCCAGCCAGGAGGGCAGGTGAGATCATCTGGAGGGACCCAGGCACAGGAGTTTTGCCTCAGCCTGCACCCCATCTCTACCACCCTTGGGTCCCCAAGGACGGGGAGGACTGTGTCCTGGCACTTCGTACAAACCACTGCCAATGTCATGGGGTTTTGAGCACCTCCACTGTGTGTGTTTAGACATCCTCCTCCTCTCCATCTCCTGCTTTGTTTTTCTGCTTACACTGGGACACCCACCTCAAAAGGCAGATGATGGGCCTTCCCATGACCCCAGCTGCTTGGCAGGGGGGTCCCCATGGTCTTTGCAGCCCCTGACCTTCTCTGTCCCTCTGGTGTTCACAGTGAGTAGCTGTACAAAGGGTTTCCCTCCAGCGCAGCCTGCAAGGAGAGGTCAGGCTGCAAGCCTGTCTGGGCAGGTGGCAAAACGCACCCAGCAAAATGCGTTCAAGCCCTCTGGGGACCAGAGATCTGGTTACAAGAACCACATAAATCCCAGGTTTTCTTATCAGGAGCCTGGCCGCAGCTGCTGGTGCCGGCTCTCCCCGTCCCCCCCCACCTCCCTGTGGGACGCGGGGAAGAAGAGACGTGAAGCAGGGCGGTGGGGTCTGTGAGCCTGCATGTGCCTGCCCATGCGTGCGATGATAGGGGCCAGCACGGGGATGAGACCCATTAACAGCATGGCTGCTGTGTGGAGGGCTTTACTTTTCCAGTGATTTAGCCCAGACAGTGTGATTTGACGCAGAAAGCTGTGCCTCACCTAGCTGATACTTTATTAGGCACTTTCCGAGCTTGGCTTTGCATGGTTAAACAGACTTTGAACCCTATTACGTGACCTCTCGGGTCCTTGCCTGTCAATTGAGTTGCTTCCCACATGCTGCTCTCCCCATTTACAGCTATCACCAGACCTTGCCCTCTTTGGAAAGCATCGTGTGAGTGTGACCTGCTGCTATTTTAAGTGAAATGCGGCTGTTACCAGTTATTCCTACCCATACTCCTCCTTTACTGACAGAGCAGGCAAAAACAGATGTGATCATAACCTACATTTTTCTTCCCTTCCCCAAAATGGTCTGAAACCCAAACCTTGGATTTATTTCCTCACACATATGCATACTGAGAAAGAGACGCTATTGTTTCCAAATTGGTCCTACCCTGTTTAGTTTGGCTTGCACCAGTGTGCAGCACCCTGTTAGGCACTATCTAAATTCAAGGCTGTGTGTGCAGGCTGGCTGGGACAGAAGAGGGCCATTTATCCCCATATCTGTCCCTGGGATCTTCAGGCCATAGGTGTTTTCTCCCAATGTGCAAAGGCATGGAAAGAAGAAAGGAACCAGCTAGGAGACTTCTGGGGCCCCACTTTCCTCTCCTTGAGTAGTGTCCCCTTGCTTTGGCTGTCTCCAGTGTCCCAGTGCCAGGAATCACGCCAGGAATCACGCACTGATTGTACACTTTGCATTTCTGAAGGGCTGATGTTTGCATTATAAGGTCCTTTATGCCCTACTGCAATTTGCATGTTAAATAGTAATAAGATAATGAATTAATGATGCTTATTCTTCCTATTACATGCAAACAATCATTCAAAAAGACCTAAGCAAATAAAGCCCTTTAATGTGAGAAAATTATAATTACATCAATGTTTGAAGTGAATTGTGCTCTTTTCAGTGAGTCTGGAAAAGGAGTCTGAGAGTATTTTAGGTAAAGATAGGTTTTACCTCTGAAAAGTAGAATGAACAAACCCCATAGTCACGTTTATTGCTTTTTTTGCACAGCTATAAGGTGTTAATGGTAAATGAAAATACCGTTGATTTGAAAACATACAGGAACATTTTTTATGTTCATTTGAGGTGTACAACAAATGCCAAAATAAAGTAATTTTTCATCAGGGAAGTTCCTGTTGAGGGATCTGCAGTATCTAATCTTTCGACCACAATCACTGTTTGTACTCGTGCATGACACAAAAGAAAGTCAGCAGCATTTTCCCATACTGCTCTGACATACAGCACCACCTGCCCACCCCACAAAATGTTTTGTGTGTCAGATGGATGCAGCTGTCCCACTCTGGGATCCCCTCGGCATTGTTCCCGTGGAGGAAATCCTGCATGGTGAAAGCAGATGACATGGGCGTTTACATCACTGTGCTATTTACTGCCTTATGTTCCTGTGATGAAAAAAAGTCCAGGCTTAACCTGTACATCAGTGCTGTCACAAATGTCTTCTAAAGGATGCCATTTTTTTCTTTTTCTTTTTTTTTTTTTTTTTTCCTTTTTTTTTTTTTTTTTTCAGGTGCATGTTTGGGAAGGGGGAACATGAATGATATGGCTCCTTTGGTTGCGCAATGCTGCAGTGCACTGCCAGCCCTTTTGGCAGGCACTGCTGCCACAGCTGGGGACTGTAGCTGCAGCTTTCTGTGTTTGGAGAAGCTCCTCCTGTCCAAGGCAGAAGATTAGGCCTCCGCCTTATTTTAAATGAGCTGGCACAGTAGGCCTGTGTGCATGAAGAAGCTGCAAATTTAAAACTTTCCATATTAAAAAAAAAATAAAGAAAAAAAATAAAGAGCAATCCTTTTAATGGCAAAGGTAACCTTGACTAGCAAATGAAGAATTGCTTTACAAGTTGCTGAAAACTACCATTATATCTAAGAAACCCACTTGATCACATAGACTTCATTAAAAGCTGGTTTTCCATTCCAGTGCCACTGCTGCAAGGTCAAAGGCTCAGCCTGGGTGCAAGGCTGGGGGCAGGGGAAGTGGTTTCTGCGCTCGGCTTGGACATTAATGAGATCTAAAACCTTAGCTAAATCCCTTCATCTCTGTTTTGCTTTCCAACTCCTTGGATTTCTGACCTTGGTGGGTGCAGCTTTGATATAAGCAACAACATCTCAGCAAGGCCCCGCAGTTTAAGTAATGAGCATTGAGTAATCTCAGCCTGGCCCCTGGTAAATCACAGGCTATTAAGTTGTCTGGTGGCCCCAGTGCATGTCCTACAGGCAGAGGTTTTAGCCAGGCTGAGCTATCTCACACCCCAGAGGCCACATTCCAGCAGCCAAGAAGCATGCAGCCCAGGCTCTGCACAACGCAGAAGTGTTGGGACACAGCTGTGGCATCCCTGGCAGCTGAGCCCTTCATTCAGCAAGGCCAAAAATCACCCCGCTCCCTCTCTTGCACGCACTTGCACTGATCACCACTGTGTTTTCCTACGCAGACATGGCTCCCGCTAGCTCCCTTCAAGGTGGGGTGCAGACGGAGGCCGTATGACAGATGGGAGCCGGTCTTCCCCTACGTCCTGCCTGAATTACCCCACTGGGGCGGCAGGTTCCCGCATACCAGGAAATTTGTTGAAATGTGGCATTCAGTGCAGCTCAGCGAGCAGCCACAATCCATTCCTGCTCTCTGCTCAGTGCTGGGCACCAATACAGCATCTGCAGACACCGCCGTCGGAGATTCTGTATCATCTTTTGGAATATTGATTAAAAACAATTTAAATAATGTTGGCACAAGTCTTAGTCCTATGAGAACACTGCTGGATCCAGATCCATTAGTAACCATACTTTAGGATCTACCAGAGAGCCAGTTTGTCATTTACCTTCATGCACAATTAATGCAATAGTGCATTGAAACTGGAACGTCCATGTCTAGACTTTACTGGTGTTTGAAAAACCTGGAGGACAACGTCTGCAGATGGGAACTTCAGCATAAATCAGAACCTGGTCTCAAGGCAAGACCTCTTTTCAGTACTTTTATTGCTCTACCGCAAAGGTAATGTGATGTAAGCAGGGTGAGTGGCCATATCAGGTCTGCTAACAGTCACAATGGTCTGTGCTGTGGTTAAATGAAGGCTAACTAACAGAGGGGAAAGTTCAACGCTTCTAACATTTTCTCACAAACAATCGTTTTCCTCCAGGCTACTCTTCGGTATCTTGGTCTGACCTAAGAAATGCTGAAAGCTTGAACAATACTGATGTAAGCCCTACCAGGGACATTCAAGATGTGAAGTGTGCTGCCTGTGTCTGTGGGCAGGGTGAGCAAGGCAGTGGAGACTGTGGGGCTGTGGGGGCACGTACAAGCAGGGGGACACGCACAGGGGTGGCAGGAGCCTGCAGACGGTGTAAGAGAAGTGCAGGAAGAGGAATGTGCACCTTCCTTGCCTGTCTTATGCTTACAGCGTAATTAGGACCACATAAATGCCAGTGCTGTTAACAACCACAGTGATGACTGTTGTATCAGAAAAATCCCCCTACCGCCTGCCTCCCAGGTGTTTGCACTTACATATCACTTCCCATTAAAATGGCCTGCAGCAAGTGTTGGGGGTGTCAGAGCTGGGTGATGGAATTGAATTAGTTTGAATAACTGAATAAGTTTTAGATCTTGGATTGACAGCTTGTTCATATACATTTTAAATGCCCAGCAGCGGCTGCATAATTTGCATTACCCAGACACGGCTGTTCACAGCGGTACAGCAGGGCTGTACAGGGCTGCTTCTTGCTTTTAACCTTGCTGCCTTCAGGATCCCTTCCTCATGGGGTGCTCTGAAAGATACAGACTCAAATGGTGTAACTCTAAATAATCAGTGTATACATTTCTTTCTCTTTCTCTCTTTCTCTCTTTCTCTCATTTTTTTATTATTTATTTATTTATTATTTTTAGAGAATTGGGGCCTGTGAAGTTTCTCAGGTACAGGTGGCTTCAGGTCGCCTGGGAAGTGTCTCTGCTGTGCCTTGCAGAAAATGGCCTATATTCTGGCTTATTCTGATTGCCTTGTTCTGGACAGAACAGGCACAATAGCAAGGAGGGGAGAGTTTCATAAAGCCCTTTTGTGTATCTCACTCTGAAGTCTGGTATCAGTAGGTGAAATGAAGACCAAGCAAGAAGATTTTGAAGAAACATTTAATAATTTATGATGTACTTGGCACTTGCACAGCACCTTTCATCCCTGGTTCTTAAAAGACTTCAGAGAAGTCAATAAGTGATACAAACATAATAATGTCTTATTATAATAAGGCCATTTTGCATGTCCATAAACAGGAAGAAAATGCATTCCTAGCAAGATGAATTGTTTTATCTATAAACAAAAAAGGGATTCTGTAAGAAAAAACGGTACATAAAAGCAGAAATCTTTGCTTCCATCTCTTCCTGGTAAACTTTTTGAGCAAATTCATAGCTTTAGGCAGAAGAATTATTTCATACTTTACCAAAAATAACTTCTTGATTGGCATTCATTATCCAATGGTGCTTGTAAGGCTTCCTACAGATGGTGGATGCTTGCCCTCCTCCTTGGTAGCCTGCCAGCAGAAAGTAGTGATGTGAAACCTCTGTCTCTGCGATTAGGCTTATCTGCAAATATTTTCTTTTATATGTTACCAATAAATAAGATACTGTCTGTAAAGTCTTTTTCCCCCAAATGCAAAACAGGTAATGGACAGACATGAAAATCAGAGAGCCACTGTAAACTCATTGTCCCCTGGAGTCTTGGTTTATTTTAAAGATTGCATTAGTTCCCTGTGTCATCTGAAGTATATATGGGCAAGTGTTTCAGGTTTTGAACCCACAATTCCCAACAGGTTTTTCAACTTTACAGACAGGAGTTTAGGCTTTAATAAGATGTAAAGCAATGCAAAGGAAGGAAGGCTGAGGCTCAGTGCATGTTACCACCCTGCATCATGCACTGCCCAGAGCAACTGGTCTCATTCACTTGGTGCTGCTGTATCCTATAAAAATGTCCTTTGACTGATGGCAGGTTCAACAGCAGTTCATCAAGTGTCAATGTGGTGAATGTAGCTATGGAGGTGATTTCAGAAAAGGTCTAAAAATTTCCAAATGGCCTTCAGTGAGATTTTGAGACTGTTTTACTGTAATCCTTTACCCTAAGTGGAGGGTAATAAGAACACCTGACTGTGGCTTGTGCATACTTCTACCACACACAGAATTAAATGAAAATGCAGAAGTTAAATGGAAGTATTCAGAATGAAAATTCCTCCATGCACAAAGGTCTTCGAGTGAGAATGCTACATGCAGTACTTGCCATTAAAAGCACTGTTATTCGTCAGTGCTTACCACACAGTGGCATCTGAGATGTTATTCTGATAAGCTATTCTAAAGAGACGGATTAACTGTGGTCTCTTCAAAAATGCAAGGTTTTTAATTGCAGTAATATTACCTGCATTAATGGACATGGTAGGATGTGGGTGAATATTTACTTGTACATAAGGCTGCCCAATATTTTCCACTGCAAGAAGCTGTTTGCTACTGTTCGTAGTATCACCAGGATTTGTCCAGCAGGAACGCAGCGGCCTCAGCTAGGTGGGTGCTTCAAAGCAATGCTGCCACGTACCAAAAGCAATAGTTTGTGCAGCCATGATGAGGTGGATTCTCTGTGCCCCATCTGAACACCTCTAATTCCTTCTCACTTTGAAGTTTCAGACATGTTTTGCAATAGTGCAAGCTTTGGAAAAGTAGTGAGGGATTAGGGTGGTGTTAGCCCAGTGAAAATCCTTAGCATCTGACAACAAATCTTCTTGATGATCTCATATGCAGACAGAAAAGCTAACTGTATTTTACCATGTAGCTTTGCATTTCACTTTGCTTTCCTGGAATTTTTCCTCTCTCTTCCTTTATGTATTATCTGGATCATTTTTTGCTTCAGTTACAGAAGCCCTCTTTTATTTTTCTATTAAACGTAGGGTATTAAAAAAATATGTATAAATATACAAATTCCTGATGGGAGGGATCCAGGCTCTTCTCAGTGGTATGCAGGGACAGGACAAGTGGCAATGGGCACACACTGAAATACAGGAACCCTTTTTTTGCTGTGGAGGTGATCTAATGCTGGAACAGATTGCCAAGACAAGCTGTGGTGTCTCCATCTGTGGAGATACTTGAAACCCAAGTGGACATGCTCCTGGGCAGCCTCCTCTATCTGACACTGCTTGAGCAGGGGGATTGGATGAGATTGGCCTCTGGAGATGCCTGCCAGCCTCAGTTGTTCTATGAACCTGTGAATACATCTGGATTCTGTAACATGCACAAATATACATTAAAAAATGATGACTTCATGATATGGTCCAGGGACCTGGGCTTATCTCTACCAGCTCACACTGCTGCCTAGCAGAGCTTGCCCAGCCTGTATGGTGGTGTTACAACCCTCCAGTGCTTCCTCTCTGGCACAGCCAGGGTCACAGTGGGGACCAAAAACATCCTGAGATGAGAGGAAGGAGGAAAAGGATGTGGTCCAGCTCCAAGCTGCTGGGACTGAAGATCTTCCAGGCCTCCTTGGCAGACCTGCCAGTCAGGGATAGCAGGGATAGCAGGAGGAGTCCACTGCCCCAGCACTGAGGCACAAAGCTCACCACCACACGGAGCAGCAAGGAGAGAAGGAAAAGAAAGGCACTGCTATGTGCATCATGCCAGTCATGCAGACAGCCGGCTGGCACTTCATCTGCAGGACCTTCCCAGCCCTCTCTAGCTGGGAACACAGAACAGCCCTGGGAAAGGGACAGCAGCTGAAATCGCTGTGCATGGTAGGTAGCCCTTTCATTCTGGCACTAACTTCCACTTAAAGTAAAAATAAACCCATACAAAACCTCCATAAATAAACAAAGAGAAAGGCTAAGTGAAGACCATCCAAGCTATTTGACAGCAGCAGTACAGCTGATGACTGATTAGAGAGGTAACTCACCAAAGCCCAATTATAATCCAGTGTTTAATTGCTCCTGGCCAGCACCAGCCCCCTGGGCAGGAGGCAGCTGGCTGCCTGCAGTCCTCATTCTCCGGAGAAGGGGAAAAAACTTTGCTGGCTCTGTGGGATTTTTGTCTTTGGCACAATTTGGAAACAAATCACTCATCATTTTTATTGCTGTAAATGTTACACTGTTTTTTCTTTTTCGTTTACGTGAGGCAACCTTTAATTAGCTGCACGAGTAAGACCACACCATCTCTGTTAAATTACTTAAATTCTAGCCTCATAAGGTTATTTCTTTTGTGGGAAGCAAGCAGTTTGATCAGCCCCATCTACTCCTACCGTCCTCATAGAAAAGGCTGCTGCTGCGCCCTGTTCCCCGACACTGCTTCCTTCTGTGGCTGTGACTTTTACACTTCCTTTCTGTGGGACAGGTGAGGTCTCTGAGACCCCTGGGCACCCTGCTGTGCCTTGCCCCAGCAGCAATGCTGCTCCTTGGGGAGGGAACCCCCGCCATGCACCTGCCACCCTCGGGCTGCAGCACTGGGGCAGGTCCCTGCTGCCCCGCACACAAGCAGCCCTTTGCTTTCCTGGTAAAGCCGTGTGGAGCCAAAAAAGTTGCAAAGGGCTACTTTCTGCCAGATTTTCTAGAGCTAACAAACCTCAGTTTTGAAGGGATCAGGAGAGGAGGGGGAAAGAATTGTTGATCATCAGCTCTTGAAAAATACCCTTCATAAATTACCCCTG
Source organism: Falco naumanni (assembly GCF_017639655.2). Taxonomy (NCBI): domain Eukaryota; kingdom Metazoa; phylum Chordata; class Aves; order Falconiformes; family Falconidae; genus Falco; species Falco naumanni. The sequence continues at coordinate 18,830,970 of NC_054080.1, forward strand.
CTACAAGCAAGTTGCTATACCAAGAACGGAATAAAAGCAGTTTATTGTTGTATACTATCAAGTTGAGTATTGTTTTTAATGTACATGAAAGACATGTAATATAAATGCAATATATTATATATTATATGTGATTTATGTAGATTAGATAAATATGTATATGTATATTATAATATAAATTATGTGTATGTGTATATATATTGGTAAAGTTCAAGTTTCATGGTCAAACTGCTGTTGGATGGTTCCTGACAGCAGAAATCCCATGACGCTGGAGGCATCTCCTTTACCTGCCCATCCCTTGGCAGCTGGCTGTGCTGTGAGCGTCCAGGCAGTGCCAAGGGCAAGGCAGGAGCCACGGGGCACATGGGGGCTGGTGTGAGCCGGTGGTTTGGCTGGTGCCCAGCCCATCACCCACAGATGGAAACACACCTCCCCTGGCAAGGCAATGAGGTGCTCTGCAGATACCCCCCCTTGGAGTGACCCACAGCTCTTGCCCCCCAGGGCAGAATGCTGTTTTTCTTCCCTGCTTTCATAACAGCAACTTGCCTTTTTGATTTTCTTTCACACTGTGGGAAGAGACATTTTTGTTCCTGGCTCCTTTGGCTTGAAACAGGAACACGCATGTGCCTGCCCTATTTGGAAATTCTTGACAAAAGGGAATACTTTTCCTTTCAGGCCCCCTTTTTTCCCCCCTTTGTTTCTGCCACCTGAATCTGCAGGCTCTGGAGCTGTGCCTTTCCTCAAACTTGCCGGTTAAACTGGGCAATTCAGAGGAGCACATATATAACAGCTATCTAGGACCTTGTGACTGTCCCTTGTCCCTGCTGGTGGTTTGCAGGTAGCCTGGGACAAAATGGCTTCAGTTCTTACTTTTCCTTCACATAAAATGGGTCAGCCAGCCTGTTCTCTGGCATCAGAGTAGTGCCAGTTGGGCAGGTAGCAAGATGAGAGGGAAAGGAGAGAGCAAAAGAGGATTTAAAAAGGAACAGCCTGACTCAAACCCTTTTTGAAATAGATGAACATTCCCTGCATTCTCCAAATAGTGTTGAAAGCACCTGTGGATGCCCACAGCCTTCCAGGATGGAAGGGAGCAAAAGCCACTTTTGTGCAACCACCGCAGAGGACTGTGAGCATCCTTGCCAGTGGCTGATCCTTGCACCCACAGCCATCCCCCTCCCTACAGCACTGAAGCCACAGGAGCAGCGGTGGTTCTCAGGCCTTCCCTGTCCCATGGGCTGAAGGTCCCACAGGCGTGCCAAATCCTGTGGGTCATGACTGCAGTATCGGCAATGCGTAGAACTCGGGAAAGGCATTGCACTAGAGCACCGCCTGAGTGATCGGTGTTAATGGGGCAGCTTTTCATTTCCACTTTTAAAGCAATGAAGAAAGGCCACACACATCTTTATCTAGATTGGGAGGAGTTTATCCTTTTGCTTATATGATATAGTCACAGAATCCAAATATGATATATTGTTTTTTATTGCTTTTAGGCCAACTCTAATTATGAGTCAAGTCCATCCCAGCGTTGTAACACCCAGTAGCTTGATCTTCAGGTACACTTGTTTTTCATACTTTCATTGACAAATTAAGATGAACAAAAAACCTACCAAGGTGCATTTATTCTACAAAATGACATGTTCATTTAAAAGCAAATATTCTGGAGACTACTTAGGTTTCTGCCAGTTAGCCTAATGCACTTCATATTCTGTGTTCCAGCATCACAAGAAGATCTTGTATCATCTGTGATAATGGGTAAGACTAGCTTCTGGATAGTGTAAATAAACTGTATGGTGAGCTGGTTACACGGGGAGACAGAACCAAAGCCCCAGCATCTCAGGCTGACTAACTCACGACTTCTCCATCTCAGAAAGTCCCTGCCTGAAAAGCAGGTTTCCCTGCATTGACTAATATTTAATATGACTTACTCATATCAGAAAATGTGTTTGTCTGTATAGGGTTTTTAATCTCTAAATGCAGATGTACTGCAGTTAGGAGATACTTAAACACACAAGTTACACTAAAGGAGAGCTGATTGGATGTAGATGTGAATTATTTAAATCTTCAGTAACTGCGAATCCAGAATAAACAGTTTAGGACAGTAGGGAAGTGAGATGCATTTCTACTCAGAAAGTGTTTATATAACCATAGCACATCTCTGTGGGCTCGATTACCTGCTGATCTTAAAGATGAAATCTCATTTAAATGCATTTTAGTCTTATTAGTGTAACAGAGCCAGTACAGCAGAGGGTGAACAAAAACAGTGTTACAGGGTGCAATAGCCTAGCTGGTGTTTCTGACATGCCCCGAGGAGAGATGGTGAGTACTGCACATCGTAACTGGTATGTCCACACAGAGTTAGTGGGACATGAGCAAGGACAGTAGAAGGAAATCCTGAGTCTGCAATTTACCTTAATTGGCACAGTACTGCTTTACGCCCATTCAGCTCTGTCGGGTAACTCCATGAGATTTCCTGGCTTGAAGGGTGGTTGTTCTCATGGAGGGTGCAATGCATATGGATGTCTCCTCTGGGTTGGTTTGGAAGAAGATCGTTCTTAATGTGGTTAGCATGCTTTCTTCAGGAGCTGCCCTGCTCAGAAAAGTGGTGGTTTGGGCCCAGTCTTAACATGGAAGCTCACTGGGTGAAATCATGCTTAAAGTTAAGTGTTTCCCTGGGTCAGCAGCTGTGTTGCCAGAGAAATGCACTCCAGCTCTTCCAGGATACACATCTGGATCCAAGGGCTGCTCTCTCCCTTACCCACTGATCACCCTGCCAAATTCAGCGGTTCCCCAATGTTCACATCTCTGCACTGACAGTAAACACCAGCCCTTAATCCACCTGCTGCTTGGGCCATGCTGTGCTTGTAAAGGTGAGCTAACACCTCAGGACTTTCTTCTGTGATTTCCCCTCTGCTCCCCACCTGTCTGTCAGTTACCTGCAGCACAGAAATACTCCAGGGACCTTCCCCAGGAGCAGATCTGGACACATCACCATGCATGCTCCAGCTTGCCACTGTTGCAGGCTCTGCTTGAGGCACGAAGGACCATCCACAGCAGCAAGGTGGTAACATCTAGCAGTTGGGACGGGAAGGCAGCACAAGGGATCGGTACATGAGGTGTGTGCTTCTGAGACACAGCCCAGTTGACTTGGGGAGGTTCACTGGCTGAGGCTGCCTGGGACAGCCAGTGCTGCTCTGTCACCTATGAATGATGCTCTGCTTAAACTAAATGCTATTATTTCTGAAATACTGGATACCCCTATTTCCAAAACAGGTGAAGGGAGTCCTAAAACCCAGTTCCTATCCCCAGCCCTGTTCAAATCTTTTATCCAGTGGTAGTCTATTGCAAAGCAACTTCTTGTATCTTGCAAGAAATTAGGTATGCCCTCACTGCTAGCTATGCTGAGGCTTGGGCCCTGTTGCTCTGGCTTTGTGGCATTGTGTGTACTGTCACAGTACTTCTGCAGTTGGGCCAGCATGCTTTTTCAATTGGATATAGTGCTGGGCACACCTGCATGGGTCTGGGTCCCAGGTCACAGCCAGAGGATGAAGGATGTGCGAGCAGCTCTGCACAGGGGCCATGTATTGTCTGCCTAAGGACTTCACCACATCGAGGTCCTGAGAACCGTCGGGGCTGGGGGAAAGGGTTTTACGCACCAGTATTTCTGCAGCCTTTTAACATGCATAGGAAGTGCACCTAATGCTATGTCACTATTATCTGTGAGAGCGGTACAATTAATGAAAGAGGCACGCAGCTGGGTAAATTCAGACACGGTTATCTCTTGTTTGGATGAACAGCTGAGCTGTTCCAGTTAGAAAGTTTGTGTTTCTGGGGTCACACCGCTTGCACATAGGGAGGGGCAAAGTCCTTCTCTCAGGTGGGCAGATTGTTAGGCTTTAAGTAAAAGGAAGATCTGGACATGTTTCTGGTCTTTCTGTAACACGTGTCCAGATCTCTGATTAGCATTGCGGGCTATTGGTTTCTGCTTTACGCCCGTCAATTTATGTTGTGTAGTGTAGGCTCCATACAGACAAGAAAATACACTGGGTCAGGCACAAGAACTGTCTGAAACCTGAAATTTAGCTCACAATTTTCAGTCATTGTTTTTTCCTTATTCTGAAACCATGGTGCTATAGATGAAAGGACTTGGTTTCAATCAAATATTTTCTTTTCTGCTTACAGAAGACATTTGATTACCAAAGAGAGAAATGTCCTTCAGGTTGTGGGTTGCTGTGGTGCGGGGTTGTTCTGTTCTTGTGGTACTGTCGAAAGGTAAAACTGGCCAGCAATACCATACACCACAGTTAAAAAAAAAAAAAAAAAAAAAAGGGGGTCAGGAGAAGCACATGCTAGCATACACAAGTCCTTGAACTTCCGCAAAGAGATATTACATTACATTTTGCAGTGTTTCCAAGGAAACCATTTTAGTGTAAAAGGAACTCTTTGTCTCCTCTTTGCAAAATTGTTTCAACCACCATATCTCATAAAAGGTTGCTTCACAGGCAATTTATGCAGCATTAAAAAAAGCTCAGTCTGCAGTTTGCTGCACCATCACAGGCAATACCTCCATCAGCAGCCTGAATACTTAACAGTGTATTTGTTGAGAATTGGCAAGATTATATCATAATTTTTTAAAGTCAGAGAAATAAAAGTCTTGTTTCCTTTATTTTTTTCCCTTTTTAAATTTTTTTTCTTTCTCTTTTTTTCTTCCTCTCTTTTCTTTTCCAACATGGAGTCAATTAAAAAAAGAAAAGGGCAGAAATTGTTTTTGGAAGCACTTATCAGCTCCTTTTTAGTAGCATGTTGGCTGAGGCAAAGGTGCATTTTGGTTTTTTTCCCTTTGACCACAGAAGAGGCTGAAACAGGATTTCCGCAAGCATGGCTCTTACACCCTGGTGCTAGCTGTCACATGGCTGTGCCCACACGCTGGTGCCACCTGCCAGGCCAGATACAAAGGACTCATCAGCCTTGCATCATCTGTGCCCTTCACTCCCGTGGGCTGAGCCCTCCATCTGTGCAAGGTGCTTCCCCAAACCAGGGCAGTTTCTCAAGGGTGGCAGCTCTGCCCCACCTGGGTGGCAGCCTGGCCCGGCAGCCTCACTGCCCTGGGGGGTACAGCCACCCCAGTCCTGGCTGCACGTGGCGGGTAAGTCCTCCATGGGGCTGAATACTAGGGCAGAGCTTGCAGGCCAGAGAAAGATCTGGGCTTCCAGCAAGCTCCTTGCCAGTTACCTTACGTTATTTATCATCTTCCTTTAAATCCAGCACTAGACATCTGCTGTTTCATCTTAAGGAGGATGAATGTGAGGGCATGCAGTGCCTGTACTGCTGCTGGCAGGTTGGCCTGTGCTTCCCCTGCACTTTGCTTAAAGAGCTGACCTAATGAGTTTTGTTCCCTTCTGTAGTCCCTGTCATTTATAGTTGTTATAATTTCCTGTCATAGCTACTTTTTTCCTCCCCTTCTTGTGATATTGCAGGGTTCAGTTATATGACTGTTGTGCTCTGACTGCAGCCTGCTAGATTCATCTTCGTCTTAATATATTATTTATGATGCTATTATTCCTTGCAGCGGACTGCCAGCCACACTCTGCATACAGTTGCTGGTCTTCCAAATGCATCATGGCCAGCAAAGGAAAACACTAATCTAATTGAATTAACAGTGGTGCTGTTAGCCTTAATAGAGTTTGTCATGAAACACTAAGCAGATGTGACAATGATCTTGGTTAGTCATATTTTTGTCCCTACTCCCAGACATGGCAACTGTTAGCCAGATCAGTGGGGAGGATAATTCTCCCTTGCTGATCAGTAATTGTGCTTACCTAGACATGTGGCAATTGCTTTGGACTGACGGTTGAAGTAAGCTAAGGACTTGAATAGCAGAAAGTTTTATATTCTGATAATAAACTTAGCTAATTAAAACAAGATGCAGATGGCACTGCCACCTAGCAATTTTCACCTCACTTACTCTGACTCCAATTATAGCCTTTCCCTACTGACTTACACTGTTTAAATTACAAAGTCAGGGGAGAGATGACTATTTACCTGTTTCTATTCATACAAAGAAGTCTAACACATCATCGTTCTCCTACACAAGGCATGTGATGATGGTCTTAGTACTTACTCTGACAAGACAAGTATCTCCACTCTTTAAAAAAAAGAGGGAAAAAGGTAAAAAAAGACTACTTAGAGACTCATTAGCAGACACACGCATCAGCAGGAAGCATATGAATATTACACACACAATGTGTTTCTCTAACACTTGTTGGTTGGAGCAGGTGCCATACTTCTGGGAAATTAACTTTAATTGGATAAATAGAAAATTGGCCTTAACTAAGGCAGTCCAACCCACTTTCTTAGCTTATTATTTTCTTTAGGCACTCTGAGACACTTGACATTGATCCCTTGGGTGACTTTTGCTTCTTCCCAAAGTAAAACATGTTTACAAGGAGAGGTTAGACAACTGGCCACCAAGAATGGGCTAGGCTTGCTTGATCCTGCCTCATTGCAGTGGGGTAGACAAGACTACCATTTGAGGTCCTCCACGTTGCTTTATACAAGCTCTATAAGCAAACTTTAAGGAGCAAGAATCCGTGTCCAGCCCTGCGAGAGAGCACGGAGTAGTCCTGTTAACTCTGTGACACAAGAATGATCTGGAATTCCATCCCAGAAATTACTCTGGCCGTCAGCTGGACCACTGTGTTGTTTCCAGTTCTGGCACTTTATTCTGGCATGCCCTTTCATGCCGAATCAGCCCTGTGTATTGCCTTCCTGCTGGCAGTAAAGTGCAGTGAACTGCCCATGCTTTTCCTGATTGCCTACATTTCTTTCATGCGAGGAGCTTTCAGGTGCAAAATATTCTTTGCTGTAGGAGCTACAATGGGGCAGGATTTGCAGTTACCTTTGAAACTACACTCCTGTGTAATTTGAAAAGGTATGCTTGTTGGAGGGAGAGGGGAGGAACAAGGTGGTGGACCAGGCTGTATTTATGGAGACCTGTTTTTTTGAGTCATTTGGCTGGGTTCCATGTTGTGTAAAAATATGTATGCAAATTATTGCTGATTGGAAAGCAACTTCCATGCCTCCTCGATGACGTGCTAAATGAGGTCAACATGAGTACAATTAATATGATGAATAAGGTGACACTAACTTGACTGAAGTGCTCAAAGCACCCCTGCTTTCTCCTGGGTATCTTCTTTGCCCTGTTCACCCCAGGGAGTTTCTGCAGAGTGGCAGAAGCAGTCCCTGCAGGGGACAGATCTCATGATTCAAATAGACAGTGGATAGCTCAGAGGTCTCCTCTGTCAAAAGCCACCATACTGGAGGCCAAGGGCATCGCCTCTTTTGAGGAGGGAACTGTGGGTGCTCAGTGGAGGGACCTTTGCTTGGTGGGGTGCTGATGTGGGTGCCTGCACTGTGCTTGTCTGGCCAGGGAGTCTGATGCACACTGTGTCCTTCAGCTCCTCTCCTGGTCTATCTGCACAGCAGCATGGTAAGACAAGTCTGTTAAGAGACAATGTGCGTGCCAGTGCAGAGGTGCACATTCGGGGAGGTGGTGTGAGGGAAAATTGCTTTAAGGAGCTTGGTTCACACCTTCCCTTGGGCAGCAGTGTGTGGCCACACAAGCAGAGCAGCTGCAGACCCCATATGGCTCATGGGTCTGGGCATCCTCCTTACCGCCCTTCCTCCTTCATGCCCGTACTTAAATGGACCGTCCTTTCACTGGCAGCAGAAGGAGCTCTGCAAAGGAGGCAGCCAGTGCTGCTACCAGAGGCATTCTCGCACCTTGTCCTCCAGGCAGCAGCCTACAATTGTTCATAGAAGAATACTAATATTAATGTTAACATAGAGGTGTATTAATCTTTGAATAGCTTCCCTAAATGCTGCTTATATGAAGCATTTCAAACCAAGCTGGAAAAGGTCCAGCTGCAGGACAGGTCTTTAAGCACCTGCAGAACTTTCGCTTTCCCATTTGCTGCAACTCTAGGAGCACGCAAGTCAAGTGTAGCAGTGTGGAACACTGTGTAACCATGCAGCACCCCCCGTCCCTAGACTGGGGGATGCTTAGCATCACTCAGGAGACCCTGCCAGGAAGCTCGCACCCGATAACAAACCAGAGACATGCATGTGGACAAGGCACTGAAAAATGATGTTTGCAATGCTCTGCTCTTGCAGATGTGCTGCTGCTATGCCAAGGCCACCACCTTCGGAGCCCTGCTGTCCTTCAGGGTGGAGACGGGGAGATGCAGCTGTAGAGAGGCCTGATGCTTTCCACCAAGGAAAGTGTGCCAAGGCTTTGTGACCTTTTTTAAAAAATCCATCATGTCTCACTCCTGGAGGAAAGCTAATACTTCACCACTTTAAGCAGAGCCTGAGTCAGGGCCATCCATGTTGTGAGATGGGGAAGCAGCACATATTGGTAAGGCTCTAGATTCAGAACAGGGTGCCCTGGCAGGGCAGGAAAGCCCGAGTATGACCTGAGCAAGCGTAAATTACTGGACACCTCATTTCTACAGGGTCATAGGGAACTCCTGTCACAAAACAAAATCACTAAGCCCAGTAACGAACATAACCAAGTGTTTACCTGTAATGTAATGGCTGTGTGTAGGTGATCCCCATTTACACAAAATCAATGTGGAGAATGCAGGTGTTTTTTAATGACTCCCCTGACTAGGAAGATCACATACTCTTCTGTTTTTTATCTGTGTACTACCATTTCCTTGCAGAATTAGTCTCAGGCAACATCCTCTAAATCAGGCCTATGAAACACAATAGATTTATGCCTGTTAAAAGAAAACACAGGCTCCTCTGTTATTAATATGTAAAGCCTGGAGATGAAGTCACATCTGTATGATGATCTATTTTGGTGGACCACGCATGCTTAAATCCCAGCCTTGATCTTTTAAACTATCAAGTCTGCCATAAATATTTGATGATGAACAAGCTCATAAAAAGAAAATGCAGAATATGAATAGAGGGAGAACAAATGTGTGATTCAATTTTTAATTGCCATCACCTTACTCTAAAGTCAAGTTCATCTTCTGTAAGAGACAGAAAGTAACAAATGTATTTCTCACCATAACCTGGTCTAAATGATCAGCATCACATTTGTTTGTATTTTTTTTATGGAGAAGGATAAATCATCACAGGAACACAAGGACCAGGACACAAGAAATAAAGTAGAACAGTCTGGTTTATTACCATATGTAATCAAGAGCTTTTATTTCCCCTTTTCTCCTCCTTCTTTCTTTCTTATTCTTTCTTGCCTTTTTTTTTAACTTTTTTTTTCAACATACATTAAGTTGTGAATCAGATGTTAGGGGGATGTGGAAATGAAGGGAAACTGGTGACATCACAATACTTTACAACTTTACAACAAATGAGAGTCTGAATTTGTTGCATCTACCAGTGTATAGCAAGGGTGGAAAGCAAAGGCACACATAGGTTCATGAACCCCTCGAAACAGAGGGTGGAAGGGAACCAGGGGTGGGAAAGGACAAAAAACAGAAGACCCACCAAGTACAAAATGCATGTTTCAAAGTCAGCCCAGTAACTGATGCGGTGTACATCAAGAAGGCAGACTGCTGCAGGAGCTGTTGCCATAATGACTCATCTCTACATTTTGGGAGAATGCTTTGTGGGGTAATATCAAGGGGACCTGCACATTTAGCGCTCCAGGGGTTTGGAGCTTCGTAAAAGGGTTGTGAGTTCGTTGTTTTAAAAAAAGATGACCTTGCTACCTACTGTTTTCAAAGGGTTTTCTGTTTGTTTTTATTAAAACAACAACATTGCTTTGGATACAGATCTATCTACTCCAGTCTGCATAGTTCACTACGGGTGAACAAAACTGTTTCATAAAGAAGCCATGATGAAGTGAAAGAACATGCAAGCACCCTTGTTACACACTTTGGTCTAGACCATCCAGACTTTATATATACCATCTATAAGCTAATGGACTTAAAATCTGTCTTTTCAATCATTCAGAAACAAAACCAAAACCCTGAAAAACAAATGGAAGTATAAAATTTTAAAAAACAAATTGAAACAGAAACAACCACCTTACTCAAACATACTGTTCAGTAGATATATATATATATATATATATAAAAAGCTTAGAAGCGATCCCCATCATTTTTCTACAGTATGTTGACACAGTTATTGTAACAGATTAAAAACACATCTAAGTTTTTGCATAAACTGAAAGACTGGAAAGGAACTTACACACCTGCGCGCACACACACACACACACACGCACACACCTGTGCGCGCACACACTCCCACGCTAGCTACATGCACAGTCACACAAAAGAAACAAAGGAAAAAAAATTACATTTTTCCCCAAAGAAGTATATGCAGCATCCTTCTGGAGCAGCAGGTAGCTACAGCAGGAGCCCGCCTGCCTGTCCTAGCTCCATGTGCCCTGCACGCTGCAGGACGTGTGACTGGGCTATCTGCAGGTCTTGGCCCCTCTCGCCAGTACTCATCCCCAGCCGGGGTACACACTAGTCCCGTGGACAAGGGTGTTGGTCACTTCGCTGCTGCCCAGTGAGAACAATCGCCATACTGACGTGTGATAAAGGAGGAGCAGGAGGAGGGGAAAGGCAGAACCCCTAGCATGGTGCCTTGGGAGCATTGCTGCTTGTAGGTGGTTTTGAGAGAGGACTTGGCACAGCTATAAAGTCAAATTGAAGTGGAGGGTATGACGCTAGCCTAATTTCTTGAGGGACATGGGGTTATGACAATAACCACCACTTTCTTCTTTCAATGTCTTTACTTCAGTTCTTGAAGGGGCTCGGAGGAGGAAGGATCAATAAATATTTGCATTACTCAAAGGGGAAAAAGAAAAAGGTTTTACATACTACAGCTCACAAGTATACACAACTGAGGGTGTAAGGCACAAATTTACATGTGGAAGAAAACAGGCTATTCACAGATATATTCCCACGAAAAACCCGTGTGATAAGACCATAATTTATGCATGGTAACAGCCGGCATATTAACTAGCTCACACTGTTTGAGGATTTTGTTTGCCGTCTCACATGCAAGGTGAAATGAGATGGCACATCACAAGCTGGTGCCTTCACAGAAAGTATTAGCTACTGACAAAGCCATGTTGATAGCAATGGTGCACAAATGTGCGGCTTTTAAGAGTTTCTCTTGCAGTTGCTTTAGAAGTTATGAACTTGTGGTATTTGTTGCTGTCTTAGGTCATAGGCCCAGCAGCTAATTAGCTGAGAGACTTAAATAGATATCCCCTTTTTTTTTCAGCTAATCAGGCAGTCCAGGCACAAAGTTCAGAATTCCAGCTCCAACTTACCTAACTCAGTGAATTTATTGGAAAAATAAAAGAGTTTTAATTACTCCAGTTAATGAGTTTCACGTTAAATATGTATAACTTTCAAGGTACTTCTCTGAAGAGCTGCTCACAGGATGATATGCAGAAGTCATTTCTTTAGGAAAAACGAAAGCTGAACAATAAATAAGAGGAGTTACTTGCGTTAGCAGTCACATGTTATTTATTAAAAGAGAAGGGTAGCAGAAATCTATGACATAGTTTGCCCAACATGGCATTTAACTGCTGTAACCAAATGGCTGTAACACTGATGGGCATCATTTCACAGTACTTGCACATAGTAAACTTCTGCCATTGTTAAGTCAGAGTTAGCTTTATCAGTGGATTCTTTTTTCCTTCTTTTTTTTTTTCTTTTTTAAATTTGTTCATTTTTGTAGTTATTTGTTTTGCTTTTCAGAGCACTCTTTCCCAGTTCAGGAATGCGTTGTGCATTTGGGGGTGGGGGGTGAAATGTCATAGTCATTTTTCACCTGTGTGCTTTTGGCTCAATGTTTGTGATCAAGGGTTAGTCTTTTGAGCAAAGAACTGGTGGGTTGTAGGGGTGAGTCCTGCAATTGCAAACCTTCAACCATGGGTCATATGGCTCGGGTTTAAAAAAAATATTCCACTTTTCCCAGAAAGCAGAAATCCAACACATTTTCAGCTTGCAACAACCATCTTCTCAGAGGAGCAAGTGATAACAGTTGTAGAACACTGGATTTCAAGCGCAACCTCTGCTTAATTGCCGTCCTCCACCCCCCTACCCCCACCCCCCAATTATGTACATGCATCATTGGGCTTCATGGATGCAGAGAGTGGAGCAAAGGAAGGTTTGGGAGGTACGTCGGGCTTTAGCGAGGGCGTACGTTTCAACCCCGACCTCGTCAGTGAGTTGTAGGTGGTGAGACTCGGCTGCCGAGATACAGTCACAGCCTGCGCCTGAGCAGCATGGACCTGTATGGAGTCCACTCGCTGCGGGGCCGGTGGTGGGTTGTCACCCCGGCTGAAGCTCTGATTGCGGGAAAGGTGGGAAGAGTTAGAGGAGTTAGTGTTGTTTCTTTTGAGGGTCGACGTCTGGTGACTTCTTGTGAGAGAGTTTGTAGGGTAGCTTCTCTTGTAGTCCACGTTGTAAGCAGAAGAATGCATCTCCAGCCGCTTGCTCAGGCCACTCTGTGACAGCGAGGCGCTCGGGGGCCCAAGGGAAGCTTCCCGCTGGGGTACTTTTGGTGGCATGCTGTCAAGACTTTCCACCAGGTTAACTCCGTGGCTGGGGCTTTTGCTACTGAGATGGTCTTTGATAGTTTTGTACTCAAGGGTGGCATTCTGGTCCTCCACAGACATCTGCGCCCCATCGCTCATTTTTGGCTGGTCGACATATTCGTGCTGGTAGCCTTGCTGGGCTATGGGCAGGACCACAACACTGGGAATGTGGCTAGGAGAAGCCCTAAGCGGTAGGTCGGTTGGGATTACAGGCGAGGCCATCGGGGGTATATCCTTTGTGCAGGCATTGATAAGGTTCTGGTTTCTCTCCCATTCCCTGCTGCCACGGCTGGGCTTTCTCTTCTGTTGCAGGGTTGGGGTGGACTCAGGGGTTGGCAGAGCGGCCAGGTCCAGATGGTGCTGGTCAGCCTTGATTAGCATCTTGGCAGTGCTGCCTGGGGTAGCCAGCTTGCCGTTATGCATCAGAGGCGTGAGGATAGCTTCAGGCTTTGGCTCCTTGGACTGAGCATCCCCAAAGAGGCCACTGAGCTTGGTAACGCTGCTCATGGAACCACGTCGGGAGTGGGTCAGCTCCTTCTCCTTCCTCTGCGCAACAGCCACGTCTCTGCGGCGATGGTCACAGATGCAGTACACTATGATTCCCGAAAAGACAGCCCCCATGACAAAAGCAAGAATAACAGCAATGGCCAACAGGGTGACCGGCACCAGCTGATCATGACCTTTCAGGTAACTTTCACGGATCACTCCTGCAATAAACAGCATACAGTGGTTAAACAAACTAAGGATGGGGAAAAACAACTAATCATTGACTACTTTGTTCAAAGGCACACCCTTTGAGGTAGGTTTGTGTTTTGCAAGGTGATTTTTGATCAGCTTGCCCAAATTTGGAGACCTGCAAGCTGCATTTTGCACATGCAGCCTTGAGCTTTCAGTATAGCTTTCAGATCTGGAGTTGAAGACTACGAAGTTCAGGAGGGGAGAGAGAATTTACTTGTAGGGCAAGTGCAACTGGTTTGAAATCTTGGCCCTGGGCAACTCACGCTGACTTCAGCATGTCAGAGCTATTATTTCTCCTCCTCTGACATACTGCTCATTCCTCCCCTCCCTCCATCCGATCTCTCCTCAGCTAATACCACCTTATTTTTACTATGGTAAACATTCTCATTGAAAAACTTTTAAAAGGAGACAGAAGCTCTGCAAATACCAGAGGAGTGCATCCCACATTGTTTAAGGCTTTTCTCTCTGCCCTTCATTCTTGTCAGGCTGGGGCTGCTCCTTGTTAAGCACTAAGAACAAAACCAGAACTGAAAAAACCCAAACTTTGTCATGTGTTTTAAAAGTCAGTGTCACATGCTTAAGCTTCAGGAGGATGCTTAAATAACTATGAAAAATAGAGCACAGTGCTGAAATCTGTTGAGCTTGGTAGATGACTGTCCTTGTTATTTTAATTTCAAAAGCTCTCTCTTGTTCTGAACACATTAATAGGTTGACCTTTGTGCTGAAGCCTGTGCCTTCTCATTTGAAAGCCCTGATTCTGAGGGCCTTATCCTGTAGTGCTGTGCTGAGGTGAGAGATCATTATCAAATCTTACTTGGCCCTCCATGTGCCTACTCTCAGAGAAAGCATCTTTGGCAGAGTGTGCCTCCTCTATCTGAAGTCCCTAATATAGCATTAATCAATACCCTGAATTTCTGAAGAAAATAGGTTTTTTTCTGACATAGTTGGGAACCAAGCCAGCAGCACAAATGAAACACAAGCACAGAGCCTCGAGTCTGCTTTTTTTTTTTTTTTTTTGCATTTTTTATTTTGTTCGTAGTGCTTAACAAGGAGCAGCCACAGCCTGACAAGGAGCTGAAGGAACATCTCTCCCCACCTCTTTGTCCAGAGAGTGTCCAAGTGCCAGGGCCAGGGCATTAAAAGCCCCACATGCTCTAAGGAAATGTAATTCTTGTCCTTATTACAGGAGAGACAGCAAGACAGAAAAAGTACCTCCAAGGCTCTCCTGAGACTCCGTGAATATACAAAACTTTCATGTTGTAAATCAACTCCTAGAGTAATGTTTTTTTCATGTGTTTGGTAGAGAAGGTATTAGTGACACAGAATCAGAACCAAATGCAAAATATCCTCAGTAAACTATTTTAAAAGAGCACTGGAAAGTTGCTACTATCTCACAGAAACCTTTGATAAGTATTCTAGGTACATACAGTATTGCTTCCATAGCATATATTTTTCTGTCCCCATTTAATTGCAACTTCTAGGTGGACAAGGGCTATTTGCTTACAAGACATGAACTTCATATTTAAAAGTTCTTTAAAACGTAAGTCCCTGAGACCGATGTCACAACTGGTTCCCACAGAAATTATTGTGCTGTGACAAATAGAGGATTATGACTTGATAAGGAGAATAAATAGCAAGAGCTCATGATCACTTAGGAAAGTAAGATCCAGCATTCATATAAATATCTTAATTGTAAAAAAAGGAGAAGGAAAGTAGATCTTGGAAAACAATATACGATTAGAAACAATCTTCGAATTGTTTCTCAGCGAATCCTCTTCTAAAGCCCAGCAGCTTTTTAAGATGCATTTTTTTCTATTCTTTGTCATCACCACTTAACAAGCAGCAGTAGAACCTAGCTCTGTAATTCAAATCCACATACAAAATTGCTGTATGTAGACCAGAAGCACAGTCCAGTGGCTACAGCACAGTCAGCAGTAACTATATATCACTACAAAGTTGCTGGTTTTCTGTGGACCTTCACCTGATGATATTACATGCTAGACTCTGCAGCATTTTGAGCCCAAATTTACTTACACAAACTGTCTCCAGTCATTAACTGGAGAATCAGAAATACAGAGTCTTAAATGGGTGGGAAGTATAGTCAGACAAGCGTTCAGTCTTATCCAGAAATGCGTTGCTGGGTGGGAAGTTAAGAAAAGCTTAAACTTCAAAAGCCTAATTTCATGGTCACGATCCATGCACAAGCTTTGCAGATGTATGCTCCTTTAAGCACTTAAGTCCAATTTTTTTGCATGAAAAAGACCAGAAATCCCTGCTCAGTGCCCACCTAAGGGTGTAAGCACCTACAGTCAAAGCCAGCATGGGTTCATGAAGGGAAAGTCATGCTTTACTAACAATATCCTTTTATATAGAGACTAGGGGACAAGAGGCTGGAATGCAGTCCTGCAGAAACAGGTTTGGTGGGTTTGATTGATTACGGTAAGCTCAAGACGAGTCAGCAATGGGCCCTGGTGGCCAGAAGGGCCAACCATATAAAAGTATTAGAATGTGTCCAAGGGCGGGCAACAAAGATGTTGAAAAGACTACAGGGCATGACTGATGAGGAGGAGCTGAAGGTGCTTGGTTTGTTCAGCTTTGAGAAGAGGAGATCTCACTGCCATCTAAAACTTCCTCATGATGAGGAGTGGAGAGGGAAGTGTTGACCTCTCTCTCAGGTGTCTGGTGATCGGACACGAGGGAATGCCTGACACTTCCTACTGGCCAAGTGAGGTTGTTCATTGCCCTCAGCCTCCTGCTTTAGGCTAAATCCTACTCTGTGAAGATAGCCTTAAACACAAACCTGCATCACTGCATACAAAAGCAAGATGAAATCTTCACTTTTACACTACCAACAGATATTGAATCACTACAACTCACGTTACAAAATTACCACACAGTTCAGACTGAGTGACCATGTGTGTTCAAGAAAGAGGTAGCTGAAATGATGTCACTCATGCTGCAGGTGTTTTATCAGCAGAAATTTATGAGGGCCTTAAAACAGCCTGATTCCAGCTAGTTACTCTTGAGTTCAAACCTCCCTGAGGTTTATTATGTTTTCTCTGCTAGATTTAAAGGATATTTAACATTAGTGGCTTTGCTCTAGGCAGGTGGATCTACTTTGGACACAATGCCAGGTTAATGACATAATTTATTTTTTATCATGGATCACATACATGTGTCTTTAGTTACGCAGGCAATCCCAATAATTTTAATTAACTTAAATGAGATAAACTGGGAAGGATTTGTCCCTGCATTAATGTTTATGGAATAGATACAATTAAGTAATGAAAAAGTATTAGGAGTGTTCAGCATCCTACTGTCATGACCACAGAGACAGAAGATCTAATACAAAATAGGCTGATAATTGCAGTCACCGTCAATCAACATCTCAAGTCCCTAGCATCAGTACTAACTGCCTTCACAGACTGGGATGAATAAGCGAGTATGCGATCCTAACTATGTCCCCGAAACACGCCAGTTTGAAACCAAACAGGATAGTGTTCGTGCCACTTTACAAACTGCATTGTGTTCCTGCAGTTCTTGAAGAACAACACATCCCCCAAAGCTCGGTTCAGCATCACCCATTAGCACTTATTATTCAAAGAATTAAAACAGATAGAGAAAATAACCAGAAAAATGTAGGGCCTGTATTTTTGAAAGTCAAGTAAAGCACTGGGACTGCCAGCTTTGAGGAAATAACTGCTGTTGAAAAGTCTTACAGCTATGTGTTATCTGACAGTATTCTAAGACATTATGTACTGGAAAACTGTCTGGGCTGGCTGCATAAAATGCTATGGAACCAGACTGTAAAATATGTTTGATATTAAATATCACTATATAAAAGAACAGGTATTCTAAATAAAATACTTTCACTTTTAAAATACTATGTCTAGTACTTTCCCGTTTGCAGTATATTCTTTCCAAATATGAAAATACATTGCTTATTTCATGTCGTTGAACTGCTCATCCATACTCCTGATTGTTTTCTGCAATACATGGAGACCTATCACCATGACTAATGACCAGCTATTCTTTGGAAAGCAATATTGCTGACATAGTTACCTGTATCAACGTTACACTTGGGAGGGGTCCGGTGGTAAAAATACTAGTGAAATTGAAAAAAAACTTCAAAGACATAGATGAGGTTAAATATCTGCACCTTCAAGGATCAGACCGTACATGCTTCTAATGCCAGAGACATGCTGACACTTATCTGTCTCCCTTAACTCTTCCAGTTAAGTCAGACTCTGTCCATTGTAAATCACAACCAGGCTTAAGAATTTAACGTCTTCCCATGTGTGATGTACTGTTGTTTCTGGCTACTAAACCAGCCAGGCTAGTCACCCGATATCCTCCACTTTTCATGGCCATTCTGATTCCTGTAGACAACCTGATCCTTCCTCCTCCACTAACTTTCTGTAATTTCATCCCATGTCCTTTTGTCTGCACCTCCTAACATCACCATTCATTTTCTCAGTCAGTATGCTCTGTACAGTAGTAGTCTGGAACATGAAAAATCACCTTTTCTTACTCATCTAATGAGAGAGAAGACGTGGTATGGTATTGTATTATTCTACTATATAATTAATTCTTTCTTCCAGCAGAGCTTGCAGGTAAGGTACACAGTATTGGTTGGCTGGGTGGTTAAGAAGACATTAAGAAAAATGTTTCGAAACCTTCAAAATGTTTCAATTCTGAAATAAGCTAGTGCTTAGATAAATCACATGAGTAGAGTATTGATCCTGCTTGTTCACTAAAGGTAGGGGGGGAAAAAGCAATGAGCCATTACATTTTATGTCAATAATACATATAATCTTTCTGAAGTTCTGGAGAATGTGAGAAGCAGACTTGTTGAATGTCTTTGGGTGAAAATAAGAGAGAAAAGAAAAGACATGAGGTGTTACAAGGATCTACTGTATCTACTGGATACTAGATCATCATAAGAACGAAGGTGGTAAGGCTCATTCTTTTCACCAATTTACAAAAGTATTTTGTTAAGGGTTAGGACTGACTACCTCTATATCTGCTAAAAAACAAGTTTAAAAGCAAGATGTGCACAGTGCTGAAAGTATTATTTTAGGAAAAAGCTGATGAACTTATTCTGGGCATGTTCTAATTCTAATAGGAAAGAACTTCCAAGGGCAGAAATGTAATTAGGATGAAATATTTACAAAGGAATAGATCTCATCATTCCAAAGAATACATGGCATGAGCATAACTGAGTAAGAATAACAAGTATCAGTACAACAAACTTCAGTAAAGGAGGACAGATAAGCAAAGACATGGAGACTGAAGCATTTACTGCTTTTCCTGCTTTACTTTTCAGCAAAAATCCCCACTCTGATCTGTGATCAGAAATTTAACAAATCCAAGGCATGTGTCAACCGTGACAGAAGGAAGAGCTAGAAATATTTAGGTAATGTAGATGCTTTCAAATTCTCTAAAGGAATTCATCCCTGACTGCTAAAGAAGCTAGCCAAAGCTATTTCTAGTCACTGTGGAGTATCTTGGAGAGCACTGGAGGAAGTATGAGCCCCAAGAGCTCTAGAAAAGGACAAGCATATCACCTGCCTTTAAGATGAGCCAAAGGGAGGACCTAACAAAAGACGGACCTGCCAGCACAATTTGCAGAATGGGAATGACACTAAAACAAGTGATGAAACAATCAATTTCACAGGCATTCAAAGGATGATGAAGTAACTTTAAAGAAAAAGGCCAAAGCAAGTTTCCCAAGAATAAACTACATTAAATCTGACAAACTTCCTTTCTTGACAGGATAAACGGCTTACTTTTTATTGGGAAACATTAAGCATGATACCCTTTGACTTCTGTAAAGTCTTTTGACTAACCTTCTCAGAAACAAATGAAAGTGAGCTAAAACCTGCTGAAAAGCTGCAGCTGAAAAGTACTGATCAAAGGTCTACTGGGAAAGAGATCTGAAGAAAGGAGTCTGTCTCAGGAGAACAGCAATGAACAGACATCTGCAGAAAGGAGACCTCAGCTCCAGAGGCCCAGTAAAAGCTGTGTCCTTTTAGCATGTACAGGATAAAAAGAAACGTCCCATGATGAAGCCTAAATTCCTTTGTCTCACCTGTGATCAGGGACAGGGATGGCATAACATCAAGAAAAGCCTCACCATTACATTCCTCCAAGTCTAGGTTCTAGCATACAGTTCACAGTGAGCACAAACTCAAATTCTACCTTATAACCCTCCCAACCGCTTGATGAATGAAACCAAACAGCAAATGACTTCCCAGTTTGAATAGCTTAATGTGAGGCTGGTTTAGTGATACAACAGTCCAGGTGCTCCCTTCTTTCATAACCAAGCTCAATTCAGTGAAAATAATTCATGAGGCAGAAAATAATTCATGAGGCAGACAGCAATACCTGGTCCCCTAACTACAAGTTCCCATGTGCAAATAACCTAGTTAGCTGTCACCAAAAATAACACCTTTCAGCCTGAGCACTACAGTTAGCTGTGGCGTGGAGGCAAAGACAACTCTGTCCCAGGAATGAATTATGGCTGCGAGAGGCGTACACTGGACAACAAGATGACCACATGCCAAGTGCACCAAAGATGCTCTGTGATCACCTCTGCAGGGAGCTGTCACTTTCCAAAGATGCCTGCAACAGATGGTAAACTAATAACCCAAAATGGTGGCACACAAAAAACCTGAAACACAGAAGCGTGAAATGAAGAATGATGTTTTGGCAGGGAAGTGCAGTAATAACTATCAGGGAATAAGGTAATATTTAAGTCTAGACCACACATTAACAGCAGTCAGGGAGTGAGTGTCACTGGTGTCTTAAACTTCACTTTCTAGCTAAATGGGAATGTGCCCACTTCTATCTCCAATATCTACAAAATCACTTGAGACCTTCCACAGAACAAGTCATTGTTCCAGAAAGGCACAATGATTTCTTTACTGTTGTTATTTAAGGGGAAAATCTTGCAGTTAATTTCATTCTTCAGTGCGAGCTTCTCTGTCAGACGTACATCTCCTCCTGCTTAGACTTGCAAGAAGTGCTGGTATAGACTCATTATAAATGGAGGTTTTTATGGGCGTTTGAATATCTTTTAAAAATACACTGAAAAAGTTTTAAACGTGTCTTCAAGTGTTAGAACTGTGTTTACAGGCAGTCTCATGCTGCTAAAATACTATTTCAGCCTGGAAAATCCCTGCAGGTATTAACAAGCTTTCTTCCTCCTTTATAGCCAGCAGTAGTAGGAACAAACAAAAAAAATCAGACTAATTTAGACTGGACACCCAGATTTAAAGTGACAGCAAACTGAGGAGTGACCAGAGTCTACCATGCATTTCTGAGAGAATCATTTCAAGGTTTGACATAACCAACCACTTTATAATCCCGATGATGTGATGTTTGCCCTTTTATTGGAGGGGCTTTGATGAAAAAAGTAAGCTTTCTCCTTCATCTTCCTTCTGTCCACAAGGACCTGTGCTGCTGACTCAGTGCAATTCTACCCAGTATCTGTTTTTCTCCGTGTCACCAGCTAGAAAAAAAGAGCTCAAACATTCATAGTTAAAGCTGCTGGCAAATGCTTTTTTGCCCTCCCTTCGCAGTACAGCTGGATTGTTGATTTGAATGACTGTGCTGAGGAGAGCGATCCATCTCTCCCCAGATTCCACCCCATGGTTCTCAACGCCAGTTGCCCAAGCTAGCAGTCTGAGATATCCAGCCAACAAAAAGCAGATGCATGTGCTTGGAGAGAAGAATGAATCTGGTAAAGAAAAAAACTTCACTTACAAGAGGCCTGAGGATCACTGGAGGTATGAGGAGAAATCGTACTTAAAAATTAGGAAAAGAAAATCAATACATAATGTGCCTGAGGTAACATGTAACAAAGCCTTGAAGAGGATCTAAACAATCAGATCAGCCATAGTAGCCTGTGTCAGGGAGGGGTTGGCCCTTAATCAGACCTATTTCAGAAGCAATCCCTCCAGGATAGGTTTATCTATTGATCTCTAAGGGTGGTTTTATTTCTCCTTTCAGCTGGTCAAAATTATATCACTTCTTTCCACTTCTGATGAATGACTGTCAACATGACTATAGAAAAAAGATCATTGTAACTTACTAAAAGAGCGGAGATCAACAGGTGGCTTTGCTCTCAATGGGAATACAGAAAACTTTCATTCTTGTGTTTTTCTAAGTTAGATAAATTAAGTAAGAAAGGTGATAGAAATGACTCCACCATGTCCACGAGATAACCCATGAGTGTTGTAGTAATATTTTCATAGTGGATTTCAGTTATCTGGTTTTAGTTTGATTATGAGCCTGCAATCAAGTTCTTCTGCATACCACAGTGGCCATACAAAACCTACACCATGGCCACACTCAGGAATTTTGAGAAATTAGAAAAAAGCAGCTCTTTTTTTTGAAAGGGATCATTACAGATGGAAATTACAAGATCTGAACTAGCAAATTCATGCTTAGACAACTCCCACCCCCACTAAAACAAAGGGGAGACAGATCTGAAAAAGACTGGAATAGCAAGCTCTTAAGAGTTTTTTTAATTGTATTGCTTCTAAGCTGTATCTCTGTAAATAAACCAGTTTATTAAGTTTGCAGGCATGGGAGAAGGTTTGAGATACACAGCCTCCTGATCTATAATATAATGATGAAAATCATTACAGTCCTGAAGCCAGCCCAATTTTATTTGTCCCAGAGGCGAGGCTCAAGGCCAGCTCTTGCACTAGAAAGCACTCGATAACCTTTCTTCCACTGGCAGGTGGTATGCAGTTGCTAATCATTTAGAACTTTCCTGATTTAAGTACTTTCATTTACCTCTCAAGCTTTCCCAGTAAGCAATAATTTTAGATGCCTCTGTGTGTTGGGGAATAAGCAAAAATAGAAGGTCCTTCAAAAAAGTAAACCAGGCATTCACAGTAGTTAAAATGAGACGTAGAAAGTCCAAATGTCAAGGAAAATTAATTCTTTTGTAGCTTGTCACGGCAGAAGAAAACTTTATGCTGCTTTGCATCTTAAAACACAAGTTTCCTTTAAAGTCTGCTGCATTTCCTCTACTGACGTAAAAAAAGCTCAGTGCACATTCTGGGACCTTTCTACTATGCCTGGGATGAGCTTAAATATATCCAGCTGCTCTTTATTAGTTTACTTCAGGGGATCTTTCACAGCTGGGTTAAACCAGATTTACATATGTTTGGCTGAATATGCATGAATTCAGGGCTCCAGAGAAGTTGTTGTAGCCTGCAAAGTGATTCTCTCATCTTCACAGTTCCCATTGCCTGCGTGGAGCTCCTCTGATGGCACAGAACAAATGCTGGGTGTTTCTTTGTTTCTTTTTTTTTTTTCTTTTTTTCTTTTTTTTTCTTCCCCTGCTGTGGGCATTATGTATTCTGGGCAGCCCAGTGCCTTTCTGGAAACAGTTTTTATGAACAGTGTCAAGGAAAGAGAAGCTGTCACTGAGAAATTCTGTGGCTTTTCCTCTGCTTTTTTACAGCCTGTTTTGAACTATGGCCTTTGTGCACAACAGGGAAAACCGAAGTTTGCTGAGTATCAACATAAGCAGCTCTGCTTAGCAGGCTGAAGCTCAAAGCAGCCTTATGGAAGAACTGGGGTTAAATTTCAAACACTGCATATGACCTAAAAGAAAAAATTGTTTCTTCATCAGCTCTGATCTTTAAAGACACAAAAATGGAAATGCTAGTTTTGAGCTACTAGTGCAACTGACCACATCACAGCTGAACTAACAAAGGAGCCATCTGTTAAATATCCATGACATTTAAATAGTATGACTGTACCCTATATATCCTATTCCTTGAGATCCCTGGAAATGATTATTTAACTGTTGAACAACTATGTGACCAAGCCAAGGATGTTTACTTGTGCACAAAGAATGTATTTCTTAGTGATAGTGTTTCTGCACACAGCTGGGTTGCTGGTGCACATTAGGAACATGGCTGGAGCCCATGTTAGGTCTGCTCTTACATAGAGGAAGGCTAAAAACTCTTCTTTAATTAAAACACCAGCACCATATATTCTGTGACAGAAAGCAAACACAGTGGATTAACTCTTCCATTTCTTCTACACTCATGAACCCTGCAGGTGTAGTCAAAAGACCTGGATTTAAGAATTAAAACATGCCCCCAGTGATCAGTAAAGACAAGACTGCTTTTTCTAGAAATATTTGCAGGGCTGGTGCTGTAGGCAACAAACAGCTTATACACATCTCATGTTAGGTTTATCATTTCCCTCTGTATTGCAGTCCCATACCGTCAACTGCCTTTGAATACATTAAGTGACTGAGGAATTGCAATGAGTTTGAAACACTGGCCATAACAGTCAGCAAGACTAATTTTACTGCCGGTTCTTTTTCTGTACCTCATTACTCTTCCAGTATAAATACCAGAAGCCGCCTTTCCACTCAGCTACATTCATTTGAATCCACAGTATCTCCAGTAAAGCAAGCATACTTACTCCAGCCACAACCTGAGCGTTTCCCTGATGGACTTCTTGTCCTGATGATTTCTCTCTCACTTACTTCATTTTTTTTCTTCAGTGATGGCTTCTTTCATGCATTTTTTCTGACTGTCAGATTTATAGGTCTCTGCATTTTCTTACCTAACTTTTTTTATCACCTCCCCACCTTGCAGGCACTGCATGTACGCTTGTGCTTTGATGCCATAACTTCACTGGTATTTCCTGTCTGTGCAATTAACATGCTCAGTGATTACTATGGCCAGTCTGTTTCCCTGGGTAAGGTGAAACTGTAGCTTCATCTCAGAGGATATACTCTGACAAGCATGTACCTGCCCCAGCTCCAAGAAAGCTGCCCTGGGGCCAGCAGCAATCTAACCACAGCAGTATGTGCAAACCAGTGTCTTCTCCAACATACATTCAAAGCCCATCCAGACATCCTCTTTGACTGTCCAGTGGCAGGCCAGGCAAATGTACCTGTGTATTTGCTTTATCGCACGTTTCACAAACAGCATGTTTCTGGAATACAGCAACTCCCCCAGCCTTCCACTCATTTCTGGTACTGGACCAAACCCCCAGTTTCCGGATTTTTCTGTAGTGTTTGTTCAGTTTCTGCTCAGGCTCTTTCTTTAAGCCAGTATTTTGCACTGCTGCAGACAAACCAGGCAGCTTGCACAGCTAGTTAATCAACATGAAAGTAGCTGTTGTGACAAGGAACATGACTGGCTTTTTTGTATCTGTAGACTAGTTCTCAAGATATGTTTACTGATCTAGAGATTTACAAACATCCATGTGAGAGGTTAAAGCCTCATTTTTTCCTAGCATTGGGACCCTAACAAATTTTATCACAATCTCTTTTCTCTCAGTGATATAAATTTATTTTCTCTCCTCCTTTCTAAACACAGTGTAGGTGAGACCCAACCTTTCAGGGAAGCACAGCTGATGTTATCAAGTCATCTTGCCATGAGCAAGCAGAGATAAACTGTATTGTCTCTCCAGGTCTTGATGCTGGGTATACGAAAGTAGCTGCTGGTTTGATATTAGTAATTTAGTTCAATGAGTAAGGACTGCACACTGAGATACACAAATCCCCCTGGGTATGGAAAATTAATTGGTCTTACTGGACGAGTGCCTCAGGGCACTGTCTGTAGTTTGGTCACATTTAAACAAAAAGTATATAAAGTGCTGCAGGACTGTAAGACCTCTTTAAGACACTGAATAGAGACTAGTGTTTTGTAGAGATAAAGCTGAACGCTATCTGCAAAAAAAGCAGTGCTCTTTATGTTCTTTATTACGAGCTGTGATTGCCTCAACCTCTGGGCAGGCTCTGTGGTGAATGGAAGAGGTTCAGTGGGGAGAGCAGACAGAAGGGACAGAGGGCACTCCTGCTCTGTGCCCTCCTTTGAGAGCCCCTGATTGGGACTCATTCAGTCACGAATACACACAGAGAATTGTTGAACAGTTTGATGGGAGCTATAAGCTGGTGGCGGGAATTAAATTTCTCCAGTGCTGACCACAGGCTCAAAGAAACTAGCAACGGCCTTTTCTGCACCACACGACAAGACCACTTCTGTTAGCTTCTTTAAAAACAAGCAGCACTGTTTACTCAGCGTTACGGCTTCTGTCTCACTCACCCTGCTTGCTTCCAAACAGGAACTCATTGTAGTTTTATGATTTAAAGAATAAGGAAACACCTGGAAAATATGTGCTTCTCAAAAGACTTTTGGAATTATTTTAATGAAAGCTTCAGTGTGCTGCTGTTCAGGAGGTGTTTCTGTGAACAGTTATTTTCCCTGTCTGTGCTGGTACTGTTTGTGTTCTGTAATTGCAGATCTTTCAGGCTCTCCAAAACCCCCACTCCGTTTCTTTCTACAAGAACATGATAGAGAATAACAGTAGCTTTGTAGGGCTTCAAAAATGTGCCTGCTCCCCACCCCCCCCCTTTTTTTTTAACAGCTGTTCTTTTATATTCTGTAGCAATTGTGGGTAAGATGGGATTGAGCATGAACAAGATGGCGTATTATTGACAGCATGCAGCTGGTGTTATTTTCCAATTAAAAAAAATTCTTGTTGGGCATGTGAAAGAACTGTCTAGTTTATGTCCAGTTGTGACAATGCTATCAAGCTGTACCTTCATCTGAGATTTTATTTCATAGTAGATAGCAATCTTCGGTTGCTGGTGGGAGAACTAGAGTTTAATATCCAGGGCTAACCACTTTGATAGACATGGGAGGCTGGAACTGCTCTGGAGGCTATCCACCGGGACTCACTGTTTCAGAGTATTACAGGTATTCTTCCCAGCCAATATCAAGTTGGTGACGAATGTGCTGCTAGCCATTTCCAAATGTTTGCTGTATTGTACAGCTGTGCCAGAAATGTCTCTTAATGCTTCGTGATCAACTTCTCTACAAACTGCCCTAAGCTCTTCTAATGCCAATGGAGCTGTTAAAATCTACTTCAGCAGGGACTCTTGACTTATGCTGCTCTGCTGGGGCATGGAAAGCTGTCAAGACTATCAGCTGGTGGCTAACGTGCTTATCAGTCACAGCACCAATGCTCAATGTACACAGAGTTGTCTGTGTATTTAGTTGCCTAACTGTGACAAGTGTCTTCCGGGCATGAGGGACTGAGATTTTTCAAAAACTTATAGCTTGGCCAGTGAAGCTCTTTCTTCCCTCACAGGGATGTCAGGATGCACATTTTTGACATAATGGTAAAATTGCACTATCTGCTTCAAAACTCAATATAATGCCCTTAAGACTCTTTTTTTTTTTTTTTTTTTTTGTAACATGAGAACAACAACATTATTTTTCCCTATCCTCTTTCTCAGCTACAGAAAATCTTGGAACACATGATTAAAATCTAGCAAAAGTCATAGCAACAGTAATCGGACACCAGAGACTATAGTGTCTCACTAAATGACTATTAAAGAGCTTGAAGTAACACCTGCCTAAACACCTGACTAAACTAAGGCTATTCATAGGAACAACTACTTCCCAAACATGATGGCATTTGTTATCTGTATTTAATGTTCAATGAAATTAACATGGCAAAATCTAAATTATGCCCTCTCCAGGTTTTTCTGTTTTTAATTAACTGCATGCTGTTAATCAGTAAGCAAAAAGCCATCCTGATATAAAGAATTAAGCTTGCCTTTTTTACAGTCTTAAAGAAAACAAAGAAAAAAAGGAAAAGAGACAGTCAGGATCCTTCCTACATATTGAAGGGGATGTTGATACCATTTGCTAAAATGTTATCTATATAAGAAGAATGTAGATGGTGTTTTGTACGGAGGCATGTAATTAAAACAGTTCACAGTCCACAGATCATATTAAAAGTGCTCTGAACCAGGACTGCCAATGTTTAGGTTGTTGTAAAATTACTACAGGACATCTTACGTATTAATTAATACAATTATTGAAACTAGGCACATCCTATATGAGAAAAATTAATTATTCAAATATCTTTAACAGCATATTGACATTTTAATTGTACACTGGCATTAACACCAAAAGGCACTCTAAGAGTCTTTCAGCTACTAGGCTTTCTGCTCTTAAATCCCTTCAGATTTCAAAGCAGTTTCAGAAATCTCTTATTTAAAAGGGCTAGGTTGCCCTCCCAATTCAGCATCTTTGTACAGCACCACATCTCCCTATACTCAATATAAATGCCACAAAAAAGAAACTGGGTGTTACTTAACATCCTGTCCACCAATTACACTTTGCTATTTCCAGACAGAGTAGTAGCCCTGTGAGGCCAGCATACCCTACAGGGAATTCCCAGTTCTTGATAAATATGTCAGTGCTACATGGGTCAAACAAGAGCACGAGGCAGCCTGTGCTCCTCCACCGAGCTGTCCTCACCGGGTGACTGTGGATGAATGCAGCTGGGAATCTAGTCCATCACACAATAGCTCTAATGCCCTGAACGCTCAGCAGCTGCTTTGACAAATTAGATGTGGCCTCTTCTATTGAAAAAGCAGACCAAGGTCCTGGGGCAATGACAGTTTTTCCCTGGTTTAGTAAGACAAGCTTCTATTGCTCATTGCAGCCTGGAAATGGATAGCCCGGCTTTAAATCTATGCAGGTGGACAATTACAGGTCAAGGATACCTGCTGTTTCCCGCAGCCATGTTTGACATTTGATGAGCTCTGTTTTAAACTTAACCCTTCTTGTATTTGTAGGATCCACTAGTCTGAGGACAGAAAAGCTCTGTTGATAGTTTTCATAACCAGGGGTTGCACATGGACACAACTTCTTCTATTAGTAATGATATTTTTTTTTTTGGCTACTAAATAGCAAATGGCTCTTGGTTCTAATCATGTTACTCACATTTCCATTTCTGCTAGTTAAAGCCGAAATCCACGCTGTTAGTGAAACATAGAAACATTTTGATCTCTGAAAATTTTAAGTTAGTGCCAGGGCTGAAGTATAGGCATATCTTTAGGTGTGGCATAGGCAGCTGGTATATGTTAGAATATACCCCCTCCATTATTTTGATTTCCTCATCCTTACCCATCTTTTGCAGTGAAAACTGCTCTTCCTCTTACACTTTTCAGAAGGTTACTAAAGAAAATCTGTGACTAAATGAGCTGATGCTTTTTTACATAAGGTTTGAAATGAAGACTTAGTCACAGAGAATACACACTAAATCATTGCACTGTATTCCATTACAATCCCCACGTTTGATTAAAATTAGTTTAAGGATGTGGCTCTGCCCAGGGACTTGGTTTCTGTCATCTTTTCTGCATGCCTTGTCTCCTCTCTGTCTCTTTGCTCTTGTTCTCATAGAAGCTTACAAAAACATAATGAAAACAAGTTGAATAAAGTCTGATGTCAGAAACATCCTTCCAGCATTCTTCTTTCATCAGTTTTATATATAATTTCCATTTTATTAATTAGCACCTAGTTTTCTACTGCCAGTGTTTGAACTTGAGGATGCAATCTGAGATGATTAGCTGTCTCCAGGCCTGCAAGTAGACAGCTTGTACACGCAAGACAGAACGGAAGAAGGATCAGTGTCATTCCTCTGGACAAGTCTGATGTGTCCCTTTAATCCTGACTGCACAGCCCGCAGGTGCATGTCACAGGATACGAGCAACACTGGCATGGTGAGGTTATTAATATTCTGCCATGTTTGCTAGTTACTAGCCTAGTCTGGTGACACAGGTATCTGGCTATTAAAAACTGCTGAGAAATTTGGTCCCATTTAACTGCTAACAATGACTTTCTGGCATTCATCTGATACAGAGCTAAAATAGTGTTTCACAGCGAGTATGCCATGATTAGTGTCTGAGACATTCAGTTGCTGGACAAGTTGCTCATTAGAGCCACTCTAAACAAATACAGGGTTGGTTGGTTGTTTAAAAAAAATATTTTTTTTTTTAGTATTTCACTCAAGTAGCTAGTATATGTGACAAATGTAAATAAGCACACACACACCACACCCCACCCCATGATATTTACAGTAAGCTGATGCTAATTTACCTAAGAACATTTTAGAAAAAAAATCTGTAGGGCTTTGTTTAGCATACACTCATCCAACCAGCCTCTGCTTAACTCCTAATGGGAAAAGTAAGTAAGTTTTAATCTAGACGTGTTAGCTATAAAAGTTTAAATGGACTAAGTCCCGTATAATCTTGTCTTGTGTAGGTGAAATCCCTTTGTGAAGCATTACAGCTCCAAGTAACCACACCTCTCATATCAAATCTCAGCCAAATGCCACACAATCATAGACAGAGTCAGGGTAAATGCCCTGCTGTCTTTCTCACAACACTCATTTACTAGATAGCAGGCAAAAGTCTTGAAAGTATAGTAAGTGAATGATCTGGTCCAATCGGATCTTCATTGTTCCTCAACACTTGAAATCGTTAGTGAACTGTGAAGTACTTGCAATCTGCTTTACATTTGTGTGTATAACAATTTGAGACAGGAAAGAATAGAAATGTTTGTGTAGCTTCCTCCCAGGTACATGTTTGGAATTTACATCTCTGCCCAAACCCTATTCAGGCAGAATTGACTATTGTACAATTACTTCTCCCATTAGCCTAACACTTTTTTTAGGATCAGCCAGTTCCTTCTGACAGTGCCAGGATGATGATACAGATCAAATACAGAGTATTTGCTTCACCTTGAAAGTTCAAGACCTCTCCCTTAGACCTGCAAAAGATAAGTTCTGACAAATTTTGTTCCACTCTATATATCCTCTTCTGAATTATTACATAATGCCAGCAAGATAGTAACAACTTCTCCCGGCTTCCTCAGATAAAAAACACTTTGAATCTTTTAGATCCTCGCACATATTAGCATATAGCAATATTTTTGTGTGAAAACCTACTCTGCAAATATACTTCCTGGTGCAAAACTGAGCCCTCCCATGCTGAACACCAGTTGTTTAATTTATGCAAAAAAGAGTCTGAATGTTTTCCTTGCCAGATTTTTTTCCGCTCATTTCATGTCTACTTGTAAAGTATCTTGTTAAATCAGCACTTTGCATTCTTTATCACAACTGTACCTGAAGTTTCATACAATTCTGTCTCACTGCAGCAGAACCTGCCTGAACACTTGCAGACTCTCCGGAGACTAGCATTGTCAGCATTTGGCAAACCTTTCAAGTAGCGATAATCAGAAAAATTTAGTAGCACTGCCACTTATGTACAATATGAAATATCTTCTAGAGTCAGGTTTTGAAATGAACACCCCTTGGACTCCTCAATAGTACAGCCTTCTCCAAATAGAGGAGCTGGCTGTTGCTAATGATGTCTAATTCTGTACCAAAGGCAGGGCTGCAGTTATTAATAATAATATAGATTCTACAATCTATAAATTAATAGGTGCTACCACATACTGTATCTACAGGAATATTCTTGACACCCAAATACACCAGCAATTCTTAACTCTGTAAACTGTGTCCATCACATCCCACTTCTTTTTACCATCAGCTTTTTACCATCGTTACATGGATATTGACAAAAGGCTTGTTAAGGAAAGGAGATACCACATCACAATCTTCACTTAATGAGTGTTGAGACAAGTAAGAACACAAACATCAAGCCTGCTAACAGCAACACTACCCTTTTGTCATTCAGTGCCCAGCTCAGCCACATCCACCTGAATGCTGTGGAGAAGCTGCAGCAGAACCATGAAACTTTAAGCTGGATTTGCAACCAATTTATCAAAACTGTGATTAAAAGGCAGGCTCCAGGCATTTAGGGAGCGAGTGAGAAAACAGAGCAGTGGGCTGCATTTGCGCTAATGAATCCAGGACTTTAAAAGCATGAGGCATTTCTGAAGGGAGGCAGGAAGGACAGGAGGCAGTAGAGAAGGGCAGCAGGGTAATGAGGCGCAGGGCCAGGGCCAGGGCCAGCTGCTCCTGAAGAAAAACACTGTTTTCTTCACGTATGCCTCTCTACCAGTGGTGTCTCCTTGCCCTTTCGTTAGTAGGATGACTACAGAGAGACACAGTGCTACAGCACTACTGGGGTGTAGAGGGTAAAGCCTTGGAGCGCTCCACAGGAGGAGCTTCATGACTGCAGAGGGAGGAAGACCAAGTACAATGGCAGCAGGGGGGAAGGTTAGACGGCAAGGTTAGGGAAACTGTTTCAACAAAGGTGAGAAACACACAATTAAATTAACACTAAAACACAGCAAGAAAGGAAACAAAACATAAACATACTCTAGAACATCGTTTTGTTTGTTTGGGTTTTGGTTTTTTTTTTTTTTTGTTTGTTTGTTTTTTTTTTTTCCTGGAGAGGATATGGAGGAGAAGAGGAAAGGGGTGCAGTTTGCCCAATCAGAGCTGGCTTTTTTGTTCCTCAGTAGGAACATCAGATTCCTTAATAGCCAAAATGAAAATGCCAGTGGGATGGCAACGCATAGTTCCCACTCTATGGGTTGCACTACACATTTTCATCTTGGCAAGAAATGTGATGTAGCTCAGAAACAACAATCCCAGAGTATATTTAGCTACTAAAGCTGTGGCACACAAATGTCACATTCCCATGAGTCAACCCTTTTAAAGAACCCCCTCTTCACGCCCCCACAGATATTCCCCAAGATGCCTGCACTGAATTAAAAGTGAAGCATATGGATGGATGTGACATCATCAAAGCACCCGTGTTACAGAAAAGAAAGCAGCAAGTGGATTCTGTACAGTTAGTACAATCAGTAAGAAGCCATTTGTGAGCACAGGAAAAGAAAGAAAACACTGTCCAAAGGATTAGACACAACCAATGAAGAACACAAAGCACCTTGCAAAACAAAGAGAAAATGTTAAAAAAAAAAAAAAAGAGTATTTTTTCATTGTGAATGTGTGAAAGTAAAAGAAATCACAGCAAAAGTGAAAACAAAACCTTGATAAAAGGATAGTACACGTAATATTTTCTGATTTAATTTTGTGTAAGAACTCTTTCCTTTGCCCTTTTAAAACAACAAATCAATATTAATTTTGGAGACAACTGGCTCTGACTGGGCAAGGCAAGGAGTAACAACACACAAGTAGATGGTAATGGTAAACAACCATGCGGTCACCTCTGCCGCCATTGTTTTGATTGCATGTAGACTGCTTCCAGCTTTGTCAATATTCATAATTACGCACCAAAGAATACATGATATTTAAATGACTCTGTCAAGTGCTAATAAGACTCTTTGGTAACCTCACTCCCTGGGGACGGAACTATAGAATGTAAGCCACCTCATCAGTCGGTGAATTGAAGTGAAAATTATTATAAACCAACAGCTATACATTTATTAATATTTTCACTGCATGCTCTTCTGAAAGCTGCCACTGGCATACAAGATGCTTTTAAGAGCTAGCTTTCCATCTATTAAGCATTGCTTCACAAAACATTTGCGAAGTAGGGACCCACACATAACAAACAGTGCCATTAAAATGCATATACCTCTCTGCATTCCTCCAGGTACATAAAGGGCCAGATCTTCCACTATCAGTGGTTTCTGACACTGCTCCTCTGTCTGACGCCAGCAGAAGAGCTGGGTTCAAGAGTCTCTTCCTTCCTTACTTCCTCATCAAATCTGCTTAATGATATCCCCTCCTCTCAGGGTGGAGGGGAGCAAGATGCCACTTACTCTCAGAAGCAGGAACACTGGATTTTCTAAGAAATGTCCTCTCACCTGAAGCATTTTGAATACCAGGTGTTACTAACAGACTAGACAGAAAAAGAAAAAAGCCTTATTTTTTGACTGTCAGTATTACCACTGATTTACTGCTGAGAGGAAACATGAGTGCTAGGCAAATCACATGCCATGTTTAGAAGGGCATGCAGGTTTATCTGCCTTGCCTCCTCTACATAAGTGATACCCAGAAATCACTTTTTCTGAATTGCCCTTCTACAGCAGAAAAGCAAGGGCTGAGGAACTAAAAAAACGAGGATGATATCTCAAACTGAGCTTAAATAGGAATTAGGAATCTGAGTTTTCACCTTCAGCACCCTCAGTTCCTTGCACCCTAAGTTCAGGTTTTGAGTTCGAGTATTGCAGCTGCCTGAAATTCCTCCTCTGCCAAGGCTCAGCAGCCCACAGGTCTGCAGGGTGCAGAGGAACCCCATGCTTAACTCACATGTAAGCCTGATCAGGCTCT
Source organism: Falco naumanni (assembly GCF_017639655.2). Lineage (NCBI taxonomy): Eukaryota > Metazoa > Chordata > Aves > Falconiformes > Falconidae > Falco > Falco naumanni. The sequence continues at coordinate 18,864,346 of NC_054080.1, forward strand.
AGAAATTCACCTTTTATGCTTTAGATTTCCAGTCATTTTCCCCGAATGTCTACAGGATCAAGCCCTGAAAAAAAAAAAATGTTCAAACAGGGGCCAATTCTAAAACCCAGTTGAAGAAAGAGGAGAAAATGGCAGTTTTTCCTTTTTTTATAGGAAAAGCTGATTGCTGGGAGGTGGGAGACAAGTCTGCATCCTCTGCCTGAGGGAATTCAATCTCCATATTCCATTTCCTGCTATCAAGCCTAAAAGCCAAGGCTACTAGATTAATATTTGCCATGGCATCTCAGGAAATTTTACTGCATCTCCTGCCTAATTTGACCAGCCTCCTCAGCTGGAAAAGCGCTTCAGGCTTTGTCTCTGCTGGGCCAGCCAGGTGACGCCCACTGCCTTCATGGCTAGAAACCGTGAAGGCTCTTAGAGGTCAATCCCGGGCAGTTCAGTGAGAAATCCAGTATATCCCAGGGCTGTGGGAGGCACTGTGTATCTGGGGCTGTTGTGAGTAACAGGCACCAAATTCAGTCTGGGTCCAGACTGCTGCCAGCTGTTTGTGCAGCTCTGCCAAAGACTGTTCTGTGATGTTAACGTGCTCATCACCCCTTGCTGAAAGTTGAAAGTCTCCATGGCCAGTGCAGAGAATTCAAGATTCACTGGGTCAGATGGAGGGGAAGGAATACGATTTATTAACCTACTAGTTTGGGCAGACACTGCAAAGCAGCAGGTCTGGCATGCCAGTAGCTTCTCAGGAACAGCTGATGCTTTTGTCTAATGAGTTTTTCATGTAAAATGCATGAACAATAGAGACTGGAATCCACATTTCAATTAATATTTTAAGTGTTTTATATCAAGTATTCATAGCAGAAAGGACTGAAGCTCATGTGTGTTCCTGCCCCTGGTGAGTCCCCTAACCACTCAGCAAGTTTTGCCCATACCCATTGTCCTTCTGGCCCACTGACTACTTAATTAGTCCACAAAGAGTGAAACATCTTCAACAGAGGAGAGATTGAAAGAAGTGATCTGAGAACACCCTGGAGAAGAATAACAAGGACTCAGATCTCTCTAGACAGTGGAGCTATTTGAACCTAAGTCCCCTATTTACAAAGGAACCATTTTAACCTCTTTGAGACACAGACTGAAAGGAGCTGGAAGAACAATGGAGTTCCAAGATGGAATGAGAGGGCACCCCCATCCTTACATATGAGAAAAGCTTCTCCTCTAAGCATGTTCAAGTGGCAAATTTAGGCAATTCTCTGCCTAATTCTCTGTATGTATAGCAAAGGAGGACTGAAGGCCAAGGGACAGGGCTGTCATTTTTATTAAACCCAAGCGTGCTTCAGCACAGGGCTGAACCCTGTGAAATGACACCTAAGTCCCAACCTTCTGGTGCTTTAGAAATGCAACACGGAATCTCTCCCCATGAGCAGACATCTCCTTATCTTTTAGAATACGCTAATGACCTCCTCAGCCCCCACTCTCAAAGGTATTTGATGCTCAGGTCTCACTGGAGACAGCAGGGCTTAGGCCCAGCGGCCAGGACTACCATCAGTTTTACTTCAGTAGTTAAACTAGAGCACACCTTCAGTACCTCCGTCAGTTGTCATGAGACAGAAATAACACGAAATTAGTTGAGATTTGATGTGCTGCCCTGGGAATTCAGACAAAAGGGTAGTATAAAAGTGCACCCTTCAGAACAATGGGAAGCCATGGATCCTCCTCTGCCAGAAAACACGGTAGATCAAGTTTAAAGAGAGCTAAATCCCCACGGCTTCCTTCCTTCCCATACACATGCACAACACACTCTGCACAGGCATACACTTCTGTTTGTTTTGTGTGGTTTCCTCAGGCAGTGAATTATCTAGGACTGACTCTGTGATTGGCTGTTTAGTTTCAGGCTTTACGATAAGCTTTTAATTATAGCACAGGAGTTTTATTACATGTTACTCCGAGCCAGCTGGAAGCAGTTACACTTTAGTCCTCCCCCCCTCCCCTCCTCACCACAGGACGTCATTTCCAAGGCCTTACCCTTCTTGTCTTGATGGTTATGGGATGAAACTGCCACATATGGATCTGTATTTTCAGATGAACCGAGCGGATCCTTCCAATCCAGCATGCGTCCCCTAGCATCATAACCCTGTCGAGCGCGAGAGTCAGAAGTGGTGGTGCTTGGGACTAGGGAACTGGAGTGTCCTGTTCACATTATAAATACAGGTAGGGAAGACAAGTCTCATTAGTCACTTACCACACGACCTCCCCATGCTCAGGAACACACGCACTGCTTTGCTTCCGTGATGGGCAAACATCTTGTCTTAGGCTTAGCAATGTTTCAAAAGTCCTTCAAAGCATGGCCCCAAGGAAACAGGGGATTTGAATCTTCCTGATCAGGGTGTTAAGAGTTGCACACACACCTCAGGCTCCCGCCGAGCTGGCGGTTGTGTGCTGTTACTCAGCAGAGTTAAATGTGTTGTAAGAGGCTGAGCACACTTCATCTGAGTCAAGCATCCTTTGGCTGGATTCAGTACACATGCCTGACCGACACTGAAGTGTCGGCCCATGCTGTCTGGTACTGCTTAGTTAAAAAGCATTTAAAAAACCAGATTAAAATGGAACAACTTCTAATATGGCTGAAACTGAAGGGGAATGACAGAAGAGCTACAAAACGGTGACATCGGTGGCTCTCTGCCCCGTGCCCCCGGGGGAATGAAGGCCTGCCCAGCACTGGTGTGCTCGAACTGCAGCATCACCCTACAGATGAGAAATGTGCAGGGCCCATCAGCTGCTGAAGCCTGCACACACCTTCACCATTGGTCCTGTCTGAGCTGAGGGTCCAAAATGGCTCTGAGATAAGCATGAAACTGAACATGGTTTCTGCTCAGAGTGGCAGTGAAGACAACGCCTTACTACATGGATCTGCCCAAGGACCTGTGACTCCAGCAGCTGCTGGAGAGGTCTTGCCATGGCTTTTTTCCATTACAACTACTCTAGACATTGTTACTGTTGTCCTGAGTAAGGCTGACGAGCTCCTCACCTATCAAATACACCCCAGCAAGCAACATGTTCACAGGACATGCCGTGCTGAAAATACCACACCACTTCAACAGCAGTGTGGCTGTGGCTGAGAGGTGTTTGTAGACTCATACATACATCCTTTGCAGCTAGATCCTGGGAAGTATATCAGCACCCAAAATGCTTGTAGTCTACCATCTCTGACAGATGGCAAGTGGCTCAGGCTATGCCATCACTGCTGGGGAGAGGGCACCAAAACACCATCCACACCAGAACATTCTGAACTCAAACCTGTACAAGTCTCTGAAAGTTCCCTTTTGGCATGTGCACCAAAATGAATTATTTTCAGCAGGACTCAAGGTGCTCTAGGCCTGGTTAATTTGATGTGGAGTAACCATATTTCCCCTTGCTTACTTTCCTGGAAGAGCCTGTCAAAAGAGGGTTTTTTGAAACATGCTCAAACACAAACTAGTAGAATCAGATTATTCAGACAGAACGGCAGATAACACTTTCTTTTCAGATAATGCTGGACCGACTGACAGCAGCTCTCCTTTCTCCTGCCTCCTTTTTTAAAAGACCAGAAAATGAATTTTCCTTCTTTAGATGTGAGTCTCCCTTGGAGAGGAGTCCAATCACCAGGCTACACTGCTTTAGCATGGACCCTCTCCCCCACTCCTTGCCTTGATGTTGTTTCACTGCTCAGAAAAAAATATTGAGACTCACTGGGGCAGAGACAGAGAAACACAAGCAGCACAAATTTAAAGCCTCATGGACAGAGAAGGCACAAGAGACAGGCAGGTAAAGACTGTGCTCGTGTAGTTTATTTTAAACAGTCACTGGATAAGCACAAAGCTTTCAGAAGCTGCATATGAACAAGGCTGCTTTAAATGGCTTCTAAAGAGATGGCTTTAGCTCTCAGAAGTGCAGAGAGAGCTGATGAACCTAGGTCCCCAATTCCACTCCAGCAATCAAAAATCTAAATGTTGGCCACCAATGCTCCCAAGCTTTTTGATTCACCCATGCGTTTTGCTTTATCTAGCCCTTTCACCAGCTTCATGGGGTAGAACTACTGATAAAGTCAGCAAAATAGCTGTAACTTCTATTAAGATGCTTCTGTGATTTAAAGAACTGCTGAATATTAATGGTCTTGGAGGAAGAAAATGTCTGTGCTCCTCTGTATATTTTTGAGGAGCCCTTTTGATTTACTGCGTAGGACTATATATGGCAGTACTTTGGATTGTGTTTTGCATGGGAGAGGGACACAACTAACTCCTGTAACTGGTACACTTAGCAGGGGAAATTGGTCAGATTTACTGTATTCTCACCAGGAAGCCAACCTTCAGCTACTGCAGCTAATCATTAACGCAATTTAGCTCTGGACCTCAGGCTAATGGCTTATACTGACAAGGGCACTGGATTATTTTTTACCTCTCATGATAGGAAGTGTAGTTTCTCCCCACTGCCTGTCTTTAACATGGCAAATTAGAGGCTGTATTTTGTTGAAGACAGAGCTTTTAATGTCGGTCAAATAGAAAAGAGAAGCCAAACATTATCCACTTCTAAAAGGTTTCCATAAGCCACAGAATGGCTGGGAGCATTGGTAACACAGTTAGATGGATGATGGACTCTGACCCAAAAGTGCTGCCTACTGCACAGCAATCCAGCAGCAGGGCTGCTTGTTTCCAAAAGGACAGGTAGAGGTCCAGCAACTGAAAACACATGACCTCTTGAAGCAAGAATTATGCTGGAGCGTGAAAGTGTTCACCTCTACACCATTTTACGCTTGTCAACTCCTGTGCTCATCTCCAAGAAATAAGAGAAACAATGGGACAGAGAACAGGCCATAAAATGGAAATTATGAGATTTCTATCTTCTTTTCTCTAAGGACTAAACCACAGTGCCAGCATTCATGGGGTTCCAGTCTACAAGTTAATACTCCAGTCAGCAACCACGATAATGTGTACAATATTTGGTCAGCCTACAAATAGTGCTGCACTCAACATAAGAAAGCAATTAGTCATAGCTTGATAAGGAGGTAAAAGAGAAGAAAAACTTGCCAAGTAGCAATCATATTTTATGCCTGTGTTTGATATGCATTTATAAGCCCACATCTCTGTCCAGACACTTGCACTTTAAGTGTGCTTAAAGGGGGAATTCTAAGGAAAAGCTGTAAGTATGGTTAAAGAAAAAGTTTTCTTAATACAGTAATCTAGAGGAAATATATGCCTAAGGGACACATTTTCCGAAAGAAGAAAAAAAAAAAAAAAAAAAAAAAAAAAAGATTTCCTGAACCATATGCTGCAAATACATAGAGAACTTCTTCGTAATGGAAAGCTAAGGCTTTGTGAAGATATTAATGTGTACCAGATGGTCATTAGGTAGAGAAGGGTTTCACACAAATGTAAGAAATCAGTCTATTCGCTTTGTTACTAATGTGTTAGTCTAGGACACACTGAGAAACAACCTTCCACACGTAATCGAGATAAACTTTCTTCCAGCTGATTTTGAGGAAGCAATGCAGGAGCAAATTAGATCTTAATAGCTTGTCCCACTTGTGTCAGAGCTGTACTCTGCAAACACTTACTACTGGGCAGCGGCTGCTCCCGTAAGCAGTATCATTGTGTCCTGTAACTGCCTCAATAGCCAGTCCCACTGGGTGAATTTCGTCTCTGAGCAGAGTGGCACCACAAATGTATAAGCTAGTTAAGCTTCCCTCATAAACAGAGAAAAGACTGAAGTGGTAGGCAACCCAGTCCTGGCCCTCTCACACAGAGCCACTATTAAACCTTTACGATGTGCTGTACAGTTTGCAACGTGTACGTAGTAGACTTTTTTTCCCCCCATTACACCATTTTTACCATACTGACTGTGTAAATAGGCTTTGCTGCAATTTAAACAGGCTTTAGCATATCTGACATGTGGCCAGTACCTCTATGTGTTAGTATCAGTTAATACCTAAACATCTAAAAAACAATTCTGCCTTTGTTTTAAAACAAACCATCTGAAATTCAGACACAGTGCTTTCCAAACTTCTTTGTTTAGAGCAAACATGTAAAAATCAAAATAGATTTTTAAAATACCATTTCAGGTGCTTCCATATTTGCAAAAACTTTTCATTTGGAGTGCTGTAATCAAGTAATGGAGAGTAAAAGCACTTAGTGTCTACAGGCACAGATAATGATTCAGAAGGGCTGCACTTCTGTAACTATAGCTCATTCTGAAGTGCACTTGTAAAATATAAGGAGTTTTTTTTCAGGTTTAAAACAAAGACAGGGATTCAATACGTATTTGATAGTCGCTCTAATATGCACAGGTCATTAGGATCTAAGAGGTTAAGCTATCTGCACACTAGCCTATTAATAGCTATAGCAACCTAATTAGACAATTAGAGGGAAAGGCTAAATCAATACTACAGAGGGAGAAAGGACTATGGCTAGGGGGTAAAATAAGGGCCCAATTCACTAAGAATTGATGTTTCCAAAGGTAATTGAAGCTGCTAACAATTTTGCAGAGGAATCTAGCCTCATCTCCTTGTTTTAATATGTATCCCTTGCATCATTTCTCTCTGACCTTCTGCAGCCAGACCTTCAGACTGCTACCTTCTCCATGGGTGTCAAAAGGGATGAACTTGAAAGTGCACTTTGTACTTGTTTACAACTCATCATGTGAGACTGCCCCAGAAAAGGGAGCCCACCTGCCAAATTCTGGAGGCTGATGCCAAGAACACAGACATTAAGGACTTGGTTCTCCTTTCATTCACACTGCTACAGACTGGCAGTAAGTCTGCTGAAGTGAGGTGATTTATAGTGTAGTAAATCATGGGAATCAGGCCTTAAGACTTCTTTTGCAACTGGAGTTTCAGATGCCTTTGGATATATGTAGCCCACGATCCAAAAGCACCCTGATCACTCACTTGGTTGGTATTCTGGTATATTGCCGCATTCTGAGGTTTAATCTATTATGACGTATCATTTGCTTGTACATTTAACTGTACCAAATAACATTAAAATGTACCATTTATAAAAGTCTCATTTTCTAAAAAAAAATTACTCAGAGCAGTCACTGCCCTTAGCAAACAAGCATGTTTACTGAGACTGGCTTACTACCTCATGGTGGAATTTTTTTACACGCCTCGTATGGAAGATCAATAGAGGTGGCTAGCACATTTCCTTTCATACTTTGCTATGGCAGGTGAAAAGAAAGCCTGGCTGCAGTAATATCAGAAGGGGAATTTATACTGAACTCATAAAAGGAAGAGCTGACTTGCCTATAGGACATGTTACCAGGATGTACCTGAGGAGGGCCAATGAAACAATCTGTGAAAGATGAGGCATGAATGGGAACAAGTGTTAATGTCAGGTCAGCATTTCTCTACTGCATCTGGCTGCAGGGTCCTACTTTAAGAGCTGGGCTAATTCATGTAGTCTCTCTTTGGTCTTGACATGCCTAGACAGTAGAACGGACTCCCCTTTGTCACCCATACTCCTTGGGACAGCAGCTTTTTTCATTCTGTTTCTCACTCGAATCACTTTTCTGCTTTCTTGGTCAGATTAAAATACCAGTTTTACTGAAGTCTCTACTAAAATGGTAGCTGATGGGATCCAGAATGACAGTCCCACAGCTATAACTGTGCAGCCTATGAATGCACTTAGAAGCAGGAAACCTAGAACATTTCTGGCACATCAGCACTGTGCCCAACCGTTTTCTTTATCTTTACATTCAGCAGTACAGATTTTATTATTACTGTTCTTCAATCACTGTTCTGTGCATTGGAAATTTAATAATTTTGAAATGAAAGGAAGTACAAGCTGTATATGCAGATGAAACCATGAGTCTTCCACACATTATGAAGTCTCGACTTGTCTTTGATTTTGTACATTCCCTTCACTGGTTTTCATTATCATACTTTCAAACAAGTTTCACCTGCACATTTTCCATTTCCTGGTAATAAACAAGATGGTAAATTTGATTTTATTTTTACAAATGTTGAACAGCATTACTATGCCTCCTGTTATTTATATCCTGCTGTATCGATTCTGTTTTCTACCTACATATTTTGCAGGTATAAGATGAAAAGATCAATTAAATGTTCATCACAGCTGCACACTAACCTGCCTCTTGCTACATTCAGCCACACATACAGTGAATTTTCCCAGCTCTGATGAACTGCTAGTCTTGTACAGCCTGAAAGCAACTTCACAAGCAAGCTCCCATACCACATGGAAATTTGCCATTGAGTTCACTTGGAGCAATACCACACGTCCTAGCTTGTGAGTACTTGTCTTTGTTCAGGATGTCTATAAAGAACAAATATTGCAATATAAGTCTAGGTTTGAATTTAAAGTGATTATTCTGTAGTAATTCCTCATGAAGACATTTATTTTGCACTCCAAGTACCAGCCTAATCCACTTCCAAATATAAAGAACAAAGCGGTGGAAAGTACCGTGAGCACAGATTAACAGCTGCCTCATGGGAAACTGCTATGCTAGGCTTGCAGAAACGCTCCTCTTCAGCTCAAGACATTTAATTTGCTGTGCAAATCACCCTTTTTTTTTACAGACCAGAGCCCATCTAGGCATAAAGATACTGCAAGGGTGGACAGCATAAAAAACTCACCCTGGAAGTGACAGGAACCTTCAGGAATTGAGGCATAACCCAGTCTCAACTCACATGGGTAACAGATTATTTTTCCTTATGAGACATCTTTCTGTAACTCAGGGATTGTTCTGCTCTTTTCCCTAAGGTATCTCTGACTGGCTGCTGTAGCCTGGACGACTCATGAGTGGGATATGAACTACTATCTTGTTTTCCCTCGTGAACAGATAAGATGCATCACTGTACCTTTGTCTGAGTGTTTAGATGAAGTATGCTCTTAAGCATATCTGCTGTCATACCATTAAAATAGGCTGTATCTGACTTTCATTCAATGGAGACAGCTTTGAGGGAGGACTAGAAAAGAGGGATTGAAAATCAAGAGGTATGACTTGATCCTAGCTATGATTAGTGAATCAGGCCCTCAAAACCAAGACAAAACAAGTGAAAAAGGGTAAGGGTAATGGCTATTTGAGTACAGGAATTAGTAGCTAACACAAGGATCTGGGGAGAATTTTTAAAAACACCCATAAACTGACCATACACTGTGTCGTAAGACATTTCATGATCAGGTGAAGCAGTTGAAATGTCTATGAACGAAATAAATTGGGAAGAAACATTAAATAAAACAAAAGTATGAAAATACTTAAAAGTTTAGTAAAAAGTGATTCCTCCAAAATGGATTTGCTGTCAGTAAATAACGAATCTAAGAACTTCCTTACCATTCAGGGCTACGAAGGAATCTGAAAGACAAATAACAGGGGAAAAATCATTATTTCTCTCTCATTTTTTCTTTTTCTTTTTTGCTGCTAACAACTTTTTACGCTTCAGCTGAATTTATATGTATGTGATTGGTAACCTAGGGACCCAGGCAAAACTAATATTCAGACATACCTGAAAACAATATCTGGCTTTGAAAGCGTTCATGACCAGCAGCCCTATGCAAGGGAAACCAGGTGGGAAGGCCAGTGTCCTCCCTGCCATGTCTTTCTTTGCAAGATCAAGTCCTAATCTAATGCAAGGCACGACAAGTGATGCAACCAGCAACATGAGTCAATGAGGACAAAACTCACATGATGCAAGAGCACATGAAGTAATAAGATCAGCTGGGTTAGCAGGGAGAGAAATCTACCCCTGTGCAGTATCAAGGTGCAATGCATTATTCAGGGATAAAGAGGAATGTAAGCTGGACATGGGCTTTGTTGCTCTCTGCACAGGAGCATATCTCTCTCCATGAACACAATGTGCTGTTTCTGAATATTTCCTACCCTTCTTTTATACTTAACTGATAACAGGTACACTCCACTCCTGTCTAACCTACTCGCCCAAAGACAGCAGAACTGGCTGAAAAGGGCAAAGCTGCACCAGCTAAGAACTGACCTGATTTTGGTGCTAACCCATTTCATGGGGAGTACAGGAGGTACTATATGTACACCTCCTTCAAAAAACTTAAGAGACAGTGTACATAACCATACCTTAGGACAGAGACAGAGGGAGATGTGGGGCATGCAGAGGCTGAAATCCTGGTACACTTTCAAGCACAGTGATCACAGTAATAAATGGCTCTTGAACAAGGATGCACAAGGCATGAGAAAGAAGGCTCTGGCTTTTTCCAGAGCAGCTGGCCTGCACTGTATCCCATGGCGCACTCTAGCCCTCTGTTATTTTGCGCTATGCCAGAAGTAATAAGTCTCTCACTGTACATTACTTCCTTAGCTTCAGCAGTTTTATTGCAAATTGCACTGAAAAGAATGTGATTCTTGATTTCATAAGGTTTATAAATAAAATTCGGGTCTTAGAATTAAACCAACCTTAGCAAGAACATTTGGAATGAGAGCTGTCCTAAACACAGATGTTGGTATTCCTGAAGGCTTAGAAATCAGCACGCAAGGTTTCCTTGCATGCAGTGCAAGCTGTGCACTTTTAAGCACCTCAGTGCAAAATGTAATTGTTTAAAGACTGTTTAAGCTTCCAACTCATGCTGTCAGTACCTAAGGTTCACTATTAAAATTTTTTAGGCAGGGTCAGTAGCACCTGACCCTTAATATCACTATGTTGTCCAGCCTGTGAGCAAAATCCACTAAGTTTAACAAAGTAGTTGCCACTTTCTGATCCAGATCCAAAAGCTGAAGATATATTTCATTGTCTGCCTGTCCTGCATTGGAATGTAATCCAAGCCACAGTTTACACCAAGAAACCAAGCCACTTCTGTACATCTACATAAACAACCAAACCACTATGGCTAATAAAGACAATGAACACTCAATTCATTATGTCACTGCTACAATCAATATGCTCTAGAACTGAGGTTTTCTCACTACATAAATGTTTTGAAGTCTGCTGTTTTTATAAATCACACCAACGGGGCTATTTTCTTTTAATACATTTAAACAACCGTTTCTTTTCTGAACCTGCATTGTTAGCCACACTTGCTGCCCCTGTGGCTTCAATTGCTACAAAAGAATGCCCGACAGGTAATGGTGATTTGAGGCATTCAGAAGGACGCTGTGACACATGGTAAATAGAGGGTAAAAAGCTTTGCTTACTTTGGCAGTCACCCAGGCCATCTGTATTGCCATGTTCTATGTCCTGTTCAAATGCCAGTCTAAATAATAGAAAGAAACAAAACAGCATGAGAACAAAAGTCACAGGCACCACCAGAAAGAAATTATCACATGTGCAACTGAAATAAAGTCCCATCACGGAAGTGGCCATTTCTTTGCAACTTCCACAATAAGGCTGAAAACTTGCAACATATACATTCAAGTTATTCATCATTGCTTAATGACTCCTTGGCTTCTGATGATGCTTTTTCTTTTTATTATTACATTTTTTTTTAAATCCACTGCATGCCTTGTTGTCAAAGGAGGCAAACAGTTTCATATTTTTTAAACTGTTAACTCTGTAATATATGATGTTATCAGGAGTAAATACTCTCACTTGTCCATACAGTAGACAAAGTGCACCAACACTTTGATGTGAGAAGGAAGCTAACCCATCGGGTGGGTACTGTGCTAGGAGAAGGCAACCTGCATTTCAGCAATAATTTAGGTACTGCGCTGGACAAGGCTGCAAGGTGTAACGTCCAGTCCACAGAAGGCATTCCACTGAACTCAAGCGGTTCTACTGGAAAACGCTCACAGGCTTTTCTAGATGACATGATTAGTTTAGGCTCCTATCCTCTGACTATGATTCTGGATAACTAGTGAAGCTGTTCTCCCAGCTTCCTGAATGGTCAAAGGTGAATGACAAGAGCCTTGTAAAACTTCCAGTGCAAGCCCTAGTCTGCATTAGGATCCTGCCCCTGAGGCGTAATTACCTTTGCAGGGACCTCATTCCCAGCTCCGTGTTCTTAAAACTCCTGCTGAAACTGTCACCTACTCCAGGAGGGCACCTAACATCTCTGTCTCCTGTTGGCTAGTTTAGAAGTCCACCACACATCTTCACAGGTGATCTGGATCCTCTTCCTAAGTGCTATGTGCCGGACACAGAGCGACCTGCCTTGCTCGTCTCTGGACTGAGCTGCCACAAGATGTGCTGCTTCTGTCTCGGTGGAGCTATTGATAAACATGGGAGCTGCCTCTAAGAGTAAGGTATGGAAGTCCCCTACAACTTCCCATGGAAGTGCAAAAAGACTCAAGCTCTTTGGGAATGCTGAGAAAACCTGACAAGGACACAGGCACATTTTAACATTATCCTACCAAATGTCCACTCAGGAACAGTCCACACTGTTGTAGTAAAGCACATACAGATACAGCACCCCCCCACCCACCCCCCCACCCCACCCCGAAGAAAACAATTCTAATTGAAATAGCAAATTAAGAACAAGACACAAGCACAGGGATAGTAACTCCTCCATTAAATACTGAAGACCTGTAGACCAGCAGACCAGCAGGGTTAAGTGGGGCAGCCGAGGTCTGTGTGATGTTTGCACTGTATTTCCACTGCTACCTGGAGGAGGTTTAGCTGTTCCTCAGGGCAGGCAAGCACGAGGGTGTGCCAGATGTGGCCAAGAAATCAAGAGGTCTGAAGTGGGTCTGCCCCTTGCAAAGAGGCTTTAGTAACCACATTTAAACCTTCACCGACTTTTATGATTATAAAATAATTAAATTCTACTGCTAACCATGGGGAGTTCCAGCACTTCTCTGAATCTGCTTTAAGCTTTTACTGGGCTCTGTGATTCCTCTTAGTAATGCACAGTAAATTAGAAGGACTGGTTTTGTTTTCAGTGGACAAATTGCTTCAGTAATTTAATTTGGATTCTATTGCCTCTTTAATCAGCTGTGATGGCTCCAGTGTGGGCTGGTCCAGACATACTCATCCAGTTCCCTCCTTTCAATAACATGTGGACCTTAGTACAGCTCTTTCATTTTCTTCTTTCTTCTCTTTCAGCAGTTACCAATCAGCTGAGAGTTCACATAAAAAAATGTGTGTGACATTTCAGAGGTGAATGCAAATAAGGTAGAAACAAACTTTTCCCACATTTTTCCTTCCCTAAGAGCCCCATGTTTCAAACAGCTCTGCCCAAGACCCCCTGGCGCCACTGCCAGAGCTTCATGGCCCATCCAGCCGGAGCCATTACTCACTTGGAGCCAAGGACCAGCTGTGTGCACGCCCCACTCTCCTTCACCCATCCGCAGTAAGGGTCTCTTGATGCTATGCAGGCCCTTGAGAAAGAAGAGCACAAGGTGGCATTCGTAAGCACTCCCACCTTCCCCACACCTTGTGCGTAGCCTTCTGACAACCACCATAAAACACATACTTTTTGCATTTGCCATGACGCTCGCAACGTCCCAGGGGAACCTTGATGACACAGGTGGAGAAGGCAACGTACAGGGCACTGCTGGGCTTGTCAAGCTGCATGCCCACAATCCGCTTGTCCTCAACCCCTTCATAGCTGCACCTAATTTGGAAAAAAGTGAGATAAGGTTGTAAATGAGTTCTGCTGGGAAACCAGATGAAAACTTAGTGATCCCTCGGGCTGAACTGCCCCCACAGCTGCCCAGCCCTCCTCTCCCCCTCAAACCTCAGAGAGAATTGAACAAACCAAGGAAAAAGAACAGACAATAGCCACGAAAAACACGGACAGACATATAAACAAGTATTAAAAATGCATGGGACAGGGGAACAAGAAGTGGAGAGAGACAGCACACCAGGCAAGCTTTCTGAGTGCCCTTCACTTTCTGTGTTTATTCTTCTCCAGCACTCAAAGTAGCTGAAATTTCTGCATGATTGTGGCCCACTTCAAAGGCCCCTTAGGCATATTTGAGGAAGGCTGGAATGCAGGAAATTTCCCTTGGAGAGTGGCTTGCTGGTTGTTGAGTTACTTGGAGAGGAATCTTCTTTTTTTTTTTATAGGATTAGAAAATTAATCTTCTTTTGCAGAATTTCACTTTTAATTATCCACCAACTGCTGCATAGGACGGGCTATTTTCTACACATACTGAACAAAAAAATCTTACTGCACTGTAGAGACTGATAAGCAGACATCCCCTCCCCAAACAATTTAAAATTACTCAAAAAATCTGGCTTCTTTAACCACTTCCCTTTTCATGGGACAAACCACCCTCTGGGAAATCGGAAGCTCAAAGTCACCCATACATGAGTATGAAGAATCAGATACACACTTTTCAGGATTGTAAACGTTCATCTCCTCCAGGAAAAGGCTGTCATTTAGGAAACCACTGTTTCCTGTCCGTGCCAAGAACTTCAGGATGATTCCCTTCTCTGATCCCAAGAAAACCACGGTGTAGTTCTGATAAGGCCCAGCTGCAGAGTCCACGGCAATTTTGGTCAGGCGGTATCTAGAATAACAACACAGCATTTTGCATCACTTGGGATTAGATTGCCATTTATTCTACCACTTTTTCCACTTCAGATAACTGTGTGGTAGCCTTCTAGCAACCACGTAACATATATCAGCACTTTTCCTAGCTGAATAACCCTGTAAATCAACATAGACTGCACCAGTTTAGCTCCCCAAATGGTGGGGAATTTTCGTGTGTTTGTCTGCATGTCTGTATGTCCAAGAGCTATCAAAAGTGTTTGCAGGGAGTTGAAGGTGTGCTAAGCGTCTGAGGCCATTTAGGAATTATACTTCCAGTCAAAAGCAAACTACTAGCCTGGTGACTTCTTCAGGCAGGGAAAGAAAATCAGCACAGTGCAATTTTATTTTTTTTTTTTAATTTCAAGCTCTGTCACATTAAAAGCAGCAGTAATGGTAACTGATCTACATTCAAATTTTTTGGCAGAAAAAGCTGTGCCAGTGGAATAGTGAGATGCTAAACACCATTTTATCTCACTAAAAATGATCACACAACTGCCACTAAGCAAGTTCAGTACTGAGGTGATATTGAATCTTGGGATGACATAATTTATTGAAAGCAAGTACTGGTGATTCGGTATCAGTTATCTGGCACTGGCGATCAAAGTAAAGTGCTCTGGAGCGACTTCTGCCTTTGTCTTTTGTTGGAGGTACAGAAGCTGACATAAAAATCTGACATAAGATACCTTACTAAAACTAAGTCAGCCCCTTCTCGAGCTAAACACTGCCTGACACAAAACTCTACCCTTGTATAGAAGAAAAGAGGAAAATACAGCAAAATTAGTCACATTATTTTGTTCACTACTGGAGGGTAGATAAGTAGTACAGTGACCACAGCAGAGAGTGGGAATGTATTTTAGTAGGAAAGGGATGGTGTATTTGAGGCTTGCTGATTTATGAGTCTTTGTTCAAATCTCTTCCTTATTATTTTTTTTTCTTGTTGCCACAGAAAGGATACGGATTATGTGACTACTTCTGCCTGTGCACTTCTGTAAACATTAAAACATACCAGTACATAACAAGACAGACATCTTCATATCCTGTGAACATATCCTGGTAGACATGTTTGTAGCCTGTGTACATATCCCTGGGCTGTCTGCTGATCCTTGCCCAAAGTTTTCGACAGAGCTGTCTCAAACCCTGACCCGCACACCAACAGGCGGGTCAACCTTCCCTGCACAGCATTTCCTCCAGGATCCGGTTTCAGCAGTGTGGTTGGAAAGGAGTTTTTTTCCCATCCTGAATGCTGCTCAGGGAGTTCGGCATTTGTTCAGCACTACCATCATTCCTACCTGGATTCATGCCCAGCGCACCAAGGATGTTTACAGAGTTTGAGAGTATCCTGAGCAAGACTATTGGTACCACTTGACAGCTACAATGAGGACGACAGTCCGCTTGAGGGTACGTACCTGACCATTGTTCTCAGGAACCAAGGTCGATTGACAATGGAAGGTACAGCCTCGTCCATCAATGGATGTGTTTTGATAAAGTTCAGGGTATCATCCGGGAACTCATTAGAGGTTACATATTTTTCTAATGATGTAGAGCCAGCACAGCAACCAGGCCTAAATAAAACAAGAGAGTAAAGCCAGAACACTTACTTGATGCCTAGGGCAAATCTCCTGTAATGAGGCCCTTGGCCTTGGTGAAATCTGATGTGCATTACAAGGGTTTAAATGAAGGACTGAGAAGTCTAGTGGACTTGTTCAGCCCCTCAGGGGGTGCCTAAAATCCTACTCTGTCCTCCACTCAAAAGGACTTAACATGCCACCTAAAAGCACAAAAACATTTCTTCAGCAGGAGTGTGACACACACAGTTTGTAGTTCATCTGCTCACACGGAACCTAATCACCGCATGTCTGCATCTGGCTTGATGCTGCCCACTGGCATAGGTGCTTTCTGTTCTGTAACTTGCCTAGTTGACTGCTCTTTCCTGAATAAAAGCATCCCCTAATATACAAAAGGAAGTTGTTGGGGTTTTTTTTAGCCTGTGTGAACGAATGCTGCTTTCAGTCCTGTCTGGTAGAAAGCCCGCTATTGGTGAAAACAACCCAGCAAGCATCCATGTAAACATTGGGTTTACCCTTCTTTCAATTTAGATGAGATGATCTGAGTATGGTAGCACACTGAGGAGTTTCACCAAAACGTTATCAACCATTTTTTGACAATTTAAACGCAAATCAGCTCACCATATTTGTAAAACCTACCCTGCTCCTCAGAGATAACTTAACCTTCCTGCTGGGGCAGGTCACCTCTACAGAGGAAGCACCAAAATACTTTGCCCATTATTAATATTTTGTGGTTTATTTTCTCCAATAAAAGGTCTGTTTGATCCCATTTCCTACAGCATTATGATTCTTCAAGCCTTTGAGCCACTGTGAGATGGGAAGATGAAAGATGAGCTGCCCACTCACAGATACACTGCAGTGTTCAATTTTCATCTGCTCTGACATGGATAGAGCCACTGACATCAATGGAGTAATGCCAGCTTGCACAAAATATAGTGCTGGTCCTATCGTATCTGTTGCTCAGATTTAGGTAAATATTCAAACCTTAGGTAACTAGATGTTATGTAGGAAGGTAGCATAGGACTGGAGGGGACTAGCTGGGTCAGTGAGTCTGGTCCCACATGGCTGCACAGTGAATACTACATGCAGAGACTGTGTGCTCTGCCTCTTCATACCCAAAATACTTCCATTGTCTTGCAACTGCATATAGAATTAGTGACAGAGGGTGAGAAGGAGAAACCAAGGTCATCACTGGTTTCCTCGGTCCTTGCAAGGGTACTGATTCATGACAAACTCCAGGGAACAGCCTACACCCTCTGTTAAAGTGGTGCCCAAGATTTTTGTATATCTAATGTGGAGGCCAATTTCCTCCTAAATACTAATCACATGTTTGAATTAATCCTGTTTCAATTTCAAAACTGGTTTAATCCAGTAAATGTAAAACCTTGTAAACACTGCTGTGCACCTTGGCCAAAAAGGGAAGCGAGGCTCCTGAAAGGATTCGGTATATTTCTGAGAAATGTTAGGATCAATAGGAGCACTAATGTTTCTGCACCATACTGAGACCGCCAAACAAAAATGACCTTATTTCAAAGGCGTCTTGTGCCTCTCATGCATTTCAACATGAGTTAGCAGTAATGATTATTTCTATTAAGCAGATTGATGGGCAAATGTTACATAAACAGTGTTCACAAATTCACTTCATGTTATCGCCTGCTGGCTTAGAAGGAGCAGTATTATCCCATCTTCATCATAACTGTTTGACTGCTATTGGCTCATCCCACAAACTCATAATGCAACTTTCTTTTCTTCCTTCCTACTGAAAGACAAGGTTTCTCTTTCTCCTTTCGTCCTTCCAGGCCAATACTCTTTCTCCAAGTAAGTTCCAGACTAATGAACTTGGAGCCCTTGCGCAGCCTTGCACTACAAGGCAGCCCACCATGTCAGTGAGTTGTTGAAACACTGCAAAAAGGAGAAGAAAAGCCAGCAACAGGATTTTGTAGCAGGCCAAATACAGACACAGAATTTACCAGATTTTTCCAGTCACCTCCAGGTTTCTCTTGAGTGACAACTTCAGAATAAAGACAGCACAGGAATACTATACTCGGCAATTCTAAAACATGATGGGCCAAATTTGGACTTAGGCAGAAGCTCGGTTGCCACCACAGAGCTTCAGATGCATTTTTTCCTTTGAAGTCAAGTAAGATACCACAAACAATGTAAAACGTGCATTAAAGTGGTAGAGCTTGGCCGAGATAAATGAATTTGCTTTATCTACACTCATATCAAATTCTCGGAGCAAAACACCACTGGTGTAAATGAGTTAACAAGTGGCTGTCAATGGCAACTTGTACGAAATGGGTGCTTGTAAATACAAAAGAGAGTGCAATAGAGAAGCCACATGCAAACCAGAGGGAAGCGGAAGTAGTGAAAACAACTCATAGGTGGAATGTGGTAAACCTCCATTTTGATGGAATGCTGGTTTTTTCTCCCCATGTTACATTGTCTGTGGCACATAAATCACATGTTAACTGCAGAAGAGCAAACCACAGAACCGGCTTTGTAATGAGATATATCCGTTACTGAACCAATTTGCAACAGGTGTGCAATTCACACTACTCTTACGGGATAGATTATTCTGGCCAAGTGGATCTGACACTGGCCTGATTTATGTTACAAAATTCTTGTTTAAGTGGAAAAATCCTCACTTGTATACCTTAGATCCAAATGCAACTCAATTTCTATTTTACTGCTACAACACCTGTCTTCAACTGTACCTGCACAAGGCTGTTCAAATTATCAAACCCCTCTGTTCTGCATGCAGGAACAGAACAATATCACTATACTTGAAATGTACCTGGGCTTGGGCACTCTTTCATCAGGAACTGGTGTCCATGTGGAGTCTGGAGACTTTTGTTCTTTGAATCTCCCAGTAAATACATTGGCGATGTCAAGCATGTCATAGGCACAGACTGCAGAGCCGGGGATGCTGCAAAGTGACATTTCCCAGAAATTGTTACTCATTCTGCAGTTATGCATAAAATCTTGAGTAAAAAGCATGCTGTATAGAAGTCTTCCTGTCACAGACTACTCAATCCTGAACTCTGTAACCTCTGAGTATTGACAGGAAAAGCCAGCCCCATGGAAAAGCCTGAAATATACCAATCAGCAGACAGCTCCTGCCAGTATAATTTGTTTCAGAGCCTCTATAGCATAAAGTACTTGCAATAATCTTGAAGAAGGGAAAGAATCTTGGAAACTCTGGGTACCACTGGCAAAGCATGAGGAGTAACAGTCAGTTTCATTCAGAGCCCATTATTTGGAAACGTAAGTTCTTGTAAGCCACAACATCTCTCAGTATTAATTATTACAGTCCCTGTCATGCTTCAGAAATAAACTGCAGACAGTTCAGAAGTTGGTGTTGATCAAACTGGGAGCAAGCTGCAATGTGCCATTGACTTAGCATTTACATGTTATTACTTGATCCTCCCACAGCCTGATCTCCACCGAGTTTTCCCAACTGAAAGGAGTTAACTATGCTGAGGAATTTGCTTAACTCAATGAGGTGTAATGAGCTTATAGAAGGAAATTCAATTTTATTTTTAGTTCATAAAGTTGTAAATTTCAACATCTTGATTACTTGCATGCAATCGCATGACAGCATTGTTTAAACGTAATTATAGCCTTACCTATATACTTGCTAAAAGGCTTACAGGTTTCCCATGGTCAGTCACTTGGAAGCATGAATTATTCATTTGTCAACTTTTCATTTTTTTTAAACATGAACTACTGTATTTGTGTTTGACTTTTACTGCTTGATTTTATCAGGTAAATATCATGAACCCAGCTGGCTGAGGTTTTCAGTCCTGCTTTTAGCTAGTAGGTTATTATACACCAAAGAAAAAATGTAGGAACTGTAATACTGTTACAGAGAATAAAACTAAACTCAAAAAGGTAAATAAACCGATACAAAAATAACTGTTTGAATATTAAAATGTTTCAAAATGCTTATTACTGAATTGCAACAAGTAAGGAGACAGTATTAGTCTTAACTTTGACCTCCACAGACTGTGTTTTTATATGGAAGGAAAATTCAAAGCTTTATATTAAAGTGGTAATAAACAGACAGAGTTTTAAATGGAGGCAGTCACATGTATGTGCATGTAAGAATTGGTCGAGGGTGTATTTGGCCACACACACGACCGCACCCTAAAAGACAGCTCAGGATCCACTCCAGCTAGATCTTGCACTTTGCTGAATTAAGCCCTAAAGAGAAAACAATCCTAAAATTTTGAGGTGTGCTATACAGAACTAGAAGTGCTGAGAATTGTGCTCAAAACACAGTGATGGAGGGATCCCTCTGGTGAGAAGACTGCAACAGCTTCCACTTTTGAGGATGGCAATTCACAGGTCCACAGTGTGATAAAGCCATAAGGACAGAGTACTGTGGGTCACAGCCAAGCCATCTCCCAACCACTGGATTACAACCCATCAGCAGCTCCTACACTGGGTGGCCTCAGGTATACTGAATGTCTTCCACCTCACTCTAAGGGGAAGCTTTGTTCTAGAGATCAAAGATATTTGTTGTTGCTTTTCCTTAGTGAAGGAGGAATGAGAGATGCATCCACGTCAGAAGCAGGTCTGTTAACGGGGTGTCTCCAAGCCTATGTGCCTTCCTGTCATCTTCAATGTCTGGCAAAAAATGAGGCTTATAAAATAGTATCTTGATTTTAACACCAAGTACTTAGATGTCAAAATGCAGGGTTTAAGGAAAAGTACACCACACAAAATACTGGCGGAGCAAGAGGACAATCTCCATTTTGAGATAAACTCAAAACACAACCTATTTTCTGGTGCTGAATCTGTTTGTTTACTTGTTTTTATTAAACCAGTTTGCATAAAAAGAGATCATCTTAATTTAAGCCTGTATTTCCTATTGGTGGCATAATTATTCCATAGCAGTTTCTATCGTTTTGATGTCAAAAGCAGTGATTACACATTACACAGCTGGGCTTACTCTTACTTGAAGTCAGTTCTGTGCATGACCTCACTGAGGTCAGGCTTTGACAAGAGGTGGCAAGTGTACAGCAAAACCAGATGAATTTCAGCAATAAAGTTCCCCTTTGAGCTCAAACGTTACTCTGTGAAACAGCAATATATTTTTTAATTAGAATGCTACTATTTTTTTTTAACTTCTCTGGCAGACCTCACTAATTAGATACAGTTACTCTTCTAGTAACTTCTGGAATAATATGTTATAATGTGTAATTGTAATAAATTCTTTTCAGATGAACCAATGCTTTTAGAAAACCACACAAACAATGAAAGACAGGTGTTCTGGGGACCCTCCTCCACAGCCAGCAGGACAGCTCAGGATCTTGGCTCTCCCAGCAGAAAATGCAAGACTCAATAGATGCATGAAATAAAGGGAAGGAGTACTAACGTGGTTCTTGGGGATTTAGATGTGAATAGGACACTCCCAGTCCTTTCTCTGTGAGAAAAAAAATACCACATTTTCTCTTTGGAACAGCATTCTGCAAGTTACATGCTGCACAACTTCTTAGTGGCCAGTCTAAATTATTCCCATGTAAAGAAAAGTATGTCCAAGGAACATGCCCAGATAGTAAATGGCTGAAAGCTGCTCTAAATTAGCAGATACAAAATGCAGCAAGTAATAACAGGGTATCTTAAAATGAAACACAAACTATCAGTAAGCGCATGATACATAATAATTACATTGTATGAGCAATCAATTCTTGTACCTTTAAAGTAAAAAGAACCTGCAGTGAAAAGCAAATCATAAAGGAAAAGGTTATTGCACCTAATACCTATTATATGGAGTGGAGAAGGTTGCTAAAATAACATCCCGGCCATTGAAATGGATAACATCTGTAACTGCCTGCAGTATGTTAAAGTAGAAGTGTGAATCGCCAGGAACTGAGCAGTTCAAACGAGCCTTGAGAAAGGAAGTCCACTGTTTTTCCAGCACTCTCTGAGATCCTCCCATGTCATTTTTGCACACCTGAGCCACCCTTGGGAAAACTACCTGGAAGAAGGAGAGCAAAAATAATGGAGAAAATGAAATGTTTGTTTGAACTAAAGACTTTGCTGGAATTCTGGTTTTAAAACATTTTGAATAACACAGCAAGGTGCTTAATTTAATCCCACGTTTCCATAACCTGTGACGAATAAGAAACAGAGAAAAATGCAGCTTTGGAACAGTGTACTATAAAAGATAAGGCTGTGGCATTTACTATACAGCCATAAATCCTTCAAGAGATCTGTTCTCAACCCATATAAAACTCATTTCCATACAGACTGCTTAGCTTTCTATTTCCCCAAACAAAAGCACATTTTATATTCACAATCCCTGCAACCCACACTGCCTGCTCTGACTCTTGTGTTTTCAGCACTTTAAAACCTATGCAAATCTTGCTAGGCTTTTCTTCCTGCCCTCCACCTTTGTGACCCTGGTCAGCTTTTCTGACTGCTTAGGCAGAAAGCTATTGTGAAAATACCAAAAATGCAGTAAGTGTTTAATTATTCTTTGCAGAATGGCAGAGCACAGAATTCCTGCCCCTGTTTACACAGTACTCCAATTTAGATTTCTTAAAGAAAAATATCTCCCTGCTTTGGGATCCATTTTTAACAATTAGCTACTATGCTGAACTAACTACATTTGCCTTGTTCTTTTTACGATTTGAAAAAGAGATTCCAGCATACACCATCACTGTAAGAAACAACCTCGTTTCCTTACAAGACAGTGCAATGTTTCACTCCAACCAACCTTTTGGCTTGAGCGATAGGAATCTTCTCAAAATTATGACCTTGTCATCATGATTTATGGTTCTTATTTCAAGGTCACTCCTAACAGCATTGGTCCAAGAATAGCGTATGTATTCCTTGTCCTGAATCTGACAAAGTCATTCAAGGCAATGTTTTTGCCTTACCTTTCCCATGCTGTTGTACTCCACTGCTATTTCCCGGAAGAAGAAGTAAATGTAATTGCCATAGTCCACTGCCTGCACAAAGTATGGTTCTATAAAAAAAACCAAAGACATCCTATTTAGGCACCATGTACAGCATATAGCGTGCAAAGAGAAGACAAATACATTTACACTAAACATCCAAAGGTAAAATGCCCACATTAGGCAAACTGGCTCAGTTTCCAGAACTAGCAAAATCACCACCGCAGAAGAATCACTGTCGGGACAGTATGGCTGGGGACAAGTCTGTGCAACATCATGGCAAGGTAGTTAAGTGTTTGTCACTAATACACCTGCCCTGTGTGGAGTACGAGGAAAAGTAAAGACACTATATATAATCGCATGCCTGAGTGGTCCAAGCAGTGCTCTTTATGGCATGCAGGCTGTGTGAGGAGGGAATAACAAACCATGTAACTGTTTCTGCCCACACGTGTCTGTAGCAGCAAGCAAAATGGGACAGCTAAAGTTGACACCTGGCAAAACATTTCTGCATGCAGAAAAAGACTTCAAACTATGGCTTTGCTCACTGTTAAAATCACTCCAAATGGTAACTACTCATAACGCCTACGTGAAGCTAAACTACACTGTTCTTAACAATGAGGGCATTTAGAGCACAGAAATTGCCTAATTCAATGGCAGCTGTACAGTCCCCAAGAACCATAAAAGAAAGGCTTTATGCAACATTCCCATAATTTTATTTTCATTCCTCTTAATGAAGGATTAATTTTGTTTTCATTGTTCTTCATTCAGTCTTAATGTTACAAGACAAACCCTCTATACTTAATGAGGCTTTCACTGTTACCTAACACAGGCCTGGGGCAGGAATATTTTCAAACAGAGCCCAAGCACACCGAACTCTGTAAGTTCCAATCTTTACATCCAACAGCTGTAAACTGATGGATTTCAGCTTGGAAAGCTGGCTGGAGTATATATCCTGATCTACCACACTCACAGTTTCTGTCAGGTCCAGTAACTGGGGGTCAGGAGGAGAGGGGAAGAAATAAACAGATCTGTATAAGTAAGTGATGCAATCCAGTTCCTTCTTTCTGCCAGAAAGCATTGGCAAAATGAAATGACAGAGAGGTCTGTCAGTAATCCAAGACTCTAATCAGAGATGCTGCTTTTGTCATTTTGTTTATCTACCTTTCAACCACTTTGAGTCATGTTTAACTGTCCGCAGAGTTGGGCTGTCTCCAAGGCTCCGGTATATGACTGCATCTATTGCAAGGAAGTCGGTCACTGTGGCAGAATACAGCTTTCCCTCTGGGGAGGAAGGAAAGAAGAAACAAGAAACAATCTCCTTAGGAACATGGCAGGGAAAAAATCCAGCCAGGTAAATGGGACCGTGCACTGAACTAGCAAGTCATCAGTTTTCAAAACAGTAATTTCAGAGGGATGCTGTGGGAGAAGAAATCTGAAGGAGTAACTCTTCTCTGGCTTGGGTTAAGTCATACTGAACTAAAAACCAAACTGCAACCTGCTATAAAACCTCTCCTTTGTGAGGCAGCTGATGCCACCTCAAACACACTTGTGCTCAGTATAGCCCTTTGGCCACAGACTTTGTCAAGTGGCTGAAGTACCTGCACACTCTTATATCTTCAGATGATTAGCTAAAGTGTGTCCATGTGAGCACCAAGGCTCTACTTTCTAGCATCACACCTGCTGAGGAGGACTGACATTATCATGGGTGACTTCTGTATTATTCTTACCACCTATTGTACAGCCAAATCTAAGAAAAGATCAGCAGGGTTCACACTAAGAGAAGTTCAGTAAAGAAACAATTAAATCAGGAATTCATGAAAAGAAGTACAAAAATACCACACAATCAACAGCCCAAATTGACCCCATTAGTAAGCAGTCACTTTTTTTAACTATTGTCATAGAAATCACAGTATTCTGCTGCATGCAGCGTAAAACACTATTAATCAACACACTTCTCTCCTTTATCTACAACAGCTGGTAACACCACATTGAGATGTTTTCTGCTTTAAAATAAAATCACCTTCCCTTTCCTTCTAGATCTAGAAAAGGGCACATCACAGCATGTTCCCTTACTTTCCTTTATTACTAAGGTTAACTTAAGCTTAGAGTTACTAAAGAGCATATCCTGCCCACTCCTCATTAAAGTTCACACAAGCCTTGACTTCACTTCTGTAGAAGCTGCATGCAGCCAGAAATGCTGCCTTACACTGGTCTGGCATCATACCACCATGAATCCAGGAAATACTGAAATATTGAACCAGGAAACTGAGGCTTCAGGCAATGTTTATGGCAGTGAAGTTAATCCCAGAGAAGGGAAGACTTCTGTGCTAGTGATTTCACTATGCTCCCTATTTTTAGTCATTATCCACTCCCTTTGCATTCTGGACTCCAGAGACACAGTGCTATGGCAAGCCTGGACTGCAAGACAGAAAGCAAAAAGTTTATCTCCACCACTTTACCTGCGAACAATGCAACGTTGGCATGCTTTGCGTCATAGGGGCACCTGGCCATTCCACTGAATTCATCTCCCAGGAACTCCAGGGTATCCATCTGGAAAAACAAAAGGGAGATCCTCAGCTAGAGAAACAAAACTTCTTACCCAAGATGAGGTTTATGACAGTGTTTCTTCTTTTCTAGGCAGGGAGGAAGGTCCTCAGTCTCTAACTGTGCTCCTGACTATGAATTAAAAACCTGATAAAACCCATAGTGTTAAATAAAATCAGTCCGAAGAAAGTGCGTCCAGTGAGTCAGGCACTCTTTTGGAGCTAATCACTCTTACCCTGACACATTTTACAAAAGTCTTCAGTCTATATTTTATCTGTACACAAGCTTCCTGTTGAACTGTAGCAGGGTATGTGGTCTGTGGTTCTGGCAAGGGTTCAAAATTTATCCTCAACAGTGATCCAACAGAAGCGCTCTTATACACAGAAAAAGACTGCAAGCCACAGTAGTCAGAAGAAACAACACTAGGACAATTATCTGTGTGTGCATTTTTCTCCCCAAAGTCCGGAGATCCTTCTGCTCTAGTCTCAACAGTGATGCTCTCTTCCTTGATTTGCATACTCAGAAGGATGCTCTTCAAGTCTTACTGTATCAGTTGGGTCTGTGTCACAGAGAAATCCTCTTACCATCAGGCAAGAATTAATCTGTGCTGGAATTGTAAAATCTGAAGCTTAAGTGTAACTCCTGGGAAATAAATTCACCCTGGGCACTGATAATGATACAAATATACAGATCAACTTTATGCTAAGTTCAAATGGGTTTAGTGACCTACGGGGGAAAGGTACAGCTCTTACTTCTTTAAGAGTCTTATACTACTGTAGTTTGGGAATCATAGAATCTTTCTAGCATATTCAAGTAACTTGAGCAGCTCACACTGTATAAATTACATACAGTACAGATTCACAGAGCATGAAAACTAACCCACCCAGCATCATCTATTACTCCAACCAACTTTTAGCTTGTATGTTACAGCACCCAAGTCCTCCAGTGGACAATTTGTCCCTGTTTGTTTTCTGTCATGTATCCTTCCTGTCAAAATCTACTCTGAAGGGAATTAGTTGTGTTTACTCAGGGGCTGAAAAGGATTTCATGTGATAGCAAGAGGAAACGAGTTACAGTCCTGAGCAACTTTCCCTGCACTGAGCCCCACACCCCAGGCTCATCCACATTTCCACTGGCAGGGTGGAGGGACAACGCTGTTTTCCGTTTGGCACATCTTTAGTGCTCTTTCTAAATAATGCAGAAATACGTGGAGAAAAAGCCCACACAGATGTTGGGAGAGACCTTCTGCTGACTCCCCGAGGCACTACTAGCCAGCCCCCACAGCTCAGCAACAGGTGAGGCAGTCTGCAGAGGCCATGCATCACGGGGAATGAAGCACCTGCAGTAAGGGTAAGGAGAGTCATTTATATCCCTTGCATCAAGATGCCAATGAAATCTGTATTTGTATTAAAAGACAGCTTTCTAGAAAGGGGGTTGGCTGAGATTTGTTAACTGCATTAATGGCATTGAGAACTGAAAAATGACAAAATGTGCTGGAAGACTAGATACAGTGCTGAGACCGAGAAGCTTCATTGCATGTTAGGAGCAGGATGCAAGGAAAGGAAGAAAAGAAGAAACGGCTGTTAACAGAGAAGCTACCTGTACCACACAGTTATCATGACGCAGGTTTGTATTTTTATTCAAATTTGATTCTTCCTCCACAGACTGAAGACTACCCTGAACTTCTCTCCTGTGCGTTTCCCAGACTACAGCCATCACAGTGGCTACGCAAGGTAAAGCAGCATTGCAGAAAAAGCAAGGAAGAGCAGCAGTCACAGCAAATACCACAAAGGAAGGAGTTTTCCTGGATGTTAAGGCCTTGACTTTGTTTTTTACAATAATTCTCTACCCAATAAAATGAATGAGAATTGTGCTGTGACTTTATCAGAAGCAGCACTAGCAAAGCTGAATTTTTCAATTTTCTTTTTCCTGAAGAAGAATGAGAAATGACCTGCGGGACACAGCAGTGCCTGGAAAAGCAGAGCCTGGATATCAAGGGCCTAAGTAAATTCAATTCAAAGCCACCCCAGAGACATCCACTGTTGGGGGTTATATCAGATTATACTAGTGCAATCCTAAGAAAATGGGAAATAGTTTAATAAATGGGCCCCATTAAAATGCAGATGATGGGGACACGTTACGTCAAAGGAAGAAATTGGGGTCAAGGAATTAATGTTGAGTATCCACAGACCAGCACAGTTTTCTACACTGTTCTAGATAATGTTTTGGCTTTGCAGATCCTCAACTAGTGAGGAGGACATTACCTTCTTGCTGTACCTTTCCCTGTGGAAATCTGCTGTCAATCACTTCTACAGCACACACTGCCATAGGATCTCCACAGGTTCCCTATCTGCTGGGTCCCCAACACTAATCTTCTCAGGTTTTGCTGTGCTAAGCCCTCAAGCATCTTGAGAACTGGCTTTGGGATTGAGACCAGTACAACAGAGACATTTAAAACATGCTACCCCAGAGGTAACCTGCAGCATCAGTTTATATAATCCATACAATCCAATACAATAAATCCAACAGAAAGACAAGGCATAAATGAAATCCCACAAACAGATCACATACCTTGTAGTTCCTGCAAGAAGGGTTGAATGCATTTGTTCCACAGATAAACAGTGTATCCTCATTTCTTTTTAGAAGAACCTTAATAAAATTATGACATTCATCCTGAAGAAAAATAATAAAAAGTGTTTCAACTACTGCATTTTAGGTATCTGGTTTTATTTTTATGCCACAATATTTCATTGTCAGGTCTAAAATGAAATTGGCTGGTAGCCACTGTGATATTCTGGGCTTTATTTCAACTATGTTTAACTGACAATGAGCAGACACAATTGATTTATATGCCAGTGGTTTAAAAATGGCTACAAAGAACTGAAGATACAATATTCATATTATAGCTCAGATTTTGCTATTGTTCACATAGGTGACTTTCGTTTGAAAGCTGTTGCTTTCCTCAAGAGTGAAAGAGCTGATCTCATCTGTGTTGCTGTAAGACAGTAACATCACCATGCAATGTATTGGCATAAAGCATCTGTAATTAGAAGGTGAAAGAGGTGTAAAGAATCAAAGAGTCCGCATCTAATTCTGATACCACTTATGCTAGTCCTAGGTTACAGCAGGATAAAATTGGTGTAAGAAGCAGTCCTTCTATAACTGTACACATTCATGCTTTCTAATGCTTTATCCAAACTTACCACTAAATTCCTGCAGGAGAATGGACAGCAGCATTTCTGAGGCAATGGTAAGCAAAATCAGTACACTAAGAATTATGTCCAAAATCCTCAGTGCTTTTAAGTATTTCAGAATATTGCTGTGGTTCCTGTCGTAACGTTTTATCACATTAAAAGTAAACTATTTTTGCAAATTAAAGCTTTCAGTAAGTTGATGGAAAAAGCAATTACTGGCAAGAAGTGAATGGCATGATCCATTTCACATCACAGACAGCAGTCTGGGATAATAGTGAAGCAACTAAACTAAAGTGGCAGATGCTGAAGAAATGAAAATCGCCTACCTTATGTTTTCCCTTCATTCTGCACGTGTCTACATCAGCTTGTCTAGATTTCCATGTCAATTTCTGCAAGAATCAAGAAAGAAATCAATTAGAGCCTAGAGGTTGTTGCATTTGATTTCAGAAGTAGAAGTCCCTCAGGGCAAACTAGCTGTTGAATATATATTTATTGAAAGCTTTCTGTACCCTTTCTCCATGATTAATTCACCACAACAAGGAAAGATCTGTGATGTGGAGCATTCGCTTAATTTTGTGTTGCCATCTATTCATTAGACTAGAAACCTATCCCTGCTTTTTAAAGCCTAAACCAACAGAATTCAGCAATATGCCAACTTCCAATAATATGTGCACTTTTCTTAAAAGTACTAGATACTCTCTTCTTTTAATTTGATCTTTTTCTGCAAATCAGAAGAAACATTTACGGACTATAAATCCTAACGGGATTCTAAATCTGGAAGATGACATTTTAGATTAGCAAATAAATCTAATTCAAGTAATTCTTACCACTACAGTTCACCTGTCAAGACACTGCTGACTTTATCTGTTAACACTCTTCCTCCAGAACATTTAAAGGTAAATCCCAGCCTGGATTTTTTTGCGGTGAGTTTCAGGAATAGTATAACGTGGTAGGCTGATTAATAAAACTCCATTTAAAAACATATGGACTAAGACAGTAACAGATACTGTACTATGACTGTAACACTATTGCCACGATAGTCCTGACAGTGCTTCCCATCAGTAAACGGAGGCACTGTGTATTCATGAAGGGCTCCAAGCTGAAAGAGTAACCACAAGCCTGTGCTCTCACTCTTTGATCAGTAACTGGGCAAAAGCTCATCTTCAGCATTATTCATAGTTATAATGAAACACCCTCCCCTCCCACAGTGGTATTCCTCCGATGTCCAAATTCATGTATCTTCTGCTGGACAAAGGCTGTGTTTGGCATGTATCACACAATGTGAATGCAATGCAAAGGAGCTGAAGGGGGATTATTTCTAGTATGTTTATGTTTATATACAATACGATAATGTAGACAGATCTTTTCTTAGTTTGAACGTAACTTCCCATGGAGATAATGTGCATACATCTACAAAGTGATGTTATAATAAGATTTTATTTAGTGAGTACTTGCATGAGTCAATAAAATTTGTGGGCATGAATATATGTAGATAGCATTTGCTTTTTATGATGAAAGTTTCAGTACACTTAATTGAGATAGTATAGCTGTTACAGAAAACTGCTGAATATAAATTAATAGATGTTTGACAGATGTTCCATCAGAGACCTCACTGTATTTCAGTACAGATTGCTTATCAGCCCAGCTAAATCACTTATCAGAAATTCACAGAGGACATGATTGCTATTCTAGCTTTCCCCCAATATGATTAGCAATGCCATCTTACTTGCTTATTACAGTTTTTACAGCAGCACTGGCAAGTTGTCTGAAACAATGCCATCTTCCTATTTATTTGAAGCTTGTTCTAGTGTCCTTGATATCTGGATGATGATAAAAGCTACTTACTTTGCTAAAATAAATTTCTTCTGTATGTGATGTGTCCATATCAACAGTATAAATATGGTCCCTGTAAATAAAGGCAAATGAACGCAAAGTCAAATGGAGTAGTCAGTTCATTTTCTATGAAGAGAGCTATCTGTCACAAGATAATCCATAATCCATTCAAAAAAAAAGATCACAGGTCTTACCAGGGAACATTACTTACAGCATTGTCTGCTTCTCCCAGAGATGCACTTTCATATATAAACTGTTTTCTTTCCCATTAAGAAAAAAAGAAAAATGCTACAAAACTTCAAAGCAAGATTCTTTCCCAAAAGCAATTATTTGAACAAATGAGATTTTGGAAAGGAGATTAGTCTCATATAATGAGCTCTATAGGTCCTACAGCAGATGCCACGATCTAGCATGCAGATGTTTTTGCGCATCCTGAAATCAGCTTCAATAGCTCTTAGGCAGCCTTTGCCAGATTCCTGGGCTAGCAGCCACCGGGCCACATTTAGTCATTCCGGGTTAAAAAGAGGTTAATGCTGTTTCTTTTTTTTTTTTTTTTTTTTTTAAATGATGTGTCTAACCTCAGCTGTGGTAATTTGATTGACAATGTGGTAGGCAAAAGGCTGACAGCCACAAAACTATTCCCAGAAATCATTCTTCTCTTCACACACTGGTGGCCAAACTAAACTGCAAAATACTCTTCTGAAAAAAGTTCACATTTCTTGCTTGCTCTTACTTTCCTGTTTTCCTGAGAACCTGTCACTCTCTACAACTAGCTGCCAATCCCTCCTTGGAAAGAGGAAATAGACACAGCTACTCAGGTAAAGAGATAATTTTAAACATTCTCCGCTCTGCAAGATGAGAACAAGGATATTTTTGTATGGAACCTAAAACTTGGAAAAAAAACCTCCACCAACCCACAATGCTATATTAACCGCCACATCAAATTGGCTCTGAGCACCTAATTTTTCCTTGAAATAACAATTGTTTTTTTTCAAAATGCAGGAAGCTGTGAAGCTGAAGCATGATGCACACCATTGGAGGGGTCTGCTAAAAGTAGGATATAGATTGTTTCCATTTTAGAAATCCAAGGAAGGTTAGCTTCATTTTATTGGGTTTTGGGAAAACAGTGCTAGTCTCTTAAATAAAGCAAACTCAACATATTGCTATAAGAAGAATAAGCAACCCTTCTCTCACATGGATGAAAGAGGCGGCATTGTTGTGGGGAACTGGCTTTTCAAAATCTACTGTCTGCTACAGCGCTTGAGGCTGTTTGCTTTGCAAGATACTAAACAGAGGAGTTGTGGGTTTTCTTCTCAGAGTCTGTAAAACCAGAGCTGTCATTTATTTCCAAGACTGGTTTAATGCTTCAGCTTATTATTTGCTTGACTGAACTGGCAGAGCAGTGGTCAGGGTTGGTGCTGGACTAAAATTACCTATTAGCATCATATCAGCTTCATAGGTTACTGCACGGTTTCCGTTTTATGTACATCACACTTCGTTGCTGTCACTCCTGCTATATAAAGTAGAAACAAAATCTCTTGAACTGCAAACTAGGTGTGGCTGGAGCTCTAAAAACCTTCTTCCTGCACAACTCTTGATTTTAATCATCAGTCTTGCTTTTCAGGGGTTATGATTTTTTTCTTTTTAAACAAGGTAATTAGAAAATACAGTGGTGGTACTTAGAATGGGTCTTGAGTTACTTGGTTCCTTTCAATAAAAAAGCCTTCAGAGGACTCCCTTTCTGGTTCAAGAAACAGTCCAAAGAAAACTCGGATGCTAGGTTATGGGATCATCTGAAAGAGGGTTAGTATCAGGCAAATTACATATAATTTTCTCATGCTGTACATGAAACATAGTTGCTGATGTGTCAGCAGAGAGTGAAAGAGCTGTCATATTCAGGGGAGGGCTCTCTAACCACAGACAATGTGGGATTGTCCTTGCCCTCCTTTTCCCACTGCTGCTCAACTCCTACTATCTACTAGCTGTGGTATGTGTACAGCTTGCTGCTAATTAAGTTATTCTAACACAAATTGACTTAATCCTAGAGCTTCCGTTTTTCCCACCTCCAGTCAGCAGAACTGAGTTTTGTTGCCATGGCATAATCTTGTGGAGGAAGGGAATTTAAATAATGCCACTGGCTGTGCATGACCCTTGGCCACTCAGCCCATCGTCTGGAAATGTGTAACTGCAAATGAGGAGGGAGCCATCCCCATGCTTCCTGGGCTCAATAAACTGTTTTGTACATACACATGAGGGGTGGCAGATAATGTGAGCAAAAGCTGCCACTGCACAAGACAATGGGAGGAGGAGACATGGCAAACTTAGAAAAGGGGGTGTGTGCGCGGGTGTGAGTGAGTGTGAGAGAGACAGCCAGGGAATACCCTTCCCACGAGAAAAAAGAAAACAGAGCTGATCCTTTGCAGACTGCAAACCAGATACTTGGACAGAATGGCTTCATGGGCTTTGGCTGAGTTATTCTAATTTATCTTGGCTGGATATCTCTGCCTGATAACATGAAATAAAGCCTTTCTGAAGTGACACAAAATTTTATTTGGTAATAGCTAATACAGGAGTCACGTATCCCCTTTGACAAAATAAGCAACTGACCGACTGAAATTTCGTTCTGTGCCAGTCACTCAGAAATAAAGTGTTAGCGGTTCTCAGATCTGAGTTAGTCCTCTCCTGCACAGTAAACACTGGATTTTCTAAAACAAGCAAACAAACAAAAAACCCCCAATAACCCCAAACCAAAAACTCTCAATGTTTAATCATTTGTTTTGATAGTTCTTCCGATAGCTGGGCACAAACATCAACTTAGCTTCACTATATTTCAATGTCTAAAAAAAAAATCATGAAAGCAACATCTGATATGATAGCCAAGGAATATATGTTAGCTACAGTTTTGAATGAATCTTGCTTCAAAACTCTTTGAGAAACACTTTTGATTGTGTACACATTTGCTTCAGTCTCTAGATTTACTACTACTTCTCAAGGAGATGTGGTATTGCAATTACAAAATTTCATTCACACTAGTTATCAAAGGATGACTCATTTTCTGAAGTTCATTACTTAAAGATAAAAATTACCTTTGAATTTTAACTTATATCACATGGACTTCTTAGCCCAGCAGGGGTTTTATTCAGTAACGTGTGCAGGGGTGGAAAGAATATGTCAGAGAGTTTAAGAAGATTTTTTTGTGCTTGTGTAAGTACAAAACAGGACAGGTCTTTATTCTTTTTGCAGGTCACAAGACCCTAGGAGTATATAAGCACTCTCACTGTAGTAAACTGTTCCATACAAATATATAGCCACATAATATGTAAGAATGCATATTCACACACCAGCACACATACTATCCTACAAATATCAGCATTCTTTATACAATTTGTGCGCACAGTGGCTTCATATCCCAAAATGTTTCACTGGCTTTTCCTGCTGTAATGCCAGTTGCTTGGGCACTGTGACAGTCTAATTGCGTCAATCTCAGTCTGGGAACAAACTATGAATACAGCAGAGCAAAAATCCGCAAAGCGGATTTACCACCTTCTCACTGCAAATGATTTCCTAATTTAAAGGAAAACAAATAAGGAAAGCAAAGGGAATTCAGCCATGAAAAGGAGGAAATCCTGCCACTACTTTTCAAACCCCTTTAGTCTGCTCCCCCACCCTATTCATTATCACACTAAATGCAGCAAAAATACTAATCCCCGAGCTCAGGCAAAGCACAGGGAGGCCTTGCTGCGGGGATGCCTGCTCTTTGTGCCCGATGACCAATGCAACCGTGGCTCCCATGGAAGGACGCATGCTCTTTGCCCAGACATGATGCAAGGGCTTGGCATGAGTGAGAACCTACAGCCCTGCCACCCAGACCCCGTACAAACTGGCATATACGAGAAGCCCAAAGAAGCTGCACTTGGCTGGTACAGCTGCAATGCCTGTGTAGAGGAACAGCTAGAATGTGGCCTTCTAGCAGCCAGTGACATGACTATGTAAAAGCAGCACTCAGTGACTCTGCCAGAGTCACCAACTAATTACTTGGTGCTGAGTGGAAATCGACAGGCAGATCTCCACCACAGGACGCGTCCGACCACTCAGAAGACAGGGAGTGGCTGTTTGAGAAGAAAGCCAGGCAGCTCTGGAGGCCACAAAGGGCTTTGAGGACAGGGCTGGTGCTAAGAGGCTGCCTGTTCAGCAGCTGTTCCTTCTCACCTCCTGGCCATCCCACTCACCACCTCTCCCATCTGCACCAACAGCTTGGCTCTCTGTGGCACACACAGAAGGGTGCATATTTCCCCAATGGAGGAGGATCAGAGAACAGGTAGGAAACAAGCTGCTACCAGAGGGGCAACTTGCGGGCAGGTCCCAAACAGGATCCGGGTCCAAGAGCTCCTAAACTGGACTACCCACCCTTGCTAACATGGACCCTTCCTGCGTTCATCCTGCACCCATCAGCCAATCCCCAGCCTATGATCATCAGTCTCCTTTGCTAACAACAGGCAGGGAGAGGAAGTGTTAATGTCTGATCTGTGCCAGGCTGGCAGCTGTATGAATTGGTGTAGCTCCACTGAAGCTGATGGTGCCATGCTGAGCTATGCAAACTGAATGGGTGGCTCTATATGCAATTTTTATAAGAAAGCATATGCTTGTATTTGCACAGTATAGCTTTCCAAAAAAACATCCAGACACCAAATTCACTTAACCTTGCTGAGTACATCAAAAGAACAGCAGGAAACATTTGCCTGGTTTTTGTCTTAAGATACTAAAAACATGCCTAAATCAGCAATGTTACAGTTTAATAACTCCTATCTGAACATGCATTTGTGCACCAGAAGAATCATTCCCTAAAATATCTTGTAAATGTTGTGTACAAACAAAATACAGGATGAGGATGGACTCCTTCCTCTGTGGGACTAAACAATTTCTCTGGCAACTTGCCTGTTGCTGGACTTCAAAGGGAGGCAGAGGTGTACAGTCCTGAAAGGACTGGCTCAGCACCTTGCAAAACTGAACCTTAGTTATCAACCAACAAGGCTTCCAATATGTCTTACTAACAGGCTGCAAAGCTCTCTCTACGTGTGAGAAAAACTTAAATATAATGTGTCCAGCAGAAAGCAACTCAGAATATTCCTTGCCTTCTCCTCCCTTCTCTGAAAGAAGCAAAGGAAGAGTGGCAAAGTAGGGAACTACTGACCTAGCAGCAACGTAGAGGGTCCTGTTCATGACCATGACCAGCTGGATATCCAGCCGGTGCCTCTGCGTAGTGTTCCGCCCTGGTTTGTGACCCACAAACACCGGATACTGTCTTGTATCTGTGCAAAGGGAAAAAAAGACAGGGTCAGAAGAGAATCACAAACAGAGAAACACAGAAACGGTGTTAATTAACATGGAGCATCCTGGGGCCCAGCTATGGCCAAAATCTGTGGTTTCTGTTCTGCCCCAGCAGCACAGCCTAGGGGTTGGAAGGCATGAGCACAGAGCGCTGGAAGGTTCTTCAAGGTTACAGTCTTTGCAGCTGCAAAGCAGAAAGCCATCACCGATATAGAAGACAAAAACTGTGAGTTTTTTTTCAAGAGTAAAGCTGTTCTGGAGCTCTTGGCACACAGGTACACAGCACTTTCTCACAGTTTTTCTTCCACTGCTTGCAGAGCTTAAATGCCCGCTCCTGGCTGCCAAAGTGTGTCTAGCAGGACAAAGCTGTTTCACAGTGGCCCATCAATCACGACAATGGCTAGACTACTGGTTAAAGCAAAAGACTTGGCTCTCCTTGGTTCAAACTGCCAGCTCGCTGGGTCTCCTACAGGACTGGACTACAGTCATAGAACAGCTGTGGGGATTTCTGAGAAGTGGTGGGAAACCACCATTTGCATCTTATAAAATGGAATCACTGCGTATTATTTTGGCAACCAGTCTGTTACTCCAGTTCTTCTGGCAACTGGACAACAATACTGACTGGAAGCCCTGTACTGAGCTTATGCTATCAACAAGTCAGCTTTCCCCCCCAGCTCTATCAGTCAGGAAAAGCACTTATTCATTCTATTCCCTTTTTTTTTTTTTGTGAGACCTCAGTATACACAGGGTGTGCTGCTGCTCTTCAGATGACCTGTGTGTACAAACTATAATGACAGTGAACACTTCTGACCAAGGGCCACCTTGTTCTTAGACTTCATATGTATATGTGGTCATGACATACAGATGCACAAACTGGGGAGCTAGTTAAGTAAACAAAGTTAGAGTTAGAAGACAGGAGGAGGAGATACCTCTGACAAAACCATCATCAATGCAGACCTGCTGCATGTGCATGTTATATGGAGCTGCCTAGCATCTAGCTATGCCTGACCTTCTTCCCCATCAATAAGCTTTCCCAGAAACCTGGAGCTGTTTGAGAGAGTCTGTTTCTTCAGAAACTCACGTACTGCTTTTGTGTTTTCAGCTATTCTCCAAAAGTATTTTCCCTGTTAAGCGTGGTCAAAGGACTGATTCATAGCATGGCTTCAGCAAAGCACCTGAAAATGCCATGTGTCAGAAAGCCTGGTGATAAAACTGCATAGGAACAGGAACTTCCCTGCAAACCAGACGCTGAGAACTTTTGAAGAAACAAATTAAAACAGCCCAGGCAGGATTTACTTTCAGCAGTGTAATCCTTCTGACCAAGTCCTACATGCAAAATGCCAAGTTTACCATCAGGCTGTTCTCTGTCTGGTATCATTTCCTCTGTAACTCATGGATCTAGCATTAGCTAGGGGCCTGCACATTCACATGCATTTCAGCATGCCATGCCGCAGAGGAAAAAGTTATCCCATGTTCTCCAAAAGGATCAAGATTGCCTATATCCGCATTGGCAAGGATGATTAGCTCTTCTGGAAGGTGAAAATGTTGATGCTAAAGACCCAGCGGTCACACCAGACATGCTTCAGCAAGGTTTGTGTCAGTGCAGTTCTGTCCTCTTACTGTACCTCAGATGCCTATTAGCATTTGGAGCACGTCCAGTGTGCCCCTGAAGTCGGTTCTTCAGCTTGGTGTTACCCAAGGCAGACAAGTTTATGGGTGCCAAGGAGACCCCAAATCACAGTGAGCAAGGACAATCAAGAGATTCATTTTAAAATCAAATTCCTGGAGCAAAGCAGGCTTAAACATAAGCCTACTCATTGCTGACATGCTACTCCTTAGCATGCTTTTAGAGACCCAGGCACTAAAGACTTCCTTTTAAACATCTGAACCTTTGGGACTTTGGAAAACTTTCCTTTGCACTAATCGTAATTGAGCTGAGGTAAATGTGAAAGAATTAGTTATGCTAAGCCTGACTTGCACGGCGAAATGCACAGAAAGCTCTCCACCTGTTCAGCCAGCAAATCTCAATACTGATTTGCAGCTGTCTGTGCTACCCTAGATTTTGGAGTTTGCCACTTAATGCTGGTAAGAAAGAAGAGCCATTCTGTTACAAAAGATTCTGTGTTTTGATTTGTTTTTTAGCACGCTTCCAGCTTAGCAAAGAATGCCTAATGCTAAAGCAGAATCCATCAGAGCTTAAAGAAATTCAATTATTTATATTAGATCAACAGATTATGTTTTCAGAGTTCAGTTACATTAGTGTGCTATGCTTGATACTCTGAGATGCCTCACTGATCATCCAGAACTACATTTTTGCAAGTCAGGTGAGGGCCACTTTCATTACGGGCAAGGAGAGGGAAAAGTCTTCCCCCTTTTGCTGCTGGACAGAGTAAGGTATTTGGTTTGATTATGCTACTGAAGTGTCTCTGTTTGAGGAGAAAGGCTATGGTTTTGGAAGATCAAGCAGTTTACCAACCAGCAGCCATAAGTCAATGTGAAAAAGTTGTATTCCTGTATTGGTATCTGAGAACGTAAATTGGCTGACCTGGGAGACATCAAGAAAAAATACTTAAGTCATTGCAACTGCAACAAAACACTGCTGACTTGAAGTCCCCTGCTCAGTATTAGTCAAATGAAGGCCTCTGGCCTCTTATACTTACAGTTGCCATGCGAAATACTGATTGGCTCAGAATCTTCTGGGAAACCAGCCCCAGCAAAGTGTAGCAGTGTGAAATATAGCAGCAAGGCTTCTGACCTCATAGTAGTTCACCTGGGAGGCTTCACTTCTTCACTTCACCCTGTGGAAGACAAAGAAGAGCTGAAGCGCCTTCTGTCAATTCAGTTCCAAACACTGCATACAGAAAGCTAAAAAAAGCCAATGAAAGCAGAGGGAGCTTTCCTTCTCCTCAAGCCTCTCATTGCACCTGAGGAGGTATGTCATGTTTCTAAGCAAAAACTGCGCTACCAGGCCAGCTTCCCTTCAGCCCATGACCCCAGCAGTGCCACCACTTGCTTGGAGATAGACTTAAGTATCTGCAAGTTGCAAAGACTCTTCTGCATCAGCTGCTTATATGCAATAAAGAAACTTCATCTCCTGTACTGATTGACAGCTGACAGGAGTTTTCCAGGAAATATTTTGTTTCCCCCTTTTTTGGTTTACATAATTAGATGATGACATGATGACACACACCATAAATAAAAAAAAAAACCCACAAAAAACACCAACCCACACTAGATTATTCTGGTTAAAAAGAGATTAAGTGTTATACTATGAGACTGATTCATGCCCTGCAGAGTTGTGAATCAAGTGAAGAAACACTGAGAGAGCTTGACAGAGCGTGCAGAACATGTCATTGGGCTCTACCATAAAAATATGTACCCTTAAATTTAGGTGCCATAAACCCAATACTCCAACATTCAATAAAATAAGGGAGAACAGAACTGTCTAAACCCAGCATTTTTTTCCCTGTGTTCCACTGACGTATTCACTCATTCACATCTCATGTACAAAAATATCCCTAAATCTTGAAGATAAAAGGAACCACAGGGGCCTTTGGATACAGTGAAAGAAAACAGCACATAATACAGTAAATAGCTCATAATTCCCAGGCAAATTTCACAGAGACATTGATCTGCAGGGGAAATCAGTGTAAAAGTGGGGTTTTCTTTTCATCCCTTCCAGAGTTTCAAACCTTTGATGCCTGTTCCTTTTGAACAAAGCTGTTTTACAGTAGTCTGTCAGTCATTCAAGATTTACGGGCAGAAAGTCAAACTTCATAACCTACATAGTCTTTGAAACTTAATTTGGCAAACAAAGTGCTAACTTGCCCTTCTGCAACACCATTTAATATTAGATACCTATGTCTCCTTTCTCGATGCCAAAAAAAGCATTAACAAATCTCGAGTGTTCCATTTTCATTTGTAATTTCACAGACACAGCTGATTCTTCATCTTTTACCCAACTGAAAAATGTCACAATAATTAATTTGCTTTATCATATATTTGCTTTCAAATAAAATTTCAGCTCCTATAACTGGATTGGAATAGGGACTCTGTTGCAAGGTGATACAGTCCATAAGGGCTAATGATTTATTATATTCTGTATTTGCCTATTATTACTCAAACACACAAATTGGAAATTTGGCTGATTCTCTATTTCTATTAACAAAATAACTGAGAGACAGAGTTAGACTGAGACGAGATAAAATCTAATGTCAGGCAATGACTGACACCTTATCTGAACAAAGTGTCAGACGGATGGCAAAGGATAATAACAGCAAGAATAAATGCAACACAATGCATACACTGTCTGTCTATTATACCTTATGTAACAATGCATACTAGAAGACAGTATGCAGAAGCCCCAAGAGAAGCATTTCCATCTAGCACTGGTTAGGCTGATAGCTGTGTACGATTACTGACAGCCTGCAGATACTTTCTTTACCTGTTTCCTCCATTTGTCTCTTTAATCAGCTCTTACATTTCCTCTTCACTGTTAGCTCTCTGGGGCAGGAACTGTTTCTTTCTGTTTGTTTCCATGCCCAGTGAAAAAACATCATTTGGGGACCTTAGAAATGCCCAAACTAGAAATAAGCAGGAAGAAATTAACATAATACTTGGAAATAGTTTCCCTTAAAAGGTTTGAATTAAAAGTGAGATATACACATTAAAGGGGTTAATTCCTTTCTCTCTATGCAATTTTTTAAAACGTAATTTTGCCACTTTAAAAATTTTGCCCCTCTAAGTGCACTGCAGTGTGACAAAACAAAGTGCCTTATCTTAACGCACAAGTAGATTGAAATTCTTCCCTTCTTGTTACAGTCCGATGCAGAAGTCTTTCTGAAACATATTATGAGGAGCAACAGTTTAACAGGAAGAACTTATCAAGCAATTCAGTTCTTCTACTGAAACTGTATTCATCCACAGTATCAGTAGGCAGGCTGACAACTCAAACCACTTGGCTCACAAGGAGACTCTGGAGCGTAAGAATAGCTGCTTTCTGTTACTCCCTATCAGCACATCATCCACTGTTTAACAAGGCGGTGTGCTATGAGTACATTATGGTACTGCAGACATATCGATGCCACTCCATTTTAGACCTTGAAACACTTTTCTGATGGGTGATTCTGCACCATCGTTCCCTACTCCTCATGCAGATGTGTACTGCCCCTCCACGGGAGACAGCTTCCAGGAAAATGAATAATGCCCAGCACATTTACTTTGTCATTTTATGTATGTTATCGGGCCGTATCTTTTTTCTTTCACCTGAAGAGAATTAGCCGACAAATGAACTGATACACTGCCTTCTAACAAAGACTAGATTAGTAAGTTTTTAACTATATGAAATTCTCTCGTTCTTAGGGGTTGCTTCTGGGGAAGAAAAGAGGGAGAGGAGAGGAAAAAAAGCATAATTCTCTGTTGCTTTAGTACTAACATAGTTGTTTGAATTCATACAAAGTATATGCAAAATGTCCGCTTTGATCTGTCAATGATTCAAGGGGACTGCATATCTGTATCAATGCCTGTGCCAATAAAGCAACATCGAGAAGGACTCAAGTTGCATCCAAAGGCAGCTTTTTACTAGGAGGTAATTATACAAACATAATGTTACTTCTGCTGTTCTTACAACAGTGGAAAATGCTATACTGTTTCAGTGCGATTTCAGAAAAGTGCTGATTCAAGAAGGTCACATTTTTAGTACAAATTTCCTTTTCAGCAAATACTCGGCTCTTCTTGGGCTCCTGGGAGTGATGCAAATGTTCTCACTTGCAACTGTGCTGAAACTACTTCCAATCAAAAGTGCTTGTGAAGGCAGTGTCTGATGAAGCATGAGTAGCTAGACAGTGATGCCGGGCAAGTATAGGCACTGTTTCCAAATAAAAGTTTTGCAAACATCAATGGAGAGATCTTCAGTTCAATCTGGCCTGCATTAAGTCATACAGGTTGAGAGAGAACTGGCTCTGGGAACTCCAGTTCTCCATGTTCAAAAAATGATTACCGCTCCTGTTGAAGGAAGCTAGTGTTGCCACCAGAGAGAAGAGTGAGTTTTGGTGGTGTTCTTTTATTACACTTGCTAATAAAATACAATCCCGCAAACGTTTAAGAGCATGGTTTATAATCTTATTTGTCTAATGCAATGACTTGGAGCCATTGAGCTGGTGGAATAGATCTGATTTCTTCCAGGCTTCAGAAACCACCTAACTAATCTGCTGCTTCTTGCATGTCTAAACCCAATGCAAATACAGCTTTATGCAAGATGCTTTGGTGCTCTGCTTCTTCTTTCTGAAGTTGATTCTCTTTCAAATACCTATATAAGATAATTTGTTCTGGTTACTTCTGTGTTCCTTCCTTTTTGTCATATTATGATTAAGTATAAATAAACCATATGATATTTTACCATATATAGAAATCAAAGTTTTGCCTTCCTAGAAGGAATAATTTTTTCTGTTCAACACTGCAGCCCAAAGGTGAACATTGGATAAGTGGGGCATATGGATACTACTGCAAAATATTTGTTGTTACTATTATATTTACTCACTCAAAGCCTATATATACATATCCACACAAATACATATATTCATATACACATACATATAGCCCCCCACACACATAAATGCTTGACAAAGAGGCATTTAATTTTGTAAAAATCACGCTGCTGTCATGAAAGAGTTTCTGAAGCTGAGAAAGTAATTCCAAATAAAGGAAAAAAGTCTGATTTTTCTATGCCAAGTGCCCTCCACTATAGCTGTCCATGGCTATCTGAGCCAACAAGAAGCCACCATGATGAGCTCTGCTTTTTGCTGTCTGTTTTTTTTAGCATTTCATGAACAACAGTCTAGGTGGAAATGCATATAGAATAGATGCTTCATTAAAGAATGATTACATGGCTGCTGCCATAATAACCTATTAACCAGCTTATTGTATCTATAGCTTGTAAGTTCCAGGAAGGTTATACAAATCACATGAAAAATCCTCAGTGGAAGAGCTAACTTCCTAGTAAATGCCATAAAAATGTAAGGCCAGATTTGATCTTGAAAATTCAACAGTAAAAGCAATGACTGAGTAGACACATCTATAAGTAACTACTGAAAGGGATGCTCTTCCATGTTAGAAAACCTCCCACCCTGTTGCTTTGGCCTCACTGCACATTCAGCCAATCTCAGTGTAACTCCAAGTAAAATCAACGTATGTAACCATATCAGAATTTTCCCATGGCACGGTAAGCCTGCTCAGTAATGGACAGATCTTGTTGTATTCATTTATTACAAACCTTCTTTATAACATGATGGGTTGTGTTCATACGCGACAGCTGCACTTCGATCCACAAATTACTAAACTTAATGTGAGAATTTACCAGACAAAATTCAATGGTCTGTGTTATGCATGAGGCAAGACCACAAAACCTAACGGCCATAAAAACCATGGACTGCCCGAAACAAAATCTTTTGTTTCTACAAACGTAGAAATAACTTACCCCTCCAAAAGACAGTAAGTCTAGTAAGAGGAACAGCATTTAACCACAGTGAGGAAACTAAAAACTGGATCCAGATGAATTTGAACTACTGCATATGGAAAAATGCACGACCAGAAAAGTAGCTGCCTCTGTGAACTGATCCTGGAAATACTAAGCAAATAGCCCTTCTCACCACGTTCAGCATGCCTTACCCTGGGAAAAACAAAAGGACCGTAAAAAAGCAGGGAAGAAACTGAGGAGTTGCATAACAGAGGTAACAAAAAGATCTGAGATCCTCCTGTGGTAAGAGCTTTAAAGGCATGCAAGTGAATCAGAAACCCAAGTCCTACTTCAGTGTCTCGTCAAAAGAGACTTACAGAGCAAGATTTATCCACCCATACATAAAAAAAGCATGTATTGATCTTCACAGCAGATGCTTTGCCACGCTGAAGGCAGAGCGCACAAACCAGTCGGCTGACCTTACTGCTGTTCCCTGCTATGGTACAGATTTACCATGCGATGCTGGCAAGCATCCTTCATCTCCTTTGACTAAGCCTCTGGAAATCTCTGAGCGGAAGACGCTGTTACTGCTATTTACCCCCTTAAATTCACAGTTCCTAGAAAGTGAAAGACAAGAGTTCTGTGCAAGTCAGAGGAAGGAATTAGGAATAATGCAACAACAAAAAGAGAGGAATACAACCTGCAGGCAGCAGCTTCCAGAAAACAAGGAAAGTTAGGCCGGCACAGCAGAGCTGTTCAGGAGAGCATCCTTTGTCTATGCCTGTCTGGGTGGTGGGCTCGCTGCTGATCAGCCACCCCACAGGCTGCACCTGGCAGCAGAAGTGATCATGCAAAATGCCCGGGCTGAGTGGTGCCAAGGGGATCAGACAGGTG
This sequence comes from Falco naumanni, assembly GCF_017639655.2. NCBI lineage: Eukaryota > Metazoa > Chordata > Aves > Falconiformes > Falconidae > Falco > Falco naumanni. The sequence continues at coordinate 18,908,485 of NC_054080.1, forward strand.
TGAGTGAACAGAAGCTCAGCGGGTGCTCGGGGAGCTCAAGGGAGAGGAGACACAAGTAGCTATCAGCAAGACACAGCATGGAGTGCCAGACATTACAACTGAATTGGCATGTGGCAGGACCGTGCCCAGGACAGCCAGCTTTTTTGCTCATGTTGTCCTTTCTCTAACAATTGCTGCTCAGTCACCTGAATGGTGGTGCAGGTGGCCACAGAGACTTAATGCCAGCTCTGTGCCCATCACCACTACCAACCTCCCAACATCTTTTTGTGACTGATGGTGCAGCTACCATTTGTCTTTCCTCTCCTGTCCTGCTCCTGTTGTCTCTACAGCTGGCCATTCATTTCATGTGGCCAAAAAAGCACTCTAGCACTCTAGGTAGCTGGCCCTTAAGCCAGAGAGGCTGGTGCACGAATGCATGGGGGTAATGACCTACCTGTACTCCTTTCGATCATGCGATATGAAGGGGTTGCTCCTGAATGCTTTTAAGGGGAGGGAGGCAGCGGCCAAGGGAAGCCCTCAACTGTCTGGCATCCCTGTTGACCCTGAATTATGTCCACAAAGCACACTCTCTCTCATCTTTTGTGCATATAAAAAAATTCTACCTGACTGTAACAGGAATGCATGGGTGCCCTCTGATATACATGCTTTACTACCATTTTAATTAGATTCAGTACTGCTTACTCACTGCCCAGCTGCTGTGGGCTGCACGCCAGATGTGACAATTAGGCTCAAGGGAATGACACCGATGAGAGCGATTTTGCCTCGTATAGCAAGCAGCAGCATCTACCTTCATTAAAAAGAGTAATACAAACTTCATTACCAGTTTGGTGAAACAAAGATACCTGGATCATGCGGATCTTCCCACTAAGACGTGCAAAATGCACATCTGAAATAAAATTTCAGCCAAAATACAAAGTAGTCTTCATGCAAGTTCCAGGGGTACTTGCTCATTTTGTTCAGGTCTGTGCAAACATGAGTTCTTACCACCTTTCCTCTCCCCTCATTTGCAACTTTACAAGGCCATACATCATGCACAATAATGTCAGCTATGATAAGTAACATCACCAGCTCTTGCTTCAGTAAGCGATAAGCTGAAAAGATTTGGACAACCCCCAGGCAGCAGCGATGAGCCTCGGCCTGCTGAACGGTAGTAGCAGGTGTCAAGTCAGTAGGCAAAACTCAGCATGCTTAATGCTGGCAACCTGTCTTGTCAAGATCAACGTTACTGCTCCATCCAGTGCAGTGCATAAAGAAAATGTAAAGAACAAATGGAGGCCTAAGTAGGAGAAACCTTCTGCTGACCCGAGTGAGACATCCCCGATGACTGCAGCGTTAATAGGATGCTGCTGTTCAGAGAGGGAACAGTCAGATGGAAGATGAACATCTCCCAGATGGAATTAGAAGCATCGCAGGCCTATCGATTTTGGTTGTAACCTTTACTGTAAACAGTCCACTGGGGCCTCATCAGCCACCTGTTCAGTGATATTTGCATTGAAATACAGAGCCAACACAAATGAGAAAATGGCCACAGTTCCTTGCTAAAGCATCTGCTCTGTTCTATCCCTCTGTCTGTGTATCACCACCAGCGGCAAAGGTACAGATTTTAGAGGAAGGGGTAACGGAGTGGCACTAGTTTTCTCACATGGCACCAGAAACAATGAACGCTCCATTTGTCATGATGTTGATGGTGGCGGTAGTGGTATTATATCATGCAATATTTCACTTTCTAATAATTGCTCAGTTTTATACTGAAATCAGGCTTGCCAAAACTGGGAGGAAAGCCATCTGTGGCTGGAGGATGACTGCCAGAAACATTAGCAATTTTATTTTGGGGTTATAAACCTGAAGAACGGAACAAAGGCAATGCCTAAATAACCTCTTTCACTCACCACCCCCAACCACACAGAGCAACAGACCTAACTCTGGAACAGCTTGGCCGGTCATTACAAAGATGTCTTTTATTATTTTTAAAAGCCTCACTCATTTAACAGATAAAAATAGCTCTATTGATTATTTGTGGGACTTCAGCAAACCTCTGTCAAGCTTTTGAATTGATTTAAGAGCTAAATGTAGCAATCACTGTCTTTTGACAGAAGAGAATGCCATCTCTAATATATATTTTGCTGTTTCATCTCAGCATGCTTAATAGAAAACAGATACACTACCAGCAACACCATTACTCTCCCTAACCCTCACTTCGCCTGGGAAATATCAGTGCCAGTCAACTGACCTTCCATTCTCTCATCTGATGGATGGAATAAGAATTATGTAGCTGCAGGTGACCCAAAGCTGTATCAGGAAAGGAATGTGGCCTCCCTTTGTCTTCCTCTCCTTTTAGATAACAAAGGTGAAACATGAAGCCAGATATGTTTTCAATACAATACTGACAATTGTCACTGATTAAAAGTTTGATACAGCCCTGTGGACATTGTCTCAGCTGCCACATGCTTGCTGTAAATGTACCATTAGAATCAGGCAGTAATCCTAAAACAATCCCTACAGCTCAGCCAGCTCTTCAGGTCAGACTCCCTCAGATACTTAGCATTTGCTTACTTTTACTGCTGGTACATACTTAAATGGATTGCAGCCCTTCTTCAGCCTCTAACTAGGAATGAAAACTTAATTTCCAGTCCTCTTACGTCTGCATAACAGAACAGATCGATATAAAAGGGCACAGGTTAACTCTGAAGAAAAAGTTAGGATCCCATAAAACGTATCACTATGTTTAAAGCTCTGTGTAACCACAAATGATTCTCCTTTGCTTTTTGTTAATGCAAGAAACACTCCTGCATTTAGTGCATGAACTCTGGCTGTATTCTACAGGAAATTTATCCCATTTATTGGAAAATTGTCCATTTTGTAAGGTGATATAACAGTAGAGAGATGCAAATCCTCACTTCTGAGTCGGCTATCAAGTAATCAGAGCACGTGGCTTAGTTTTTGTGCAATTTGGCCAGTTCTGGCCCTAAATCCATTTTTGCTAAAATTGACTTATTAACCTGGCTTCATTTACATTGAATGGAACAGCAAGCTTTTTCAGAGTATTTTTTCAAAAGGCACCAGTCAATTCTGGTGTGAAGTGGTTTGATCCAACACCAAAATGTGAATGAAACCCACAGTAATGCTGCAAATGCTAAGAATAAGACATTACCATTTACGTATTAATTACTCTAGCTGTGGACGTCATACTGCCCAAAAGTGCTTTACCCCAACAGTTGCCTCTGGAGAGCCCACCACTTGTTCCGCACTGCAACGGTCATGGCAGCAGGAAAACTCAGGCTAAAGCTCAGCACTGTACGCTGGGGACGGCTGCGCAGCACGAGGGCATGCAGGTACACTGTGGTCAGGCAAGCTGACTCCTAAGGCAGGAAAAAGGGTAAGGCTTTTCCCTCTGGAAGTCAGGCAAACTCATCAGGATAAGTTATGTTTGTCCCTGACAGATAAAAAATACAGGTAAGCGAAGAGTTCTCAATATGTATTCATAATTTTAGCCCCTAATCTGTTTATGGAATCAGTTTTCTGAGGTTTCTCTGCACCTTGCAGAAAAGCATTAAATAGATAACTGCAAAAATGAAAAACGTCCACATAACAAATGTAATCCCTGAGGGAAATTTTAAAAATGCCTGTGGATAAGCACAGGCAGGTAGGGAAAGAACCCCAGAAGACTCCCAGTGCCAAGAAAACAATCAAATTAACGGGGAGCATGGTCTCTCCGCACCTCCTCTCACATCTCTCTCCCTCATACATCATCCACTCACATACGCCCATACTCTCATAGACATTCACCCAAATTTACAAGGCTCAGATATCACAGGAAAGGTTTTTTATTAAAACTTTAGATAAATTTCCTAGTTCTCTTATCTTTCATGATTACTCGTTGTTGCCTGATGTTTTTTGCTAGTATTTTTGGAAACCCTGAGTAGAATAAATCTGACTCTTGAGTCAGAAAATCTATGTAGTATGCTTTTCCTCAGAGATGAGCATGATGCTTGCAATAATGCAGTTCCTGCAGTTTGCTAGTAATTGCTAGCTGCAAGTGGCAGACTCTGAGCTTTGCTCTGCCTAGATTCATGCACAACAAATTCCCAAATTTTACATTCTATATAATCCAAATAGCTTTATGAACAAGTTAATAAAAGAAAGTACTCTATCCTCAAGACAGCCGTTTGTATAAAGGGATCACCTCAATACTCCAACACAGCATTTTTCACTCTTCTCTTCACTCCACCCTTCACGGTTACGAAGAAAACAGAAGGCAATGCAAGAAGCCAACAGACAGCTAAGAAAAATCCTACTTCCAGGATACTGATGAGACAAATGATACTGTGTGTTAACCTGGACATAAGGTTAATTACTGTAATACAATTTAAGGGAAAATGCTATATGCAGATATAATCAATTAACCTCTGAATATAAAAATCACAATTCCTGTAATTAATAGAATACTGCAAGATCACTTTAATTACTGGGTGTCTGTTATTGAAAGGAAACTTGAACTATCTGATGTGATTTCAAGGGTAAACTTAAAATTGAGGTGGTGTGGGTGAGAAAAAGCAAAAAAAAAGAGATTACAGTTAGACAGAGATGAGCCCCTGCACCACATAAATACACTACTCTCTTCTCCTGACACACATTCACCCACATACTGAAGAATACAAGCATCCTTACACATTTGTTCACACCTGCTTCTTAGCACAGCATGAGGGAATTAGAGCAGCATAGAAAAGGAAGTCAAAGCAGCATTGACAAATGCCTGTAGTACAAGTTACAAAAGCAATAGCTCTGTTATTATGTACTTTACTTCTTTGGAAAAGCTGTGGAGAAAAAGGTTCAGTGTAGCAAGAGAGAACAAGCCCACAGAGTATGACTGCCTGAATGGGGCATGATGGATGAGCTTCGTTGCGAATAGGAAAAGCCTCTAATCCGTTCTCTGGCTCACTGGTAGAGCAAGGAAAAGTCATTCTCTTCTGCAGGAAATACCCTCTGCCTTTTCGATACCATGTGCAGGGTTTTTGCAAAAGACAATCCAGACTGTCACCCAGATGAGACAGTAGCCTGTTTCCAGGTCCTGACCCAGGGCAGGCTCAGCTACGCAGCCCAAAACCCCGCAACAAGACAAAGACATTTCTATATTGCTCGCCCTTCCTATGGCTATTTTAGGAATGATTGGCTGCATTCAGGTTCCAACTGCAAATAATGAGATACATGGGAAAAGAAGTCATTTTCATGGCAGCAGCACACAGATGATGCTGAAAACATTATTACTAGTATTCCAACTGATTTTGTGGCATTGAAAAAAAAAAAAAACATGCTGCGTGGAACAGACAGAACACAGACATCATCCCACCAAAGAAACAGCGTCCACCAGTATCAGGACAGGAAGATTCTTGCTCAGGAGTTCACTGAAGAAAGTTTGGCTCTAACCAAAATACTAAGACTTTCTGAGACAACCAAAGGTGTATTCCCAGACCTCCTCCTTTTCTCCCCCATCCCCTGCAACTTCACTCTTTAAAGGTGGCGGGTGCAGGAAAAGCAATGGTTCATCAGCTGAGCGCAGAGCGCATCCTTGTGATTCCAGCAAGACTGCTTGATGAGTAGGCACACAAAGTTACAGGTTTTTAACAGGTCTGCCAGGTGTTTTTGAACCCAAAAGAATCCCTCCTAGCTTGCCTGAGAACAGAAAATCCTGTGCAGGAGGAAGAAGACAACATAGCTGGCAAACTGCTGCTGTTATTTCTTACTCTGCAGTTCTGCCGCTTACGTGATTTATATCAAATGCTGCAGAGAGAGTTTCCTCTATCTTTGGGTTGGCCTCAATAATGTGGACTTTCAGCTGATCAGCTGCCAGGAGCTGATCTACAGCCAAGACCCAAATTCCTGCCAACAGCAGATAGAATAGAAAAAAAAGCACAAAAGACGTTGGACCTGAAAATCAAATTCCTTTTAAATGAGACTGAAGGCTGTATGCACAGATAATGCTGAACTCACTAGAAAAGCCTGAAGAGGTCCAGGTTGGCATCAAAGTGTGATGTTCTCAACTGGACTCCAGCGCAGCAAGCCCGTACCAAGCCTTGCTTACATGTATGACCGATGTCTCACAGATCATGCTTCCCGCACCACTGAGCAGCGACTCTCCAGCTTGCAGCACAGTCACACAGCTAGCAGTTGCAACTAAAGGGCGTCGGGTTGTTTTTATTTATGCCAGTGGAAATGCTGACACCGATACCTGCTCGTTTGTGGAGTACAGATTCCCACAGGACTTCAGAAAGGCCTGTAGCTGCTCTACAGCTCATACCACCTGCATCAGCTGACAGGTGATATTGCTTTACCTATTTATAAGCCTTCCAGTTATAGAGAACTGTATGGATGTAATACTTTCATCCTCATAAAGACTCAGTTATCAGGAATCTTTACATAAAGGCTCGGTTAAATTCCGCCAACTTTATATGGCTTTTGGGCAAAGTCTCCCATCTAATGTGAGGAAATGTAAATACCACATCAAAACGTCCTGTGAAATCTGAGGTTATACTTAAACTTTTAAAAGAAGAAATCCTTTTGGTTTGAATTCTTGCTTTCTTAGAGTAAGCAAATTAGACGCTCTTGGCTGTATCCAGCACTGTATTTCTTCTTGTTAAAATCTGCCTGTGAGCAATTCAAAAGAGACTTTTTATGGGTATTATTCTTCTGTGGTAAACATCACATTTAAGTAAGAGATTATTCTTTGCACATGCATGCCCCTATATTTAACCTGTGCTTGTGAAAAAGTCAATTTTGCAGTGTCTATGTCTATATATATTGATAATTTCTGGTATCCTCAATAACAACACCAATATCACCTACAAAATGGTCTGTGCTGGCTCAATTAAACAGCTTTTTGGAAAAAGACTTCTCTCAATGACTTTCAACAACAAAGAGATCCCAAGGACATGCATTTCCCCTCTTCTGTGGAAAAATGTAACTTCAAAAGAAAGCACTTAACCTACAAAGTCTTTTCTGGAAGCTCTGAGGAACCTTGTTACCTGATGATCTTCTTTATCTCATAGTTGTCAGCAATCCCTTTTTCTAGACACTAGCCATAGAGATGCCTCAGTGGGACAAACAGCCCAGAGCTTCTCCATGCTCCCACAAAACTTCCAGAAAGGAGGAACACATTCATTTAGTTCACTCACCAGTAACCTATGCTTACTGCATGTGGAGTCCAAAACATGTCCAGCCACAGAACAAATGGCACTCTCGAAAAATGTAGAACAATTTAATTAATTAATTAATTAATTAATAGTATTGAGTATGTTCTCACACATTTAAAAAATGGGGGGGAAATCAAAATTCAAAATACATTGATAATTTATGATTGCTTCATTGACTGTTGGTGCCTATCACAACTCCCTTCCTTAATTCAGAGTAGAAATTAATTCTTCCCCCTCAGCAAATTACCATACTTCTCTCTTCTTGGTGTCCTGACAGTATTACTTACTGCCCCAGACAGGAAGAAACAACCTGCACAGGGTCTGTATGGAGAAGCAGGCAGTCAGGAGGGGCAACACAAACAGACGACTAGCAAGACAAAGTTGCAGACAGTCAATGCTCTACCATAAAGTGCTTTTATAAAGAATGGAATTGGTTTTTGAGTCTAAAAATTCCAATGCCTCCCTGGTACAGGTTATAAGAAATAACTGTATACTTCCTTTTCGAATCCTAAGGAATTTCCCATGATCCCTTCCCTTTCCAGCACCTAGACACAGGGTCCCTCTCTTGTAAGAGGGCTCGGCTTTCCTCATGCAAGAACAGATCTGACTTTCCTTACACCTGAACAGATTACTCCTCTTACACACACCCTTACACTCCCCAAAAGCTGAGAATTATTTCTGCTGCAAGCTTGTGGGGACAGATGGTACCTTCCCTCCTTTTTTGGACAGCTTTAAGAAGATTGCTAGTACTTCACATAAATAAAGAAAACCAGCTCTTGATGATCAAAGTATGACTAAACTTGGAATATACCTCTTAATGTACATGTTGATAAAATTGACTTGTGACATAATTTCTCTTAGCTGAGTGCTGGTAAACTCGGAAGGCTGGTGTTATAGGCAGAAACTGGGATAGAGAGATGTAGTAGCTTTCTTCCAGGTGTTGGACAATGAAGAAGCTGGCGAGCAAGCTGCTTCCTCCTGGAGCTCACCAGGCATGTTCCTTCTTCTTCCATCACGGAAACAGATCAACTGCCATGCTCTTTTTCAGTTGATAGAGCTAGGCACCCTCCTCTCCCCTGACCTGCCAAAGATAACTGTTTCCCACTGCCAGGAATGAAGCACATCACCCTGGCTCTGCACTCCCCAGGGCAGGACGCAGTCATCCAGAAGAATTTTGCCTGACTGGAAACACAAGCGAGGACAGAGATCTTTTCATCACAACTTCCACTTCAGTCTCTTCTCTTGCTGCCCACGCTTAGAAATACATAAGGTCAAACGCAGCAGGACAAGAATGCTACGCTACACATCCTCCACAGTGTCATCCTGCCTAGATCTCTCTCAAGTAGGATTAATTGCATGAACCAACTCACAAACTCTGTAAAAACTTTCATTTCCAATATGCTGCTTTCAAGGTATTTCTAATTCAAATGCAGATAAAAGGTATGCTGTCTTTTATTGCAGGCCTGAAATAAAGCAGTTCTAATTAGCAAAACCAAATATGACTTCCGAGGTAACACGAGTCTGAATGCAAGGATAAGAAAACTCTCCTTCAAGCTTATTCAGCAGCAGTCTTCCACCTTTCCTCTTTCTTATACCCTTTCACTTTGACTCTGCAAATCTATACAATGGATGAATTGATCTCCTGCAACATCAATTTGATTACTGATTGCTGTTTTGTCACAGACCAACCACACATCACCCACAGTCAACCAATGCCCTGCATCAGCTGAATGAAGTAGGGCACTACGCAGTCCTGTCCATGCCATCGCTTCTACTGCTGGCTGGACCCAGCTATAAACAAGAAGACTGCAACCTACTTTCCGCCTGTCACTGGTGCAAAAACAAAGTTTGGGCTACAACCCATATGGCAAAATACTGTTGGGATTAAAGTAGTGCTACCAACAGAAAGAAAAAAAGAAGTATCTTCACCAACAGAAGATACTACTGCACTGGAGCTCCTTTTGGTTGCTTTTTCCCGAACTTGTATTTTAGAAGAATGACTGATGCTGTGCAAATTCTAAGCAAAAAAGGCCTTGTACTGCAAAGTTTACAATCCACATAGACAACATGTAAATATGTGGACAAAGGAGGGTTTTTTAAAAAATTTTTACAGGTACAAGAAAAACTGTTCTCACCTGCAGTTCTCCTGATTCAGATACACAAGTCTTCTTTGGCTCTGTTATTTCTCTTTGCAAACATTTCAGTTACTAAACTGTACAGACAGCATATCTACAGCATAACAGCATCCATAATAGCTAGCTTCCAACATCCCAAACTGCTGTGTTTTTGGCTTGAACAAATACATTCAATTGCTGACTTCCAGTCTAGCACCAAGTTCTTAAAAATTGAATCACGCACACATGCACACACATGAGATGCGTTCCCCAAGACAGATGAGTTATTACTTGCAGTTTCTGTTTCAGCAGGAGCATGGCTTCGGAGCACAGTTTTGCAAGTTCGAGGAGAACAAGCATGATGATCCATCTCACTGGAAATACTCAACTCTTAATCATGCATTTGTTTAGTTTTTCTGTCACTACCAACTGGTTAGTCAGAGCTAAATTTTTTCTAGGTATACCTACAAAAATTACCCAAATACCAAAAGAGTTGTTACCAAATCTTTTCCCTAAACAGCAGACTTTAGAAACACTGATGTCTGAAAAACCCTGGGCAGGGTCTGGGAACAGACTGCAGAATGAGCAATTCAGTCTCGGTCCAATAACAGGAGAAATGACGTCCCACATTTTTTTCAGTTGTCTCCTTAAAGTTCTCCTTCATTCTGTCTAATAATCAAGTTAAATTCATTTAATTATTTAATCTAATAATTAAATAAATTTCATTTAATTTATTTAATTATTTAATATTATTGTGTAATTTAATAATAGTTAAATACATTTAATTATTAGACTTCAACAGCTGGACTTAACCAGAATAATGTAATCATCACAACAAACGTAAAAGGAAACCTCAGTCCCAATGTCTTGGGCAAATTGAAGGTTTAACATGCAGTCACCAGATGATACAAGTAAAGGAATATGACTTCACTCAACAGTCACTAAGTTTCCTTTCTAGCAGTAATGAAAAGGAAGATATTAAGCATTACCTTTCATTTTTAAACAAAGAAAGAAAGACAAAAATTCAGTACTGAAACAGGACAGTGTCATGAGCACCAGGGACAAAACAGAAGAACAAGAACAGCCATCTCAGCACATCACAGCTTTCTCTTAAAGCCACAGCCAGACCTGGTACACTGTAAACAGCAGCAGCAGTTCCCCTGGGACTGCAAGGTAGTGTGAAGCTACACAGAGAACACTTCATTTGATGTCTCTCGGTGATCAGAGGAGGCTAAAGGTTTATTTTAACTAACTACTCTAATTCTCCCATCACCTCCTCCCAAACCAAGACTTACCTCCTCTTCAACAACAGTGGCTAAAAGCCTAACTACTCACAGCTTTGAGGATCTTGCACTTAATAAAGCTCTGTAAGTTTGATTTCTAACTAGAAGTTACCAAAAATAAACTTCATAAAGCTTACTATTCTGTATCTTTGGTATCCAAAAGCAATGAGGGCTCCTGAAAGACTAGCAGTTATCACTGAGAAAAGGAATAAACACCGCCCCATCTCAGTCTTGTATTGCTTACCATTTACTCCTCCCCCTCCCCTTATTTTGCTGACAGCAAGATGGACAATACATGAAAATTTGATTCTTGGTAAGCCGAGTCATGCAAATTAGCTTAATGAAATAGATGACTTTGTGTATGTCCCTTTGATACTGATTAAGCTCAAGTATCCACTCAGCTAATGACTAAAGCAATACCATGAGAGCTCTTGTGGAAGTGTCACAGCCTTACCTTTTTTTTTTTTTTTTTTGAACAGCCCTTTACTCAGCACTTAGTTCTGTCTCAGGCCCTCCTGGCCAGGAAAACAGGCCTGATTCCCATTGGTGGCCTGAAGCTGTTAACAGCTTAAGACATGACTGACCTAACGTAAAAATCTGCAGCTACTTTGCACAGCTTGGGCCTCAACATCGAAAGCAGTCATGCCTTCGTGCCCCCAGTTTTCAAAGCAGATTACCAGTGTGCTGCAAGGGGCTGCTTTGACTCTGTAATTATAGCCACCTTAATAATGATCTGTTCGATGGCTGCCTACTGGTGGTGCCCAGACAGTTTAATCACTATGCATTCGGCTGTAGAGAACTAGCTATCCTTCCTGTCATTTGAAACATGGGACATGTTGTCTGAAGGCGGTGTAAATGAGCTTCCCCTGAACGAGCTGGCTAATACACTTTCATCATTTAAAGCCTAAATTATAAAATAGACCAATAAAAGTGATAACGCATTGCCTCTTATTACAAAAAGATGTTTCACCTCAGCTGCACTAGATGAACAGTTAGTCCTTACCAAGCCTATACATATATTATTTATTGAGCACCAGCTGTGTGCTCGGCACTGTACAGACACAGAGAGATGCGCTTCCTACTCCTGGGAAGCTTTTCTACTCTAAAGCAGTGCCGCCTGGCACTCATTCTGCATGTAGAAATCCCATTGACTTCACTACGGGGAGCAGTTGCAGAAGCAGGTATTAAGGCACTCGTACAAGCCAGTATAGTGTCAAGTGGTAGGTATGGCAAGAGATAAAAATCAAGCAGTGCTACGTGGACTGCGTTTTAGGCCTTGTGGAAACTACTGTGGAGACCAACACAGAAGAGGTATGGATATACCTGAGCACATGTGCAGATGCAGAAAAGATGATGCAGTGTTACACGGTGGGCACTAATGTGCACTAATGTCTGTCAATGGAAGATCCTATGTCCCATGTCCTCTGCTGCCAGGGATTTGTTAGGACTCCTAGCTCAATGCTAAGAGTGGGCCTAATGTGAGAAGGAGGCATGAATCACCACCACAACCTCCAAAATCTATTTTATATCTGAGATGAAATCCTACTCTCAGATTCCTACAAACTTTCCCACGCTAAAGAACAGAAGTGGCTGCAGGTACAGTTATATTTACACACAGGGGATGGAAGAACCTAGAAAAGAAATGGGGAAGAGCAAGGCTAAAGTGGGAAAAAAGGGACCAGACCTGAGTACAGGCACTGGGAAGCAGAGAACAAGGACTGTGAAAAGTGGGAAGCTGGAGGTTCTAATGGGTGAATCAGGCTAGGGAGGGACAGCTGTCATGGCATCTGGGCATGGAGGGAGAGAAATCATCAGTGAGTGGGAGACACAGCAAAAAATATGAAGATGAGAAGGACATTTCAAAATAGCTGTAAAAAGACTGTGAGGCAGAAGGACAGATGCAGATACATGTACAGGAATCTTTAGAAGTGGAGGAAGGCAATTATGGGCAAAGGGAGAAGAAAAGGTAAAGATGCAGAGGAGATTCCTAAGAAAATGCAAATAAGAGAAGGACATCGGCTGTATAGAAGGAATTGAAAGAGTAAGAAAACACATCGTTAAAGCTACTGTTGTGTGTCACACTCATTTCCATTTGGAGTCCGTGCTTGGAAATTAAGTCTCATGGATGTGTGTTATTTTGTTCCTTTATGAACTCATCCAACTTTTTAATCTTACAGAAATAATTCAAGGAGAAGGAAGGACACAAGGAAGTCTTCTGTGTATTGACTGATGCCACATACTAAGGAGGCAATGCTGCTGCTCTCCCAGCAGCTGGCTCACAGAAAGACTGCAAGTCCCTATACTATGGCTACATCCAAACACAGGTTCAGTTTGTGTCCCATGGGGTCACTACTAGATGAAAAGACAACTCCCCATCACTTTTGTCACCATCTCTCTGGTCATAAGTCATCTAAATACACTAAAATACATTAAATACTTTCTTATATGCACTCTTCCATGTCAGCTAATATTGTCTCAGACATGCATTTTAATCATAAATGAAAGGGAAAGTAGGTTTTAGATCATGGGTGGGAAGGCAGGTGGTCCACCAAACAATACCACTCTTGTAAGATCCAAACTAAAAAAAACCTGGAAACTTACTGAGCCAAGGGAGTTTTGTCTGTGTACGAGAATTGTCCTTGTATTTCAGAGATGGAGCATTTGGAGTCTGGGCCCAGCTCCTTGTATTCATCCACTTGATTTATACAGTAATCATGACTGCTGCCTGCAGCACAGGGACTTGTTATAAAAGCATAGGAAAATGTCCTCCTGCAGAACACTACTACTGTACACCTCAGTCAGCAGCTGCATTGGAAAGCACTGACAAAGGGCCCACAAACACGAGAAAAGACTTCTAAGCCTCAAGTTGGAATGGAAGAAAAGCAAGACGGGAAGTTGTGGGAGTTGTAGGAGAAGCACAGGCAGATAGGAAGGGAACCTGCAAGAAGTAAGAGGGAGCAAGGATATATATATAGAAAGCCCAACACAACATGTACCTAAGTTGCCTTACGGGACTTGGGTAGATAAATCTAAATGGAATAGACCTCTATTTTCATACAGCTGCAAAGATAAACATCCTTCCCATGAAACCACTATAAATCCCTCATCTTCAGGGTTGATTTAAAAATTGTAGCTCAGCTGTTGCAATTTGTATCGGACTGGAATTTGGCAGTCCCAGACATCAAATTTATCCCATGTGAGAACGGGATCTACCATGCTCCGTTTTGCACCCTGAAATTGTACTTTCAAGGGTTTTAAATGTTGTCTACACCACTCCAACGTGTAAGAAAGACTAGGTTAATTTTTAAATTGAGGGATCAGTTTAGCTCTCAGTAGAGTCAGTGGAAATATTCTCACTGGATTTAAAGGATCCAGTCAGAAATACAGATGACATACCTCCAGTATTCTTTCTCTTAAAAACAACCAAAAAAAGAAAAAAAAAAAAAAGACAAAAGCAACAAAGCACAAATATTTCAGATGAGAACATACAAGTCTGGAGCACATACAATAAATATTTGACATTAGTATATCACTTACTAGCCTGCCATGCTGTTATCCAACACGTTGCTGTTGCTTGCATACAGCCATTCATTGATTTCCATGCATTTTTCCATGCATTTTTTTCTAATACCCTCTTATTTTAATGGGGTTACATCTCCCACACAAGGTGCACAAGGTTAGCATCCCATATGGCAAAGATCAGGAGCCATGCACTGTTATACTTTCAAACTTAAAAACATGCAAACTGTGGGTCTAGATCCTGAAAAACGTAGGCAGACAAAACTGCCATTTATTTTAATAAAGTCAATGGGAGTGTAGCCAGCAAGTCAGACCTTACAAAATTAATATTCTGCACTAGCTAGTCTGCTAGTTTATGTTATAGGATGTGTCGGGCACTGTGAAATGCAACATACCAAATTCAGCCTCACACAACCCTACAGCAGGAACGTTCTGTTTATTTATATGGAAAGGTTACTACTAAACAAGCACTGGAGCCAGTGAAGCCCGGTTGTTAGGAATTTGTGTCCTAATACTTAAGTCTTTAAAAGGACAGAGTTCCCTGCACGCCCTTTGCCTCTCTGAAACGAACTTTTTCACCTGCTTGCCTGGCTTCAGGAGGGACTTTGGAAAGGTCTTGCAGCCTGGGCTAAGTCAACCCAAAACCTCACAAGTTACTGGGAGCTGACAACTGTGCATGCAGACAATATGATCACACAAGTCTTGTTTCTTTAGGATGCCAGGCTAAAAATATAGCCATTTGCATTAATTGCTCAGAGGAATTTCAGCCCTGAACTAGAGTGGGAATTGTACCCCCAGTTGCACAGAACCAAATTTAGCCCTGGAGGCTGAATGAGGCTGAGTCTATCTCTGATTCCCCTCCCTTCTGTGGATTTCAGACACTTCCTTCACCCTGTCCTCACACAGTTGTTTGTGCTTAATGGGAAACAGTTGAATTCACTATTAACTTGTAAGCAAACAAAGCACCCTCTCCACTGGCACTGGGATCCCTGCCTGGCTGACTTTAAATAGAGGAGGCTGACCAGATACTGACCATCAGTTCAGTAAAGAAAGGGCCGTTGTGCAAGAAAGCCACATCCCCCCACTGGGGACCCAAGCGGCACAGCACCACTATCACCCATCACAGCCCTGCTGTCAGCTTCGGAGAGGTGGGTTTGGATGACAAGAAACATGGATCTTCATCATGTTGGGAAGAAACCACTGTGCAAAAATCCTGTAACAGATGCTGACGGGTGGACAAAAATTTGTTACTTATTTACAAGGCTTTTAGAATGGGAAAGTTGTGGGGAAAGAAAATACCTCAGCTTTCCAGGCAGTGATCTGGCAAACCCCCAAGCCCAGCTCCTCCTGAAAAGCACAGTGTGCCAGTGTTTCCTGCAGGTACTACTTCAGTGTCGACAGCAAGATGTTCTCAGCAGCAGAATAACAGCTGCACAATACAAGCAGCAACTGAATGGCTGAACAGCTCTTTATACAGGCATGGTGTGATAAAAACCTGGTGTTCTTTTGTGCTTCACAAAGCCCCTACTTTGCTGACTCCAAGTTCAAATCTCACGGGCTATTAGGAGAAGGAAGAAGTACAATGCATTAACATGCATGGTAGAAAAGAATGTGCTTTATTCTGGAAACCAAGCTTGCGCTAGGAGCTGTGTTACATCCTAAATACCAAGCCAGAAGCTGCTTTCATGTCAATTAGAAGGTACGCATTTTGGCATGCAGGGATCAAGCACTTAGTCACAGTACAACTCAAGCCTGCTCTTCATGATGAGGTGTAAGCGGAGCATTTTCCCCTGACTCGCTGCACTCCCAGGAGGGGTGAACACAGCAGATTTAGAACTGTAACCAATTGGTGGTCTTGCAGCTTATTTTTTAAAGGTTGGTAAATGCATGATTTTCCCCAGTTCCCAATCTTCTGTCCCCAAAGAATAAATCATAGCCAAATAAAGGAGAGGTGGGAAATTCCCTTTAGACTGCTGACTTGAACCCTGTGTTGGCAGAGACAAGTTAGGCCACTACCAACTCATTTGAACTGCACTGGAGGAGCAAGAGGAGAAACAAAACCAAGTATCAGGAGAGCAGGGCAGAGCAGGATGGAGTGTCTGTTCAAAGGGGGAAGCCAGAAGCCAACTGAAATACCAGGTCTCCAAACTTGCTCTGTTTTGGGGGGCTCTTTAATGTCTCCCTCTTAACATTCAAAGCCCATTTTCTCCAGGAGAGGGATGCCAGACAGCCATGCTGAATTAAGACTGAGCACTGCATGGGTGGTTCACTGGTAGACAGCAGCCCACGGTACCTTAGCTCACCTTTGCTACTCCTTCCCAGCCTTCTCTTGAGAATATTTATGACTTTGCTGAGAGTCCCAGGATTGCACAAGGCCCTTGTTTATTCATCTGCAAATCAGTATCGTAATGCAGTACTTGCCTCATAAGGAAGTTAGGAAGCTCCATTAATTCTTGTAATGTGCTACAAGATAATCAAATAAAGGATGCTAGCAAGTGTATGGTAATGTTATTGTTCCCTGGAAATTCCCCCTTTCCCTAGTTGGCACAACTCTCCCTCTTCCCTGCTAAATTTTAATCTCTCTTAGCCCCTGGGCTACAGTTTATTGCTCTGTCTCTAAATCGATGCCAAAACCTCTCCGCAAATAAATTTCCACTAGCAAAGTTGAATCAGTGTCACAGTTTTTAGTGTAAACTACAGGAATTAAAACAAGCTATACTGACAGTAACAAAAAACCTCAGTTCTCTCATCTCTGCTGCAAAAACTCTTTATAGAGCTCTCTAAAAGATGACAAAGTGTTTGAAGGTTAACAATTGGTTTTGTGCTGTATGGGCTGAAGGCTGAGTGACTCTGTCAACAAGTTGCACAGATTTGGGGCGGGGGGGTCATGTGCAGGATGTAGTCAGAAGAAGCCCAGCAGTAAAGGAAAGCCTGAAATACATGCTGGCCTTGCTAAGGCAAATTACTAATCAATTTGAATTCGCTTAGTCTAAAAATCCCAAACTTGTTGGGAGTGAAACCAGACAACACAGACCTCCCATCTATCAGTCTTATAAAAACAAGGTGTCCATTTTGAGAAGAAAAAGAACTGCAGAGAGATTTCATTTGAAACTCATGATGTTCTGAATTAATAAATCATGTAAGACATTATACTAAAAATATAGTTGAAGTAACTGCTAACAACGAGACTGCCATGGCTGCAGGAAAGGGTTAATGATTATACACTGAGGATGACAGTCCACCCACATAACTTTTGTCTGCCAGTACTTAACACATGACTGTCATTACAGGTTCAAACACTGTAGTAATTCTAGCACACTTGCTGCTATCTTACACGCGGCTGGATATCTAGGGCAGGAAAAAGCTCTAAGTTCTGTAAGCCTTGAAGAAGATTGATTTATCCACATGGGAATTCTCCAGTGTAGCAGTATCATGCCCTTGTTCCCGTTTTTTGCTTTCTGTAACCCCCATTACTAAATTAGTGTTCTCTTATTTCAGTGAGTTATTTCACTCTGCCAGATTTCATAAAATCCATTCAATCACCAAAAAAAAAAAAAAAAAAAACCAAACTCAAAAAAACCACCACCATTCAAAAATGCGCAGCAGATCCTTCGCTGGCGGACTGCAGAAAGAGGTTCTGAAGGCTCAGAGACTCTGCAGACAACCTCAGCCCTCATGCACATTTGTTCACTGACATGGTGCTCCTTTCAGCAAAACGAAAACAAGTACTTTAAGCTTCAATTTAACAAAAAATATGCATCCTGCTATTCCCAGCGAAGAATACCAGGCTAGCAGTAGTGAAAACTATGCAGAAACTCTCACTGTTTAAATTCTGCTCTGCAGGAAAATTCCACATTAGCTTCCCACTGAAATAAAAGATTCTTACCTAACTGCCACCAGGTTAACTCATACTCAACAATGACACTGGCTTTGGTGGTATAATTCCCAACTTCCTTTGCCGTGAGAGCAAAACGAGGTACAACACGCTTCTTACTAGAATTCAATGGACAGCTAACCGCCACAGTTCTCATCATAACGCGTACATTTTTTTAGTCTTTGCAGTGCATAATAACACCGTGTTTTGCTAAGCCAGCTTTGGGGGTCTTTCCCCCTGAAATAATAAATATAATGCACACTGTCTATTGCCCTCACACTGCAATTTATTTGCTATTTTTCTCCTTGCCTAATGAACTGGAATGCCTGGTTTACAAATGACTAAGAAAAATACCTAAGTTCAAGTAGAAAGAATCTTTTTTTCCCCAGTAATTGTACACATGAAGGCCATAGTATTTCCCACGTCAAGGAACTTTCAGAATACCTAAATTTCATTTTTTTTTTCTAACAGGTTTTGAACTTCATTCCTTTCTTGTTCAAAAGTTCAGTTACCCAGTTAAAAGGCTCCCTTTTCAAGACTGTCTGCACTTACATTTGTTGATCTGCTTGTGATGAACAATTAACATGTTAAAACAAGCGAATAAATCTGAGTTTCCATAAATCCAAGCATTGTGACTAGAGACCTGTTTAAGCCTAAATGGCATTTTTATTTACTTGAAGATTATTAAAAGTCATGCAGATGAAACAAGGGGAAAAGCATATGCCTTCACCTTTTAGCAAAATGTTCTTTCGAAGGCACTGAAGGTGATGACAGGTTTGAGTAAGTACCAGCTGCAACTGGCGCAACTTTAAAGAGTACCAGAGGATCTGCTTGTTATTTTTTTCTGGCCAGACCTGAGCAACTGTAACTTGGATACAAGCCTTGTTCATGTACTGAAACAACCCCCGTCACTAGGGATTCCAGCTGGACCATTTCTGGGATCCACTTGCAAGCTGAACCTGCGGCATGAAAGGTGATAAGACTCTTCCCGTTTTTCTCATCCTCTCTTTCTCTTTCCCTTTCAAGAATTTATTTTCAATCAAAGGGTTACCTCCATCTCTACTTTCACCTTTGCCCATCGTTAAAATCAACAGAACAACCTGCAAGCTTAGTACGCTCCAGAGTTAATATAAAAATGCTTAAATTACTACAGGTTTTCCAAACTGGGGAGCAGTACATACTGCTCTTAAACACACAATACCCGTGTGCACTGGTACTTTCTTCTGCATTCCAGCTTTCAGAACAGGAGAGAAAGCAGCCTTGATCTGGCCACAAGCAAGAAGAGACGGATCTGCACCAGCGGCCGCTCTGACGGCTGCCAGTTCAGAGGGCTGAGAGCACAAACCCCTCCGACAGGGAGTAATGAAGGGCGCCCCAGCTGTTTCATCCCAGGATAAATCCACACATGTTCAAAACAGTCTGGCAAGAAACCTGGAACAAAATCACTGTTGGTGAGTTTTTCCACTGACCTCACAAGAGCAAGTATTTCTCTTTTGCTGTGAGGATCACACTCACTCTGCCACCAACAGGAAAGTACTCATTTTTTATTAAGATGAAGAACAGGAAAGCACCCGTTCTTTTAAGATGGAGATGTGTTGGTGGATATTTCTGCCTATTTTGTACATAGAAGTTAATGACATAAACAAAAGCTTAAAAAGGTACAAGTTTCACAGTTAATCACGTAGACAGACCTGTAGGTGACTGGTTCCTCTGATGCTCATTCCCAAGCACACACTACAGCTAACGCTTTCTGTTGCTGCAAGAACAGGCATTATTAAAAATCATTTAACTACCAAAACAGCGCTGCTAGTGATCATTTTATTCATACTAGCAGACTATTTATTGTTCAAAGTATTTTCAATGATACAGAAAAATGAACACAAGTCTTTTCCTTCAATACAACATTAAATTTTTGGTACAGTTAGCAGTAGTTGCTTTTCTCTGGGGAAAAATTAAGAACCAGCTGTAACTGGAACTGCAGCTCAATTCCTGAACCCCATACACATTTTCTTCACATTTACATAAATAATGGTTCATCTCTATGCCAGACTCGTTATTTACAAAGAAAGTATGTTTAGTGGGGATAAGCAAATACAAAGTTGTCTGCTTCTCAGGGATCTCCTAAATCTCAGGTGATTCAGGTTTTCCTCAAAGACTGATGGTACAATGCATCAAATAACCTGAAGATCAGACCTCCTGAAATGTTGTCATGTACTGGAAGATAAGGACAAACAAACAAGGTAAAAAGTCAGAAATTGAGCAAAAGAAGAATAGGGAGAAGCAGGCACCACTGCAATCAAGATGTAGAGACAAAGGCAGCTGCAATTACAGGGAAGAAAGGAGAAAGGCTTGAAATACGAATCCTTCAGAGGAAGAAGGGATTCAGTTGAACCAAAGTAAATATTAGGAGTTTGTCAATCCTGGGATCCTGAGAAAAGTCAAGAAAATTGAAGAAAGATGTGAATTCGAAGTTAATTCTTAAAACATACTAATCTTCTAAAGCACGCAGAGTTAAGCTGAGGTAAGGCCACTTCAGAGTAAGGTCACTCGTACAGGTATTTTAATTAAAGTATGCTTGTAGATAATGAGTCTTACCTATCTATATTCTGGTGAATAAGGACATGGTGACATACAGAAAAGAAGATATGAGATGATAAAAGGCAGAGGCAAGAAGAGACTTGAAAAAGTTTGGTTGGCAAAAAAATGGTGAGACTTTATCCTAGCTGGCCAGATCTTTGACATCTTCATCTGTACTGACTTTCTCCAAAGCCCTTACATGCAGGAGTAATACTTGGCATTGTGGGCAAGTTGCAGAGGTTTATTCTGCAGGTTCAGCAAGAGATTACATCTCAGAAGGTTCCTGTAGATGTTGTGAAGATCACATTTTACTGTGGCTAATCAGCTGGATATCCTGTGCATTACTACAGGAAACAATGAAAGCAGCAAAGCCATTTCAAGTTAAGAGGACAGGATATTTCACCTCCCTTGTTCCTGTTATTTAAAAATTTAGCTGAGGCAGTAAGACTGCAGGACTTTGACACATATTGGATGGTTCCTTCACACATGAACCCACTTCCCATCTCAATCCTGCCAGCAGCAGTTTGCAAGTTCCCCTAACTCCTTCACAGCAACCCAAACCACATATGCAAACACAAGGTGTTTGTTTCCCTTGCTCCTTGCAGACAAAGCTTTTTGAGATTTTTTTTTATTTTATTACGAACTACAAGAGATCACTGAACAAATAATCGTAGAAGTACCTCTTCTCAAGTAACTGTTGTTGAATTCTATGATAAGGATAAAGCTAGTACAAACAACTGCCTGATGTGGGGTGACCCTTTCCACCATTTCCAGCCAGCTATGTCTGGAGTCTGTTTACCCTGGTAGAAGATGGCTCCAGCCAGCCCTATCGACAGAGAATTCAGCCCTGTGGAGTGCAAGTGCTGTACTCCATAAGGCATGCAAAAATCCCGAGGTCTACTGTAATTAGTTTTCAGATTAAGTCTGGCAGTTTAGTATGTTTTATGTGCAATAAGTAACAAAACCAAAAAACATGTTCTAAAATTAAAGAGAGTATTAAAAAGCCACAAAGCTAAGAAATATTTCCTTACCCCTTCTTGTTTCACATTAAAGAAATATTTCTGCTTTTGAACTGCAAGCATGAACAGCACTTTTTTGGCCGGGTCATAGAAGAATATTTTTATTTTTTTTTGTTCACTCTTTCACTGCTGTCATCCTGACTCTCAGGGTAAACTGCATACAGAGCTGCAACAAGACTTCTCCAGAAAGGTAGTTGTCTGATGTTGGCACAGAGCTGCCAGGTTGTGTACTTAACTGTTGCTTCCCAAAACACCAGTGTATGAAAAATAAAGAATGGACAGAAGCCACGAACAATGCATCTTTGTGTCCTACAGGTTTCCAAGAACAGTATGGCTGGCCCCAGCTGTGACACGGTTTTCACACACCTCCCCCCTGCACATCTCCGAGCCAGGTTTTCGTAACCAAGGGCTGCTCTAAAGGCTCATCATGCCACATGCAGGATTCCCGCAGGTTTCTGCCACTCTTGATTACCTGACAGGCTATTAAAGGCAATGGGAACTTCCTTCTATAGAGTCTTCAGTCAGGGTCTATAGCTTCCCCCCTCCTTTCAAACCCTGAAAATTACAGTATTGTTACTTCTCTAAAGCAAGGAGTTTCAAAAACCTGCAAATTAGTGACATGAGACTGGATTGAATAATACCTTCTAAGCACTGTGAATTCCAGTAGGAAATTCATTCCCACTGACTTTATTTCAAAAGTGTTCATGCACCACAATTGTTGGCTGCAAACATGGTTTCTACGTGGAATAAAGAAGTAGGGTTTTTTTCATGACAAGTAATTATCAAGTATTTGCTCTTTCTATAAGGAAGAGCAATACCACTCAGCATCAATTTAACGTATCTACTTTACTTGTAGACTATACCCTGTGTTTGAAAGCGGGTGCAAAATCTTGATATCCCTAACATCCACAAGCCTGACTCATTGGTGAACATCACCAGAAAATACTTCTGTTTACAGGGGTTTTTTTACTCCTTTTCACTTTCTGTACAGAAATACTCAAGGAAATAAGTTAATTTACTGGAGTATTCCATAGATACAGTAAGTATTACCTTGTGTGAGCTTCATATATAAGGTAAAACAACAGTGAGCCTAGATCTAACAAGGAAGTGAGCTCATTACAAGACCCCAAAAAACAGAGTTTATTCACCCTGGCAGAGCACTGTGCTGACAAAGCCATGGGGCTTCCACACAAAATCACCAAACACCACTTGGTAAACCTCTGTACACTGAGCCATGGTGATGCTCCTCTTGCTTCTACACTCCCGTGCCTGCATACAGGGGGTTAAAAACACTGCTCCTTGTCAGTTTGCTCTATAAGAGCACCTAGCTGGTAAGAACAAAGGGCTGCTGCAGATCTATTCACCAGACAGTGAATGTACTTGCAGCAAATTTACTGGACCAGCTCCCAGCTCCTTAGCAGATTTTTTTTTATAGGGTCACTGCTAGATGTGCTGGTGACTATGTAAGTATTGTAAGCCTATTCAGAACGACCTTAACTTCCAACATTTTTTTTCTAAGTCAGCCCGGATTCAGTAGCTTTGGTTCTTACTTTCCAATACAATCCAATTGACAATCAGATACAAGTTCTGAAAACTGCTCATTTTTTTTTAAAAAAAAGAGGCTTCACTGCAGATGATCCTTGTTTTCCCAGGGACAGGCTGATTCCTGATGAAAGCCTAAATTTCTTGTATAAAGTTCAAGAATCAAACTGCAATGTCATACATATTCTTCATAAGTTGTATAGAACTATCTTCCAAGAGTCACACTCTTCCCAATTTCCCTCTTGTCCTGCCCTAGCACTCCTAAATTTTTGAAGTTATTCTTAGTTCCCTCTGAGAAATACACACACGTTGTCTGGAAGACCCACAGAACTTGAGATGCTTTTTCTTTTTTTATTTTGCATTTAAATATGCAAAGCAGATGCAATGTCTGCTTGCATTCTTCAGCCATCTGCTTTAATAACTACAGGATGGACTCTACACTGACCTTGCTTTCCAGTCCCATAGTCTACAAATAAAGCTGTTTAAAACCTGACTTAAACCCAATGACTGATTTGCAAGAAACCCATCACTAAACAGGCCTGGAGTCTGGAGGCACACCATTAGTCTCACACGCTGTATGCTCACAGGGAATGTCTCCTTGTTTACTCTGACATACCTGACAATGAAAGAACAGTAACACTGAAGTTTGTAAAATCTTTATTTCTTTATTCATCAAATCATCTTTTTGTGTTGGGTGGCAGCTGACAAAAGCATACACCTTTTTGAAGATAACTGAAGAATCACCAGAAGATCACTTGCCAGCTAATGCAATGTATATTTACACCTTTAAAGAAAAGTTTTCCTGTGTGCCAGTGTTGCTAACTCCAATTTTTATCACAAGGCTGTATAGCATTGGGTATTTTTTTTTGATGCTCTGTCTTCTGGAATCACAATATTAAATGAATTGCTAGGAGTAAGAGAACCTTTTGGTCCCTTGGGATGTGTTGCAAGCTTCGTTAGTTCATAATTTTGAAGACCTCACCAGCAGAGCTCTGGCAACACTCGTGCCTCTTCAGATTTCCAGAGACTCCAGAAAAACAGCACTCTCCTATGAGTCTTACAAAAGACTCAGTGACGTATTTCATCGCCACTTGTCAGATTCTGGTAAAGGAATTCAAATCACTGATAAAAATGAGCTTTTTGAGTACCACTTCTTGCAGACAGAGGTGAGCTTGGTCTGGCCCTTGGGCAGACCTCAGTGCAACCCAATAGAGCCAGGCGAGGGGCAGAGCAAGCTGGGATGGCTGCACCAGATGGGCTGATTTTACCTGATGCCCATGGTCCATGGGGATTTTGCATCCACAGAAGTTGCAGGATCCCGTTAAAGAAAAGACCTGTGCTGCCTATTTTTGTAATCAAAAGTACAGCTCTGTGGCCTGCCCTTTGAAAGCATGCTGCACCTTCCAGTGACACCAACTGCACAGAGAAGTCTTGAATATTCAGCAGTTCTGAAAGTCGTGACACCTCTCTTAAGCCTCCACAAATGCAAACGAAGCTAAACTGTAAGAGCAAACCCCTGGAGAAAATAAAACATTAAAATCTCTTTATTTGCAATAGGGAAAATTATCAAATGCATGTCCAGTAAAACATTCCCTTCAGCATTAACCTTTATTATTGAGCAAAATACTAAAACTACTAGCTCCTTAGTATTTCCATCAAAAATACAGGGCAGACAATTAATATTACACCTCTTCATGTCCCTATATAGAAAAGAATATTTTTTTTTCTGTTTTGAAAAAGCTAGACAATATATTTATGGTCAGCACCAAGTCACGATCACTGAAAGGACCAGAATGAAAATAAATCTACTAGCAGTGGTTTCCCTGCCAGTCCAACCCTCCCATGTACTGCCTGTAAACAGGTCTCTGATGATTAACTCTCATTCCTCTTCTACATAATCATCAAAGAAAAATTATTTAGCCATATTTCTATTTTACTTTACAATGTCTAGATCAGTTCTCATACATGCTGAGTATTAATGACCTAAGAAACTGAGAGATCATCCTATATAACACACCTCTATCCTTCAACACCTTTCAGCTGAACACAAATTTTAAAGTCTGCAGATTTTCATAATCTCTCTTGATACAATCTGTTCCTAATGTAAACTTCTGAACTTGCAATTTTCTCATTCAGAAGACACAAATGTGAGCAGCACTTGTTTCCATTTAATAACTGCAACTGGAACGAGCACCTAGCCTGACAGTCTCCAGGCATTCAACACCACTTACCAGGATCGCCACAAGGTTACAAGGAGATCTGCTCTCTCAGGTATTACTTGCTACCAGAAGACCTGCAGTCCTTTAATTCTTGGCTTTAAATTAGCAGTATGAAGTAGCTGTGGGAAATCACAAATCATTCTGCTGCATGGCAAGTCTGTGAAAATTGCTGTGCCACCAAGGCGGCATATGATTATCTGAACTTTTCCTTTATTATTTTGTTGACCTGACCCCAGCAAAGAGCCGGAGTAGTAACATTAATTTTTTTCATTTAGCCTGCACACAAACCTGCACCAGTTACTCTTTTGTTGACCAGCAGACCAAGGCACACCCCAAAAACTTTCCACACCATCAAAACATTGGAAAGGACACACGTTATGAACAAACTCCAGAGAAGAGCCACAAATAGAAGAAGCATTAGTGAATGCTTGTAGCATTTCACATACTTAAACTGTCTTAGGCCTTTTAACCATTTTTCACATATTTTTATGAATATCCAGCTTCAGTGCTTTAGCTATCTAGCATCTGTCTACAGAGGTGGATAGAGAGGAGAACAAAGGAAAAAACAGTAACTAATTAATAATTACAAATCTTGGAATGACCCAGCATGGGGTTTTTTTAGGTGCATTAATGCTTATACATTCTGATGCCTACGTAAGTCACACAACTAGGAGGCAAGCAGTGTGTTTCTCCTTGGAAGTACAGAAAACTCCCACTCTGGATACTGCAGAGCACTGACGCTTGACAGGGAGTACTGAGTGAGCAGATACAAATCACCTGGGGGTCCAACCATCTGCCTCTCACCCTAGCAGATCAGAGGATCTCAGCTTTAAACGCGTTTCCTACCTCATCAAAAAAACACGTTTTACCCTTGGCAAATGTATGTCTATAATAGGAGACTCTTCATGTGCTGGGTAAAAAAGCAACCTTCCTATCCTAAGTTAGATTGTTGGGGCTTTCTTCCCCTGAAAAAAATGGCAGCAACCTTACGCTGCTCAAGAAGGCTGAAACGGTTAAAGTGATCTTGGGGGAGAATTAGGACGCAAAGTGCAACTAAGGTGGTTAAAAGCGTGTAATAAATGCTATGTAACCTCTGACTGTAATTCGTCATGGATGTCATTGAGCATGTGTGGCATAAACAAAACCACTAATATTGATTTCACAAAAGGCCTTTCCCACATGTTTTTTCTTCTAACTGTAAATTTGGTCTCAACAAAAGGCCTTTCCCACATGTGTTTTTTTTCTTCTAACTGTAAATTTGGTCTCAGTTAAGCTTCACTTCTACTTTAAATTATATTGCATTATCTGGCTTAAAAGAACAAAACTGTCTTTTAAAAACTTTATTTCAATGTTGATAAAGCATAATACAAACTCTGCAACTGCTTACCAAATCTCTTCCTTCAAGACCACCCTGCAACTCTAAACAAGTCAAAAGGGCCACACTGAGAATAAATATCAAAGATATTGCCAACTTCGCCTTTCTATTTAATTAGCAGACAAGCTCATTAGTCGAAGAGCTGTACAGGAGAGTATGCCTGCAGCCCTTGCTCACATCAAAGACTGCTGAGAAGTAGGTTATGGTCACAGATGCAGAAAGCCACCCAGCACTGGCAACAACAGCAGTAGATGGCAGAACTGCGGGCCGGGAAGCCTGCCCTGTAATGAAGGTGAAACTCTGCAGCACACTGTGCCATAAAGTGCGATTTGGCATCTTCAGGGGGAAGCCAAACAGTGGATTCAACAGCACAGCGTACAACTGGCAGAGCACATCCCGGCGCCACTAACCAGATTTATTTTCTGCATGAGGGAGGAGTGGGTGGGAAAGACAACCCATGCCCTCAACATCGGAACGCTATCTTGTTCCACAGAGCACCACACCGTGAACAAACCAAAGCAAGCATGGGTGGTAGACAAACATTCCCATTAGAAAACATATGCAATATATGTGTGTGTGGGAAGGGGTGAGTGCCTGTGCCTAGTTTGTGCAGGGGGGTCGCTCACAATGCAGCCGCAGCAGCCTGCTTCTGGGTTCAAACAGCCTGTCACTGAGCAGCACCGTTTATAACTTTGACTTTAGTACTCATTCAGCACACAGCGGCTAATACTCACAAAGTGCTCCAGGAACTGAAAAGACTGCCTGAACTAAAGGTTGTTCACTGCAGCCTCTCCAAGCAGGAGCGTGCCCACCCAATTATTGCTAGGACCCTGTCAAGCACATTTTAGCTTAAAATACAAACAAAATCTTCAGTTACAATAATTTGAGGATTTCAACTCTTTTCTATTGAGAAAATAAAATTTGGGGGACTTGAGGAGTCACAGCTGTTACTAATCAAATTTATTTAAGAGAGTAATGTGAAACAGCATGTTTGTGAAAGTTCATAATCACACTAGAATTAAATCATTTTTACAGAGCGTTTATTTGAAACATTCTGTACACAAACTTTGATTATGGCAGAGAATACTTCCCTTGCAGTTTAGGTTTGATTTCATTCCTGGAAACCACTATAAAAATCCTGCTCACTTGCAGCAGGATTCTTTATTTACACTTGGGTTTAGTTTTAAGACCTGTGACAAACACCAGATTGCTCACGTTCATCACGACGCAGGGAGAGCCGCCACACATACTACCCTGCCTCCTGGTACTACGCAGCCGGTAAGCTGCACTCCTGGCTCACTTCGGAGCAGCCGCTCGGCAGATTTTTCCTCTGTAGACATCCAGAGCTGGAAAAGTGGCTTTGAACTCCACACGCCTCCTGGCACATCAGCAGTTACCACCACAGCATGACAATCACACCTTAACACAGTGATCCTTGCGCTGATGTTACTCTTCCCTTCCACAAAGACCAACACTATGCTTGTTGCCTGCACAAGGGTCAGTCCTGCTCATCTCAGCAAGAGTTCTGGGTCCAGCAAAGACCTGGGGGCCTTCTGCCTCTAAAGCCACCAGTTCTCCCTTTCCATTCCCCACCCACAAACCCCCCCTCTTCAGAAATACAGGCTGCCATCTTTTTAAAAAGGTCTAATACATCAAAATCTAACTTTTAGGGATTGCAGCCTCTGTGTTGAGCTAGGCTTTGGCTTCCCCATTGAGGCTACCGACAATTTTCCTAAACAGTGCCAGGTGCAGGGATATTTTTTATTTTTTTTTTTATAAAGGAAGTTTTATTAGTTCAGTGGGAACTGGCCAAAAGCCATGATCTTGTTCCAGACAGCTGACCAGCCAGCTGCAAAGGGGAATGCCAGTGCCCTTCCCTCATGGCTGCAAACATGTCAACTCACCATTAGCCTGGCAGCAAGAAGGTCTTACAGCCCAGTAGCAGTTTCCCTCAAAACCACGTCGTAAAGCCTCCTTCCACCTCTTTGCCCAAAATTTATTACAACAAAACTGCTTACCATGCTTATTTTCAGTGCCTCTTTACTCTGCACTGCTACATGTCAATCTCTCTTCCCCACAGAAAAAATGCTTTTTCAAGCCAACCACTCGAGATGCTCAGCAATGGTGGAAAACCACCTTTTCTCTACCAATAGCCTGTGAGAGAAGTTGAAGGAGTCTTGTGAGATTTCCCAGGGCAAGGAGGAGGGTGTGGGGACAGAGGAGGGTCCCATCTGAACTTTTTCACTCCCTCACCTACCAAGCTCTGTACAAAGGGTAAAGAAATCAGGCAGAGAGACAAACGATGTCACTTCCATCTCCCATGTGCCATCCAGTTTTTTTCACTCCAAGCTTCCAATATACTTTAGAGGGCGACAGCTTATCAGAAAGGAGTCATCCCACTGCGTGCTGCTAATTTGTAAGGTAGAAAGCAATGAAATGCAGCACTTTCACCCTGCCCTCCCCTCCTGTACCTTGGCACTTTGGCTACCCCTCTGCACCAGCATGAGTATGTAACTACAGCTATTCCTTTAATCTCTCTGTTCCTAAAAGCCTTCCACCCCGCAGCCCTGACATTACAGCTACTTTCCTTGCCCCCTATAACCATTTTTTCCTTAGATGTTACTCTACATATCTGTGTTTGTCCCACCAGCTGTGGGGGTAGCTGGGATCCAGCAAGAGCAGTATGGTACCACAGCTGTATCCGCTCATCATTTCAGGGTTTATGGGTTTCTTGTTGACTTGGTCATCATATTATCTTTTCAAAGATAATGTATTTGAGAGATTACACATACCAAGCACTAATATGCCTCCATAAATTTAACTTGAACTTAATTAAGTCGGGAGCATCTACCCAAAATATCTTTCTCTTCATTAAAATATTCTGAGTGAAGCTTCAGTCAAAAAAATCTTGTCAAGATAAAGTGATACCTCAACCTGGACCATCTTAGTGGTTTTGCTGGGTGTGTATGTGTGGGTGCAGGGGAAAGCCTGCAAATTATTCATAGGTTTCTTGTAATCTCTCTCACAAGCTCACAGAGCAGGCATTAATCTGACATATAAACTTCTCCAAATATTAACAACACTTCAAAGACACCACAAATAGTGAAGAAGATAAATTCTCTATTACTTATTCTCCTCCAATGTATCCTTCAGCAGGACAACACAGCTTCCCGTCTTTTGCCTGCTGAGTTAATGCCAAAAATATGCATTAGGTATGAAGTACTCAGTTCAAGAAGAGGGTTTCATTTAAGCTGATAAAAAGTGAGGATTTTTTCCTGCAGTTAAGGGAGACAACTTGTCCTTAATTTTCCATTTAGTCTCGCAGGTTCCAGAAAAGTTTTTAATCTTTTTATATCTCACACTATAACATAAAGTTGCAATGGAATTTAAAGCAGAGACTGACAGCAGTGACTTTAAGACGTCCTAGTGTTTTCTAAGCCAAAGCTGTGGCCAAAGACAGTGTCCTTGCTTCACACCTGTTGATGTCAATGGAAATACCACATGTGTTCCTATGAGATCACAGGTTCCATCACAAGAATGTAACATAATATTTTATGGAGTCTTCCACCTCCACTTTTGTTTTTTAAAGATGATCAGTCTAGTTAGTGTGAGCTGCCTTGTTACTACTCAGTGGCACCTCTGTTCCATCCTAACTAGGTTCACCACAGAGTTGCTGAAACGACCTTTCCTTGTCTGAATCATTGAAACCTGAGCTGAAGTTGGCAGCATGTCTACAGGGCCAGGGCTGCTAAGACACCACTCTCAAACAAGATAAGCTGGTGCTACAACACATTCCCCGTATCTTCACACCTTGTGTTGGCCTCATTGAAGATCCAATGCCCTCTCCAATGTACAACCTCCCTGTTTTCCAGGCTATTCAGTAAGTACTGAGATGGGCTTGGGACAGGTGTCTACAGAGTATGCAGTTTGTACTGAGAAGAACTGGAGGCTTCCAATCTTAACTTCTTAAGTTACTAGCACACACAAAGTAGAAATCTAAATAAACAATTGCCTGGTCTGAAAAGTCTGGTCTACCAGCAGGTAACAGGTGTGAGTGAAGCAATTAGGCAACATCTTTATTTGCAGATACATTTCCAGTACATCACCATCATGATGTACCCAGGAAGAGAACTCTTGAAGCCTTTCATAATTCTTTTGGAACATCTGATTTATTTATGAATTCATTTGAGTGGTTTCTGTTCTAAGTCTCTAGACGTTTTAGCCATGACACATTTCAAACACACACAACTCACTATTTTTTTCCAGTAAGTGAGACCTGATCAGATGAGCCTGAAGAACTGAATGCTTTCTTTGTGAACACACTGCCTTTCTTCTACACACAATGCCAGCTGCTTGACAGCAGCCTTCTGCCCAAGGCTCTGCCTAAAACCAGCATGCAGCCTTGAGGATCAAGACTGAGGTGTAGAACGAGCGGCAGGCAAAGGTGTGAGCTGGGGTTAGAAGCAAGCATCTGTCCATAGCACAATCACAGAATGCAAATACAAACACACCACTTTTTCAGAAAGGTCTTCCCCAGATGGGAGTCCACTGTACCCTGGCAAAACGGATTTTGGGGAGGCACAAATTTAAAGCCACAAGGAAAGTCAAGAGGCCCAAAATCAGCACATGGACACAGGCATCTTGATCAGCTTGCCGTGCCCTTCTGCTGATTTCTCAGCCTGTATGGATCTCAAGAGATCAGCAGGAGTGGAAGCAGAATTATTCAAAACTATATAAAACTCTCACCATGAGTATTTTGCTTTGAAGTAAAAAAAACAACCAAACAAGAAACTTGCCCAAAACATGCTAATCTCTGCAAGTTCTTTTTGTCAAGACTTGAGCACTTGGGCTTAATTCTCGGATGGCCAAAAGAACCACTTCTAGAATCTGCATTTGACCTGTTCCAGATCCGTAATATGACTATTGTTAAGAAAATGAAGGCTCAAAGATGCTGTGTCTCAAGCAAGACACAAATGAAATTGTTTAAAATAAGCACTGAGTTTACATGGGACTGACCTGAGACAAAATCCAAATCCAAGTGCACACTATTTCTCAAGAAGTTAAAAAAATCGATTGGAAAATTGAAAATTAAAATGGCCTTAGATTGGTGGGTCAAACCTATTTCTAGCTGATTTCTAAGTCACTTTTCAAATAAAGAATTAACTGAATTACTATTTATTTGTCTAAGCACTGGGACAACATACAGCTGCTGCAGTCTTATTTTTCTGCATCCTGCAGGAAGTTCATATAATTATGAATTCTGGAAGCACTTTAAACATAAGAGTGTATTTAAATAATCTTTTGAGGTACAGAAAATATACTTTATAGAAGCGAGGGGAAGTGCTAGAACTACTGCCAGAAACTATATAATAGCTTGAAGCAATTTCTACCTTCCCGTTTGAATAAGAGGTGGTGGTGGGGGAAATTGTTTAAAGGACACGGAATCCCTTTGTATCTGCCCTTCTCTCTCTAAAATCCAACTAATTTGCCTTAACTTAATCTGTGCTTTTAGCTTCCTTTCCCTGTGATTACTGAAGAACTAAGCAGTAAGAGAACAGGTGCTCAATGCAGACAGAACGAATGCTAACCTGGGACACCATTTTGCTAACACACACAGCCACTGTTTCTGCTCAATGCATATTGCATTATTTTCTGTTCAACTGGTTGCACTTGCATAGTTTGATTGTCTTATCTACCCTGTAGGTCTGAGGAAAACGGTGCAGCCTCTGAAACTAAACATGAATTTATTTTCTGTAAAAGCAGGTCTGAGACATGAAAGCTGTGAAAGAATCTTGTTAGCAGTTCCTTGTGTAGGCAGCAGTCTCACTTTAATCATATGCATTATGGCCTTTACCCATCACTGCAAATTCACTCCTAGAGCTTTTCTGCACATCAGTTTGGCTAACCCACTTTCTAACGTCTCTGTCTCTGTTTAAGCAAGCTGGAAACTGTATTGCTTCTTATACTGCAAACAGCAAGACAACATACACACACAGACAAACTCAATGCCTTTGAAGAGCATGGCTTGTGTCCATCAGTTCTTGTTCTCGTTCCATTTTTTTCACTACCCCCGTTATCATCTGGACGCCTGAAGCGTCTGCACTGAGATTCTGGAACACAAGAGGGCAGGCGACATGCAAAGGAAAAAACACAGTGCATTAGTTTTCACAACGTAAATCACCCAGCTGAACAAGCTGCCGGAAAACTTTAAAAAGGAGAAGCACTTCTCCCTTTCGGCATAAAAAAATACGTGACCAAGCTCTTTTTTCTGTCTAGACAGTATAATATGTTTTAGCTGTACCCCTGTATTCAGAAACTGTGCCAAAAAGTGAAACGTCTTTTTCTCTTGAAATCTGTAGCACTTTCTAAGGCTGCCATGTATCGGTAGGAGAGGTGACTTGCCCTCTTTCCAGGCTCTGACATGCAATCTCACGTAAATGTAATGGATTCTCTCTCACTAAATTCCACCCATTGAAATCTTTAAGGCCCTTCCCCCACAAATGTATTTCAGTAAACGTGTTGTGTTCCTTCTTACACAACCCTGTTTTTTAAATGCGTAGAGTTGTTAGAGCAGGCTGTCATATGATGGCTGTCTACAAGTAGGCAGCGCAGCTGTGAAGTAGCACTCCAGCCCCCCTACTAAACATGTTCTCTGCTGGCTTACTGCTGAAAAATCTCCAGTACTAACTAGACTCTTTCAAGCTTAAATACCAGTCCAATGTACAGATGCCATTACAGTACAATGCCTTCTTGATGGTTTTGGTACTAATTTGCTTTCAGTAATTAACTACTCACACTGAAATCAGTAAGGTTTATGTCAACGAAACGAACCACCCAAAGGATAGATTTTCTAGACAAGTCCCATGCCTGATGAAATAAATATGGACGTGCAATCTGAAGCAAAACTGTGCTTTCATTTTTCTGTTTGATGTTAACAGACCAAAGGTTAGATCCTGCTAACTTACATTTTTGTGCCTCGGCCCAGCTCCTCTGCACTTATCTGCATGAGCAATTTAATTGGTTCTGAAGACATATTCATGTGAGCTAAGGCAGCTTGTTTGAATAGAGGTTTACAGTTGGGAAGCCAGATATTTGGATCTTGGGAGCCCGGCATAGAGGAGGAGGTCAGGATTAGCCCCTTCTGAAAAAGCACTGATGTGTAGGTGTAGGTGCTCCAGGTTTTGAAAAGTTCTTTAAGTAACTTTAATGTGAGAGCAATGAATTCTCTCATCTGTTTCAAACTAAAATAGATTACTGACCATTTATGTGGGAAAAGAAAGAGAAGAAAAAGAAAAAAGTTTGAAGAACCAATTTGCTATTCAAGGTAAATCAATGCAAGCATTCTTACAGACCCCCTACCCAACATCAGCAGTCTTTACATAGGCTACACTTTACACCCTTCTGCAGCACATCACTAGCATTTAGTTGCACCAGCACGCACCAGAAAGGGCCTGGCTGAATTGCCTCTCTCACATAAACACCACTTGAGTCGGGTGCTATTTGGTTTTTTTTGCAAATGATACTACCTCCAGGATTTCACCTACACAGGAAAGCTTATGAGAAAGCTTTCAGATGGACACAAACAAAAACAGCTGGTCAAAAATGTAAAGAGTGCACGAGAAGGAAAAAGTTTCTCTCTGATAGATACTTTAACACATATATGTCATACTCTAAGGAAAATGTTCTGACAAATCAAAATGACATTATTCTTACAGTCAGCCAGTCAATCACCAGCCTTCATCACACATCTTCAGGCTATTAGCTCTGGTTTGGCTAAGTTTGCCTTTTGGACTACACATACTGTTGAACAAGAACCGGATATTTTTATTATTTTTTTTTTCCTAATCTTGGGAAAGGAAGTGTTCTGGCAGTATCTCTAGGTCTTATGCTTAGAACAGGATAAAGCAAAAAAGACGACACCACCCTACAATATATGCGTCTCGTGACGGAATTAGTCAGTGTATCTGAGCATGCTGGACTTCCCTACAACAGAATTAAAAGGAAACACCTTGCAGATAATAATGAAAAAGTGTAGTAGCTCATGCAAAAATCTTTCCTCTTCCCACCACAGCTCTTTAAGGATTCAGTTCTTAATTTCTTTTTAAAGGAAAACAAATTCCTTTTCGAATTAAAGAATAATTTCACTGGGAAAGAAGAATCCCAAAGAATCACTAGAAAAAAGTTTGTCTTCTTACTTCTTCATGAAACTTGGAAAGATTCTCCTCTTTAACTCCTTTCCAAGAACAACAACAACAACAAAAAATCTGCACAATGCCTTTCTATAAAAGAAAGTCCTCTTGCATGGACACAGTTCTTTAATAATGTTATATGATCACCCCCCTATAACAGTCTACAGCAAACTTAAAAAATCAATTTAACGGTGGTCATTTCTGATTAATACGGTTAGGACCAGTAAGTTGCAATTGCAAAAACTGTGCATTTGTAATAAATGAGTACAAATTACTCAGAAGCAGAATGGGTTTAACACTCCTAGAAGTTTATACACACAGTATGAAATTCTGTTCATATAGAAGACTAAATTCAAAAGGTAATTTTAATGCACAACGCCTTTCTTTTATCAGAGAGATACGATGAAAAGCCAGTACTATAAAGACTACAACCCAAGGTTCAAGATTGAAGTTAAACAGCCTGTGAGCCTTTCTATATAATAAAAAAGGCATTTTGAATCAAACATCAGGCAGCATTTTGCCATGCTCATGGCATGAAGTGCTACTCAAGAAAGATAATCCTGTGGGACTCAACCTCTCCTTTGCCATCCGGTGACAGACACTGGGCTGTAACCTGCATGTAGAGCAAGTGGCAGAAAAGCAGCTCCAGACGGCACAAAAGGCATTGCATGCCATCTTTTTTCTTGCTCTGGCATTTTGGGACAGGATGCAGTAATACTGTCCTCGCCCGTGCCGACTGCAAACGCAGCGTTTCCCAGGCAGACCCAGGCGTGCAGCCAGGGCTCTGGCCGCCCTCCCGTCATTCCTTCCCTTCCACCCGCTCAAAGGACCAGCAGGCAGCGGTTTACTCTGCCCACAGCCAGGGACCAGCTGCTGGCACCGGGGACCTCTGAGGTTGAACGGGGGACAATTTTCCTTTCTTTCAGATCCCTTCGCAAGCATGCAGCCCAAGCCAAGCTTTGGCCTTCCAGGAATATTCAGGCATTAAGATGCCATTCAACATGTGCAAGGTTTGTGAAGTAAACTCTGTAGCAATGCTAAAAAAGCACAAATGCAACAATTACTTTCCCAGAAAAGATTGTTTTCTTTCCTTGATGAGATTAGTACATTTGATGCTAAAATCCAGCTGCTTAGGGATGCAGAAGAACTTCTATGACCAACCACAAAACTGAAAGAACTATACTGAACTATAAATGGAGTAAGGGCGTTTTTCCTTAGGTGTTCAGCAGAAATGTTTTTATTCTCCAACATTAACAAGACTGGGCCTCTGACTATACAATCACATACCACTCACTTCTCTGCTTCTTGAGGGTAACAAATATTATACAATAAAAATCATTAATCAATGTTAAAGAAAGTACAAATGTACTTGACAGAACTGCTTAAATTGATTTCTGTGCAGAGCAGTTCTATACCTAACCTGAAACTAAATGCAGTACAATGAATTTTGAGAAGAACACAACTGAATTTTTACCTTTACAGCTTTGACTTAAGATAGTTTTCCACTGTAACAATTTTCTTAAGTAATCACCAGCTCCCTTCCAAATGGAATGACCAGGGCATATTATGTGTTCTATCAGACTGTCAATCCACCAGATACACACATGCACATTGTGAGTTTAACGGAAAAAAGGCTGCATTTAATTTAATGTGAAAAATGCGTATACAGCAGAGTATGCAGGAGCCAGACTATAAAACAGAAACTTCTATACTATGTGAGAGTATAAAATTACAAATACAATTTTTCTGTGCATCTACCAACAAAAAAAGCTTTGTCATCTTTAAAATTCATGTGAAATTTTTGGACTTCCATTTGTTCCGTTGCTAGGACTCCTAAGGGTGGATTACAAATAACAGGCACATGTTTTCAATATGCTTGTTGATCCCACATCCCATTTCAGTAATTGACAGGATTGGGTAGTAAAGTCCCAAGCCGAAGCTTTAAAAGTCATCTCTGAATGCAAGCTAATAACCTGGAAGTAAAAAAGTGGCTAATTTTCCAGATTAGTTCAATTATACTGAATCCTTTAATCTAAACCGCACAGCTTTTAACGTGATTCTTTGCTTGATGTGAATATTCAAGGTTGGTTTTTTTTTTTTTCCCTTTGTGAACAGAAGGTATGTATCATGCTTATCTGTGTAAGAACTAAACTGCTTTATTAGAAGTGGAGGGAAATCACTTAATTCTGGAGACACTGTAAAGTGCGAAAGAAATGGAATTTAAATACCTGCTAAAACATGTGGCTTAGTCCTGCTCACACAGAAGCGATGAAAATTTTTTCTCAATGGGAAAAGAAAAAGGAGACCATGATTTGCTTAGGGAAAAGATGCTTGTGCATTATTTTATATTACGCAAACAATTAATACTCAGCTTTACATTGGCAAGTCAGTCTTCCAGCTACTTTCCTGCTAGACCTATTTACTACTTTACCACTTTCCTCATTTGTCAAAAAAGCTATTTCTGACTACTCAAGGCTCCACATTTCTGGAAGCATCCATGTTTTAATGCTGAATTTGTGAACAGATATTGAAACATTTTAAAAAAATACTACCAATGCCAACTCAGTGCTGAAGCAGCATTAGTTCTGTCTGAAAAAAAGTTTATTTCCCCTTTTCTACTGTGTAATTCAAGCTGCTCTGCAGTTAACAAGGGTGCTTATTGTCATTTTATTAAATTTAAGGTAACAATAAACATTAACGCAGTCTCAAACATGATGTCATGCTTTATGTCGCTAGGTTAAAAGAGAATGTAAAACAAATTACTTGGATTGCTTAGGAAACCCTAAATGCACTAATTTGCTGAACCATTTATCAGCAGAACTAACGAAAAGTGGTTTTTGCTCTTGCAATGGATAAAGGTAGCCATTAGTTTCTGAAGTGTACAATTTTACCAGCCAGACAAAACAAAAAGCAAATCTTGGGAGTAAATATTAGCTGGACATTCACATAACAAGATCCAAAGAGACATATCCAGAAGTTTCCTCTTTTAATCCAACTCTGAATAATGTTGGATGCTGTTTTCCGTTCCTTTAGAGCTCTTCTACTGCCAAAATAACTGCAAGGTTTGCAAGTCCGAGTATATCTCAAGCCTTTCCCAAGGCACCCCAACACTATCTGAGGCACTGAAACTATGGCAACCGAATAAGAAAGCAGCTTCCATGATTAATAGATGAAGATCCCAGCGACAGTGCCTAGCTAGGCCATAATTCAGGAATGCAGGAGGAATTAGCATAGATTCCATCTCAATCTACCAATAAAAAGTAGATTTTGAAAGGCATCAATAAAACAGCATTTTTTTTCTGCTAAACCCCCCGAAACTATAGAATTATAAACTGTTCAAATTCTCATTAACATTTCAATGAACGGCTGCCCTGAGTGCAAGTAATGGATAAATGTTCAACGAACAATGGTGAAGGAACCAACACAGCCGATTTCCCATTTGACTATCAAAGCCACATGTAGGAATACACAATATATAGAACTTCTGAGTGAAGCTGAGCAGAGAGAGATAAGACAACAGAAATAATGTTTCCTGCAGTCAGGAATATATTTGGACACAGTTTTTCCCATTGTGTTTGGGATTCATATAAGAGAGTGCTTTTTCCATCCGCTGAACTGGAACACCCAGCCATATCTATTATATACTCCACACATTTTCATTACTATGAGGCCCTCTGAGCCTGTCAGGGTCATTGCAAAATTGATGAGGGTTAGGAATACCTTTTTTTAAAGTGCATAATCAAACTTGCAATATTATCTCCAGCAAAAAACAGTAGTGTTATAGTCCTCATCCACTAGATGGTCTCAGACTAAGGTAGAAAGGCATAATAAAAATATTTCTTTCCACTTTCATAAAGTTTTCACTAAAGGCAACAGGCTACTGAGATGATAAAAGCACAAGGATGCTCTTTTTGCCTGTATCACACAAAGGGTATAAGCCCACAGCCGAGGCATGGCTTTACCTGAGGAGGGTGAGGGAGAAGGAGCCAAAGGCTTCCCATACCAAGGACAGCCCACATGCTCCCACATCGCACGATGTGCTGCCGTGCTGTGCATCTATCCCCTGAAACTCTTTTAACTTCAGCATTGCATGAATGTTGTAAAAACGTATTTTGGTAGAAAGTTCCTTGGTAGCAGTTTTCTTGGGGGGGGACGGGAAAATGGCATGTCATAGTCCATGATATGTGAATTTCAACCATCTAGTATAAGTGCTCTATATAGAAATGCCTATTATTAACAATACTTTTAAAGGAAAGGTCATCACTGAATGTAGTGAATTAACATATGTCTTCACTCTGGAGATACAGCAACTGGCAGTTCTGTTAATAGCTGGTTTATCTACTTCATTTTACATCTCTATTTCAGCTACTAAAGAAACACTTTGGGGCTTGGAGAAAAATTCCTTTCATACAAAAATGACTCTGTATTCACAAAGAGCATAGTACACCCCTCCTTTTGACTGATAAATAACTACAGTTCTATACTGGGAAAGACTTCAAGAGGTTTGCAGCGAATTATGGGATCATTCATGATGGTGTTTTCTCATTTTCTTCTTCCTTTTTTGAAAGCTGTTTTTTTAAAAAAAAACTTGCTATCCACTTCCTTTTTTTTTTGTTAAACTATAGCTGGAGGTAAACTGTAGATATCAGAGGGCATAAGTCTGGCGGCCTCATTTATGTTCACCAGGTGCATTACAGTTGAGAGCATGATTATTTTATGGGGGGAGGCAAAGATCTCTCATCCCCTTCCCTATTTCCAGTGGCCCCGCTATTAACTGTTAGCAGCCTTTTTAAGTCTGAAGTGACAAGAACTGCAAATGCCCCTATGCCTTTCAATGAACCCCTCCTAAAACCTCCAGAATACTCTGATGCTGTAGGTGCATACCTCTTTTCTTCTGGTTGTTGTTTTTTTTCAGTTCCCACACCACATTTAATTTTTAATCCTTTCACATCTTCCAGCTGCTAAAATAGGATATGCAAGTGAGCAGCCTGGAAATTCTGGAAGATAGGAGGGACACGCAATATATATGTAATTATAACACAGTAGGTGGCACTCTTCCCTTTAAATCCTAAAGCCTTGGAGCTGTGCTGCCATGTTGCCATGTTGCAATCAAGACCCAAAGCCAGATCATCATTCACCATGGACAAATAAAGATCCCTTAACACTGTATAAATATGAATATTCAGTTATTTCCATGGCCACAGGTAATGGCTGAGTTGTCTCACAAGACAGCATATAAAGACACGCAAGCTCCAGTCTGCCAGGTTTGCACTTGAACCGGGTAAGTCCCCTTCTGCCTTCACAGACTCTACGCGCATCTAAACTGTTTCTCACTCAAGAGATAGGTGCAACAGGCCAAAACCAAAAATATTCCTATAGAGGGGTGTCAGGGTCAGGCCCAGGCTTTCCTCCAGCTGCTTGTTTCTGCCTTTGAACACGGTTCATAGTTGCTGCATTCTGCTGACCAGCAGCCAGACTCCATGCTACTACGGACTGTATGTGACAGACAAAATGATATCTGTGTATGTCTCACCCGCCTCAGAGTAATTCTGATACACAGAATTAATGAGCATAAAATGCTCAAACAGTCATCAGTAGAAGCCTTGCTTATTCCTTGTATTTTTCTGTTGCGCTGTCAAAACGTAGCTTGTCACAATTTGTCAGATGCGGCTTGCTCCAGAACACACAGACCTTGGTCTGACCTAACACTGAAGGTCAATCCAGAGCAAATGTGCTCACACCACAGCTTCAGGTCCTCACCAAGTAGTGATTCCCAACAGAAAACAGTATTTTCAGGCTGGGGCCTAAACTTGGAAAAAAAGTCTCTATTTGAGTAATATTTCAGCAACTGCCTTTACTCAGAAAAGTACTCAGGCAAGCATGGCTTTACAGGGTGAGCAAAGCATATTCGGATGAATGAGACAGGGAAAGATAAGGGCTAGAGATTTACCTCCTCAATAAATGATTAGCAGGAAGTAAAATACTGCAGCATCTGTATTAAATTAGGAGAAGGAAAACTTCTGGTTTTAGTACAGTTCAACTCTTCTCTAGCATATGCTGCATCTAATAGAGTTGAGCGTTATTTTCCAGCCTTCACCCGGTTGTTTGTTTTCAGCACTCTGCAATAGTGTATGGGAATCAGGTACTACACACAAAACATTTGTTTGGGTAGCACAACAATGTGTTCTTGGAAACAAGTTGGATGTGAGGCATGTGTTAGCTCAGGTCAATTTAATCCTAAAACATTTTATG
The DNA here is from genome assembly GCF_017639655.2 of Falco naumanni. Lineage (NCBI taxonomy): Eukaryota > Metazoa > Chordata > Aves > Falconiformes > Falconidae > Falco > Falco naumanni. Next base: position 18,949,635 of record NC_054080.1, read on the forward strand.
TCTCCCCTGCTGTAAACCATGCAAACTCCTTTCATGTGTATTTATGTATGGCTCTTCAAAACAAGATGACAAATTTCCCCTTCCCTTCACAAAACATGCACAAGCAAGTTCACAATCACCTACTTCCTTTTTAATGCAAACAGTTCTAGTCTGGATTTATCACAGGTCATTAATTTGATCTCTCTCCTTTTCTTCCCCCCCTCCCCTTTTTTTCTTCTTTTCAAAAATGCAATGAAGGCAGGTCCTCATCCTTAGCCTGACCTATCTCCTTCTTCAGTCTTAAATTCCCATAACTGTGATTCTCTACTTACAAACATTAAGAGGGGTTTATGGCTAGTATTTGCTTTTATCTTCAAGTAGCTAGAGATTGTAGTTAGTACTGTTTCTCGTAGATGTTAGTGCCCAATTATTTTTGGTTGAAGTAGTATGTAAGGTTGGTTTTCTAATTAAGTAAGAATACAAAAATTTTAATGCAGATTAATTGAGAATACATAGAACATCTGTGACCATATGATTCATCCTCTCTGAAGTATTCACCCATGCATGCTTCAAGCATTTGATTCCTACTACATAAAAAGCAAAAAAAACAGTATTACTTACTATTTTAAAATTAATATAGCATTTGTACAGAAACCTTATCTGGGCATTCTGCTCCTGAACTAAAATTTCCATGAAAGCCTGAGATTTTCTCCAGTGAAGAGTGGTGGAGAACAGAGATCAAAATTTTTATGCACAGGAAATTATTTGGCTTTAAAGAGTGTTAGGTCTCTTTATCTATACCTTATGAGAGGCTACAATATTAAAAACAGGTTCATTTTAGATACAATTATACCCTAGACAGTGAAATGCCTTGGCAACTGCACTTTTTTTAACAGTGACGAACCTTCCCGATCTTACTGAAGCTAGTATTTGCTTTCAACCACATACAAGGCAATTTTCCTCACAATGCACAACAGTCTTATAAAAAACAAAAACAAAACAAACAAACAAACAAAAAAAAACCCCAACAAACCTAACCAAAAAACCCCACCCAGAAGTTAACCAAGAAAGTTCATTTTCCTTTTCTGGTCTGAAATCAAATGGCAAAGGAAGCCCTGAACATGGTAACAGCTGCATAAATCTTACTCTGAGAGAAATGTCACAGACTCCTCAAAATCTCCATGAGTTCTGTGATTAGAAGAGCCTAACCCTGCTGGACTTTCTCACGTTGATGCCAAAGGATTTACCCGCCAAGTAAAGATTACTTGGATGAGAATGGCTCACTGGATGACACTTAATGAACGCAAACGGAAAGCAGTCACCGAACTAATTTTTTGCAGAGACTGTGGGAAATTCGCACCTCTAGTTACTATCTTTGAGGTTAGCTTAAAAATTAATATCGTCAATGTATGATACTAAACAAAAGTTAGCAGAATCAGTGTCAAATAATAAGCCACCGCACGCAGCCCTGTGACAGAAAATGGTTGTGGGCATTCAGCTCTTCGTTATTTACAGCACCTGCAAGCCGCGTGCGTTCCTTGGGGAGACCAAGCATTCATTCACCTTGCAGAGTCAGGAATTTGCGTCTTTTACAATTTATTACGATCTGACTAAAGCCTTTACTTGTGCCGTTCTATTAGTGAAATAATTTTCTGCCTCCAGCAGCTCGAGATCCGCGCTGCATGCACAGACGCTGGCACAAGCACGCATGTTTACAAACTTCAAAAGCAGCAATTAGCTCGGGAGAGGAACTGAACAAATTCCCCTCTGGCCAAGCGGTCAAGGTTAGAAGAAGACAGAGCCATCTGCCTAAGGAACACCCAGCAGTTACCGCCTTGCGACTCACCCTGGGAAGAGCCAGGCAGGACAGAGGCGGTGCCGGCGGGCAGAAGGGCATCTCCGTTGCGACTGACCGGGCTGCACCCCGCTTCCCCCGCCAGCCCCCCACCCGCACGCGGGCCGGAGCCACCCCCGGGAAACGCCTCCCTCGGGCGGGAGGGAAGGGAGGGAGGCAGGCAGGAGGCAGGCGCGGTGGGGCGGCCGAGCCCTCGCAAGAGCCAGGTACTTTCTCCGCACGTGAAGGAGCCGCAAACTTGGCGGCGCCCTGCCCGGCGGCGCAGCGGGGGCGGTGCTGACCCGCAGCCAGCCCCAGGGGCTGCCCGAGCTGCCGCCGCCGCGCCCCCCGCGCCTCGGCCCCACGACCCCAGCAGCACAGCCCCGGGGGGCGTGCGGGCTCCCGCTCGTCTGCGGCCGCAGCAACGGTTCCTAACGCACCTTGCCCTCAGCCGGGAGCCTTCCCCGCCCGTGCGTACATGGGGACGGGGTGTGTATGCGTGTAGGGGGAAACGCCTCCCTCCTCAGCATCCTTGCCCATCGGCAGCATCCTGTCCCTCCGCACCGTCCCTCCCCACCTCCGCAGCAGCGGCGCGAAGGCGCCCCGCCGCCGGCCCCCGCCCGGCTCTGCCCGCACCCGGTCCCGGGGCTCCCCGGCGGCGCGGGGCGTGTGCGGGGCGCCGCGCCGCCAGCCCGCAGCCCCCCTGGGAGGGCCGGCCGAACAGCAACGGCTTTGTGACGGCCGGCCCTGTCATTCCCCCTTAGAAAAACTTTCTCTTTTCCGCCGTTTCCCCCGGCGCCCCCGGGGCCGGAGGGAGGAGAGGAGATGAAGCAGCGGCAGGGCAAGGGCGCGGGCGGAGAGAGAGGAGCTGGGCCGCCCCGCGATGCTCCCCGCTCGCCGGGCCGCCCGAGGGGTCCGGTCTCCCCTGGGCTCTCGGCGCCGGGGTCAGCCCGCCTGCCTGCGCTCACCAGCCGGGGAGAAGCGGCGGGCAGAGCCGCCGGCCCGCGGGGGAGAGGCCGGCGGCGTCCCGCAGAACGGGGTGAGAAGCAGCCCTGCCCCAGAGCCGCCCTTCTCCACGGGGCTGCGGGAGGTCGGCCGGCGGCCGCCCCGGCCGGGTCGCAGGGGAAGGCGGCCGCTGTCCGCGGGGAGCGGGCGGGGAGGGCAGCCCGCAGCCCCAGCCCACGACCGCGAACAAAGCCCGCGGCTGCGCCGGGGGTTGCGCCGCGCAGCAAGTTTCCTCAGTTCCCGGCCCCTGCCCCCCAAAACGCAACCCCAACCTTGGGGGAAAATAAAATAAATTAAAAATAAAACCGAATAAATCAGGCGGAACCCAACTAGCCCCCACACGGGAGAGCTGGGACCGCGGCGTTGCGCCTCTGCACGGAGCGCCCACATTGTCCCTGTAACAAAGACGACCCCCCCCGGCCCAGCTCCGCACGGTGCCCGGCGGCCCGGCCCCAGCCCCGCCGGCGGCGGCCCGCGGCCACCCGGCTCCCCGCGGCGCCCCGGCGGGCGCGCCCCCCTGCCGCCGGCCCGCTGCGAGCAGGGCTCAGCGGCCCGGGCACCGCGCATGCAAGCCGTGCCAAGGGGCTTGGGAGGAAGGCTAACACGTTAAGCAGTCGTAGGGGGTGGGGTGGGGGGTGGGGGGGTGGTGTAGAAAAGAAAAGAAAGGCGAAGCCACGAGATGCCTGGAAAGTGGCAACAGCAAGCGCAGCGTGTGCACTTGCAGGCGGCTCTTCTCCCCAGGCGCTGCAAACGCTGTCGAGGCGGAAAGCAGCAGCCAGCCTTACACCACGCACCGTCCTCGCTCCTCCCGAGCCTGCCGGGGCGACCCGGGAGCCTTCCTTTCCGAGCAACCCAAAAAGATCAGGTAGGGATACGGACGAGGGAGTACTGTACCTTTTCGGTGCATGTATCTAGGCAGCTAGAGGACAACTAGCTGATGTAGTGTCCCATTTAGTAATCCATTTAAGGGGATCTCTCTGGGAAACTGGAGCCACTCTCTCCTTTGCAATCCTTTGTCATTACTACGTGTGTGCTTCCCGGGGGATGGAGTATTTAATATTTCTACTTTCTGAATTGCAAATGCAATTTGTTCATTTCCAATGATGGGCGAAAAGAGGGGAGGGAACACGGAGAAGAAGGGAAAAAAGGGAAAAATAATAATAAAAAAGCGTTAGCAACTCCTCTCCAGACCCAAATTCCACTACGGTTCCACTCCAGGAAGTCCCCTTCAGTCGCGCCTCGGGAGGTAAGTCATTTCGGGGTCTTCTCCTGCTCCCTCTCTACCAAAAGTGCTCCCGGTGCGACAGCTGCTTCAGGAAAACTCCTAGGCTGGAGGCACTCGCCGTGCCACTGCAGGATAGCGAAGTCGCTCCTCGCCCCGGGCTGCCAGGCATTGGACTATGCGCGGCGAGGACTGGGGAGCCGCTGTCTCCCGCCGCCTGCCGCCGCCGCCGCCGCCGCTGCCCTGCCTCCCCTCGGCGCCCGCCGCCCGCCTCCCCTGCCCCTGGGACGCGGCTCCGCCAGCGGAGGCGGAGACAAAGCCCGGACTGGACCACGGCGGGCGGGCGGACGGGCGCGCCCCGTTCCCCGCCCCTCCGCTCGCCCCGCCCCGCTCCGCCGGACGGGGCGCACGCCCGGCAGCACCGCCCCGTGGGCGGGGCCTCAGGGGAAGGGCGGGGTCTGCGGGGGCGGGGCCTCGGCGGCCCCGGGCGGGGCGGATACCGTAGAGCCCCGGGCGGGGGGCGCCGGCGGCGGCTCAGTGGAGGCGCTGCCTGCCCGTGCCGGCGGGGGGCGGTTCCTCTCCCAGCGCTTCCTCCTCGCCGGCGCGGGGCCGCTGCCGAGCGTTACCGGGCTTACGCCAAGCAGGTGCGAGCGGAGGGGACCCGCGGCCTCCGGCCCCCGCCCCCGGAACTGCCGCCGCCCCCAACTCCGCGGCGGGCGGCGGCGTGGCGGGGGGCCCGAAGCTGGGCTTGCGGAGCCGCCCATGAGCGGCGAGAGCAGCCCGGGCCGCCCGCGGCGGGGCCGTGGTGCGCGGTGCCGGGGACCCGCGGCTGCTCCGCGGGCTGCGGGCGCGGCAGTAGGGGCCGCTGCGGAGTGCGGGGCGGCGGCGCAGCCCCGCGCATGTCGCCGCCTGGCAGAGGGCGCCGGGTCTCCCGGGCGCGATCCCCCGTGTCCCTGGGGGGCGCGGGGGCTGGAGCCGCAGCTGCCGGCTGGCGCGGGGCTCGGCCGCCCGCCTGTATGCCTGCCCCCCTTCCCTCCGCCCAATCCCGCCTCGGTGGTCGCTCGCTGCGGTAATCCCCGTCTCGGAGCCGATCCAGCCAGCTGCAGGAGCAAGCGGCGCTAATGCATTAATCCCCCCTTCTCCGGCCCCGCGCCGAGGCCCCCCGCCGCCGCCGGCGGTAATCCCCCCGCCCCGGGCCGCGGGGACTGTGCCGGGCGCCGCTCTTGCACCCGCCGCGCACGGCGGCGGAGCCTCCCGCGCCTTCACCCTGGCCCCGCCGGCGCCGCGGCCCCGGGACGGCGGCCCCGAAGCGGGTGGTGCGGGCCCGGCCGCCCGCGGGTCTGCCCCACCGCGCCGCTGCTGATCGCGGGGCGGGCTGCGGCGTGGAGCCGGCGGGGCAGCGGAGGGTCGGTGCGCTGCGCACCCCCGCACGCCTCCCCGCCGCGGCGCGCAGCCCCTCCAGTTGTAGCGTTAATTTCCAGCCTCCAGATCTCGCCGGAGTAACGCCGCAAGGAGAGCCTCGAGTTACTGCAGCGCGAAGGTATCCAGTTTCCAGAGGGTTCATTTACATTACATGTGCAATTGCTTTAACACGATTTATACTTGGGGTTTTTTTTCTTTCTTTTTTTTTCCCAAACCAGGTAAGTGAAAGGACAGACTGCAACTAGGGGTTTTACTGCCGGGCCACTAAGTGTGGCATTAAAATGAAAGTAATTGCTTGTTTACGACAGCTGTTTTTCAGCCTTTTATTTTCAGATAATGAAAAGACTCTTGAGAAATTGGTTTTGGTTTGGTATTTGATTTGGGATCTAAAATTACACACGCATTCATTCAGTTTCTAGTTGTTAGATTACAAAGGAAAACATTCATCTGTATCAGGGAAAAGTTTCTTCTTTCCTTTCAGACAGTTGAAACTGATTGTATACTTAGGGTAATTTTCTGACCAAAGGAGCTGAGACTTAATATATATTTACTTTCTTTCTTTCCCTGAAAATCTAAAACAGAAGCCAGTTCTGCACCAAACAGAGTAATTGCTGGGGACGGATAAATTTTAGTGGAACAAACTTACCCTAGATCTGAAAGCAATTAGAGAAACTGAACTGGTACAAATAATTTCTGGGCACCCAAGCGTGTGTCAGGGGGGTAAACCAGATGAATGTACCATGATTTGCCAAGACCCCTAACTCCATTTCCACAAAGAGGCCCCCAGTCATCTCATGCTACTTTTCCCCCTGTCAGGAAACGCGAACTGAGACCAAACACAGTCAGGATTTGTGGGAAATGCCCATTCAAGAATACTGAAGGCTGACATTCAGTCATTACGTTATGCTCAATCGCTACGCAGTTTTGAGGTGTTCAAAACTTCCACTGACTTTGTTGTGGGTTTGAACTGTAAGCAGATCTAGATTGGGCCCTTGCTATGTGCTTCAGATACTTCACAAATATTTCCGCAATACTGAATGGTTTATTTTACACTTGCATTTCTTCATTAATCAAGAGGCTCTCTGACAGAGAAGGTTTGCCCCCCCTATATTTAGGGGTTTGAAAAATACAGACCAGATTTTTATATTATGAAAGTTCTGCAAGAAGCAGGGAGCACAAAAGAGTTATATTTTCCAGACACTGGTACTAGCTAAGGCACCAGTTGCTAGAAGTTTCATATTCAAGTTCTTTTACGAAAGTTTTTTCTATTCAGCCATTTTCTTTCCCTGTCTTTAATTTCTTATTTCCAAGCCTGCACTGCCTAATTTCTTCACTTCAATCACACATCATAGCCCTTTTCATTTAGCCTTCTGTCGAAACAAAAGTCGGCTCTGCTGTCCTTCATTCCCTCACTGCTGCCTTTGCTCTTAACTCACTGGAATTGATCTGCAAAATCAAGATGTGTCTTCATGGCTTAAAAAACGCCCTCTTTTCTTTTACCTGACTCCCTGTTCCCTTTCTGTCTCTGTACCCAGTCCTGTAAATTGTTGTCCTGATCTTTCTCTCCCACCAAGTTTTTTAAGTTGTTTTTGTGGAACTTTAATATCAATCTCAATTCTCCATGCTGTCAGATTTTCTGAAAACAGAGACACAACCTTATTTGTTTTCCCTGGACTAGTTAACAACTGTGGGCTACTCACACTGGCTTGGGGAAGGGAATTATTACCCTTGTTGATGGGAAAAGACATATTTTTTCACTGGCTGCTTTTTGGCAGCTGCAGAGGTAGTGTACAGTGGGTTTTCCAGTCAGGAATTCTTGGTAAGGTCTCCATGGAGCTGTGCATTTTAAAAGCCTTCTCTGGGCAATTCACACGAGCTATAGAGAAGTTCTCCAACTCATTCCAACCCCTCTTCAGAAAAGGTCTCTACCAAAGGTGTGACTTGAGTGTATATGAAAACGTTACCTCTACCCCTCCCTCCCAATTACATATGAAATATGTTGACTTGAAGTTTGTCGGACACCTGGCCTACATGAGGGAATGGCTCTTGGGCGTCCTTCACTGGCAGCGGCTGATTCTTTAAATTGGGTTTTGTGAAGTTTGACACTGTTGACTTGGCAAGCCCAACACTGTATACATTTCCCATATATTTCCCACTCTACCAACTTCCCAGAGCCATGTGGCTGTAGGAGCAGCATCCCATTAGAGACCGTCCTGAGGAGCTGGAATACTGCAGGGGTGCGATGGCACCTTGTCATTAAGCACACCCCATTCCTTATCCTCCCATGTCAGAAAAACCTGTGCAATATTCCCCAGTTTCTGTATCAGATGTTATTGTTAGATTCAGTTCAGTTCATTCTTGCCCCTGTTTCAAAGATTCAAAGTGCAGCAGAGTTTCACGTTGACAAGAAGCAACACACAAGAGTGACAGAGCTGAGGATTTTGACAGCTGTCTGAGAAACACTCTGGGGTTTTTCCCGTAAGAAGGTCTGAGACAGTTTTGATGTCCAGAAGACACTTGAAGCCCTTAATCTTAGGAGGGCTTGTAACTCCTTTTTCCCCTTTCCCATTCTGGCATCAGAGGAGATGCCTTTACCTGTCAGGATGTATCTCACCGCAAATAAAAACAAAATGTTAAGTACAGGGACATCTTAATGTAAAGAAGCGTTGACTTCTTTAATCTTACAGCAATAGTGAAAGCTCATCAAAGTGCAAATATGATTTTTGTCAAGACAACATTATTGGATGCCTGGAAAAGTAATTACTCCTACACAGAGAAAAATAAGATCTTTCTTTTAAGCAGTTCAGAGGAAATCGCCAAACTCAGCTGTACTCTAAAAATGTGGTTGAAAGGGAACAGGTTTTTAACCAGCATGTAGCTGTTCTTGGGCACACTGCAGCTAAAGGAAAGAAGAGTCATAAAAGCCAATATGGACCCAATTCTCAGTCTTTTAATGTAAAATGGCAAAGGGTCTTTTGCCCAATTAACTCCTGCAGAGTCAGGCTCATAGTTTAAAATTATGAGTGCTAGACATTTTGCAGACTGCTGTAAGCATGTAGAATGAGATTAGATTAAAAACAGTTAGGTCACGAGTTTCCTCCATTGATGAGATTTTTAATGGCTGGTGAACTCCTGCAGAATTCCTTCTGTAACTAAGGACCTTACTAGAAATGCCACATTTTTAGACTGCTGGATGGCATATATGTATTTGCTTTTCTGAATCAGTTTGTTCAGACATTTTCCGAATGAACACCCAGGTGACTGTAGGCTGACCTGGGGTGCGCTCAGCAGGGGTGCCCAGCATGTTCCATATTCAGGCAAGTTGTTCAAAATGCTTACTGGAAATACCAGGAGCTCCACTGAAAGATTTGCCTGGGAACTGAAAGGGAGCCTGTCTGTGCCAATTGTGTTCAGGTTGGTCTCTACAGCTATGGAGGATTTTGGAAGGCAAACAAGGCTGTGGAGCAGATGTTTTATGCAGAAGGCTGCCCTGGTCAGCCCCTGCTGTACTGTGCCAGAAAAATCAACAGAAATTCATGTTGCACCGTGAGCAGCATTCACATGTCACTGTGTCATCTACTTCCCAGAACCGGAGAGTGTTACATGATGGTGAAATAAGCAGAGAATACTGTGGATAGAGGCTGGACCATATGGTGAAGGGAGTGGTTCCCTGTTAAAAAGACAGAATAACTGAGCGTGGAAGATCAATATGGGAAAGTGATGTAAAATTTAACTGTCGTTAAAACCAACAGAGATTTGCAGAGATTCATTGTCAAATTACTCTAGCCACATATGGGCCAGATCCTCCTCTGGCGTAAATTAACACAATCTTGTTAATGTTAATGTGTCCGTATCAATTTCACCTGCTGCTGATCTGTTTTATAAAATTTCACCAGGAAGGGAGTGTGTGGTAATTTTTAACTAGCCTATGGAGCTCCACAACAGAAAAATAACAGATCTGTTGTATTCCGTAGGTAGTTGTTTAAGTCACTAGAAAAATTATTTGCTATTGAACTCTATCGGATTTTCCATAAAGGGAAGCTTACTTTCTTCACACTTTGGATGTTGATGATCTCACATTCATCTCTTCTAGTAGGGTCTCTGAGAGGAGAATTAATCAGAAACTGCAGAGAGAGCATCTAAAGAGAGTTTTCAGGGTTTCTTTCCCATCAGTTTTAATATGGAAGAAGACCGTATGCTCCTCCATTACTTCACAGTGGTTTAGTTTCAAGTATTGTGCCCTAAATTTTTAGTTCACTGCTTCAGAAATTCACCCACCCCACCCCCTCCCCGAGTTTTTCCAGCATTGTGCTTAGATGTTGCATCCTTTTTGAGTACAGTGAAGAACTGAATGGAATAAAATATGTCTCTCAGCTGCTGTTTCTCTTTATATGATTAAGGTTTGACACTGAGTTGTTTGGACAGCAAGCGAAGAGGTGTAGAGAGACTCTCAGAAAACACGTAAAAGATATTTTGATTGGAAAGTTAAGTCAAATTCATAGAGTTTTCTTGGGGTGAATCCTCTGTGCTCATCAGGACTCTGTAAAATCAGGGGCTTGATCAAGAGCTTAAGGCAAACAGTGAGAAAAGAGATTTATTTTGGCTTTGCCTGTGTTCTTGCAGCAGATAAATATGAACCACCGTGAACCATTTCAGTGGCTCCCAAAAAAAGCAATGAACATTTCAGATCTAGATGGAGGAACTAAGTGTAAAATTATTATAAATGAGAAGACTGCACTGAAATAAGTCAGTATTATAATAAAAGCGTTTAAAATACAATTACAGCATCAAACTGAGAGCAAATGCAATTTTAAATAATAATAAGTGGTTAGTTTAATAAGTCAAAGTCATTGCTTTCAGTGTCCCTTCAGCTGAACTGAGCCCTTAGGAACACTCAGTAAGTAGAATTACCAGGCAATACAATATTACCAAAGAGAAACCTTTAATGGTTTCAGTATCTGAAATAAAGAGGCTTTATTCCATCCTCCTCCCCAACACACACATACTTGAATTCATAACATTAAATCTCATCCAGCTGACTTTATTATTTTTTTTTTAACCCTCAGATTCATGGCAGTGGGAAGAAAAAAGGGCCTGCAACTGACAAACAAAAAAAAAAATAAAAAGGAAGGAGACAGAGGGGACAAGAGCAGCCAGGACAAAATGGAAGAGGTGAGGAGAAGGCTCCAGCTGAGAAAATTTATGAAGCAGAGTGTGCAGTGTGGGTGGGAGGGAGGGAAACCAGAGACAAGTGATGGGGGAAGGAGAAAGGAAGAAAGAGGACCAAAGAAAGAGCACAGCAAATAGTCTTTCTGTGAAGCAAAAGATTAGTGAGATATAGCAAAGCAATGTAGGAAAAATGGGATTGGTTAAACCTTGACAAATGAGCAGCTGTTGGAAAATGATCCTTTAGTCAGGTTTTGTCCTTCAACCCTGCGAGATTACTTAAGTAAAACAAGTAATGAGAGGCTGAGTTGCCCTAGGTTTACACTTGCTTTTAAACAATATGAATATTTTTACATACTAAAGGAGAAATTAATGTCAAACACATTATGGCCTGCTAAGATACAGAAGAGTGACTGTAAATGTGTTGAAAGACATGACAAAGTATTGGGGAAGAAAAAAGCGTGTCCTGCTCTTGGCAAAGCAGTTTTCATTAGTGTCAGTCACCTTCCCACACAGCCTGATGAGCTACTTGGACCTAATTCTGTGTGGAAAAATTGACAACAGGATAGCCAGGAAATAACAGTGCTCTGGGACAGGGATCAGATGGTGGATCAGTCTAGAAAGGCACTGGGGTGACCAGCTGTCACCATCCCCAAGTGGGCTGGCTGTAGTTCACCTTCTCTTGGCTCACACCTGCGAGCAAGGCGAAAACAGGAGACTAGTGGAAACTCCTCTCTCCCACCCCCCCTGTGCACCTGCCCTAGCCAAGGGTGAGTTAATGTCCTTGGTGTGTCATGGGTAAGAGCAGAAAATTATTCCTCTCCAAGGGAGGACATGGGATGAGCCACCAGTTTGTAGCACAGTGTGGCCTTTGTGGCATACAGTGGGGAATTGGCACTGGGGAGTTGATGGGGTCTTTTCAGTGTTTTCTGAATATCCTTTATCTGACCAAGAAGTTATTCAGGAAAAAGAGCTGAAATGGTTATTTCCCTTTGTCTGCTTGTCTGTAATCATTCTGCTAAGAGGAAAACTGTCAGGATGGTGTTTCTAGCTCTAGTTCAATTAACTGGCATGGAAAGGGCTCTCTCTTCGCTTTTCCCTGTATTGCATTGGGCCAGAAAAGGTAATAATATGAATGCTGGAGGCACAAGTTCAGTAGTCTAGATTTATCCAGGCAGCTATCTGTACTCTGCCAATAGTACTTGTATTTAAAAGGGTTTTACTTGGCGAGAAGCTGCAGTGAAGCTAGTACAGGTAGCTGTGGAGTTAGACGTTTCTTATGCGTGCAGAGAAGACAGCTTCTGGCCCGTCGGAGGGTGATGGTGACTACAGCATTACTGCCAGGTGCAGCCTCTCCCTCTCCCCGGGCTGGCTGCAGGCTGGAGTTTCCTGGTGATTATCAGAGCTGAAAAGCATTTGCTAATGAAGCCTGCAGTATTACCAGGGAATGAGGGAAGGGGAGTGGAGACTTCCTGTGTTTACTCATTCCTGGCAATCTTTAGCTACCCCCTGCTCCTGAGTGTGACTGTCCCAGGTAAACCACAGCCGAGACATTCCAGCCCTGCCTAAGTGAGTTTCAGTCACTCCGCTGTGACTGATACTAGTGCAGCAAAGTTGAGGGGAAGTGACTGAAAGCTGTTTGGAAGATTTATCACTGATCTGTCAACAGAAAGGGCAAGAGACCCTGCTGAAACTGACTGCTAGGAGAAGCCTGTTTGACTCACCATGAAAGTAGGATATTTAATTTCTGAGTCAAACCATTGTCCTTTCCTTAAACCATCATGCCAAACGTAGTGTATTAGAGCGTACTTAACCATGCGTGTGTGGAAGTTTAGTAGATAGAGAAGGATACCTCATAGGTGCAGAAGTGGCAGGGCTATATATAAAGAAGAAGAAATGTGGAGAAAAACATCAGCTTGCATGAAATAAACCACAGGTGTCCTCATTTATGTGCCATCAGCAATGAAACTCCCACTAACTGAAAAATAATTTCACCTATTATTGTCCAGGGTATCATTTATAGCAATATTCTTGGTGACTAACTCTTTGTTTTGTCTGTCCTGAAGACATTATTCCTCACTTTTGGCAGGGATTTCCTGTGGATGTTGCTTGAATTGTGCATTCAGCCCTGTGTGGAATATGCATTAGTGTTCACAGATCAGCAGAAAACACATGTGCATTTTAATATCTACTTACATGCTATGTCACAGACACAAATAAAACTTGATTTAAGAGTATTAATTTTTGCTTGTGTCTATGTTCTATTGAAATCTTTGAGTGTTCAGCTGAATAAAAACCAAAGCAGATGTATAAATAAGCGACGTTTGATGTGGGTTAAAGTGCTTGGGGTGAAGAAGTGGCCTTACAGAAGTCTTCGGGAGTTTTGTCACTGACTTTCACACGACCAGAATATCACTCAAGATGCGAAATCCATTACATTAACCAGTTTGTAACTGTACATTCTAACTATGAAAACAAAAAATTAAGAAGACCATAACTGTAAAATAAAATAGATAAGATAAAACAGGCATTAAACTGGAAAGTCTGATTCAATTCTTGGTCTCACTGGAGTCAGTGGCAAAACTGTAGCTGACTTCAGTGCGGTGAGACACTGATTTTCAAGTCCAAATCCAGAATTTGGCAAGGTCTTTCTGTGTATCAGGTAACACATATACAAGCCACCTTTTCCCACAATCTGCTTCATGCTAATGGAATGAATATCCCGTTCCTGCCTCTTGGGAACTGGTTTCACAGTGACTTTACCTGTGCTATTTGCTCTCAGATCAGTGTCTGACACCAACAGATAGATGTTTTGTATGTATGGTTTTGTTGGTTGGTTTGTTTGTTTTGTTGCTTTTGTTTTAAAAGGAGTTTATGTTGTTATTTTTCATTTTGGCCTGCCAGAATTTAAAAATAGGCAAGACCACTGCATAAACAACCTTTGATACCCTGAAATTTTCCAGCAGAGTTCTAAAACCTTTTAAGTAGGGGGCTTACAATGAAAACTCTACAGTGACCTTAATAATGGTGGCAGATTATAATATGCAGGTTGCTAAAATGTCTAGTTAATGAATGTCAGTAGGATTGGAAAATGAAGAGGGCATTTCTTAAGGTCACCATGCTGTGATAGATTTCTATCACTAGTAACAATGAAAAATGCACAGGAATCTATAAACACTGCCTCTTTCCTCCAGAAATTGGCACCATCTCTTATTAATTAAATTGAATACAGAACAATATAAATCTCCCAGTGCTTATTCCACTGATTTCATACATACTAATGAGGATGAGCTTCTGAAGCTGGTGGTTGGGATCATTTATTCAGCGGTGGGAAAAATAACATCAGAATTCAGACCCCCTGCTGACTTTGCACACTGTTGTGCTAGATTTATATTGGCCTACTAATAAGTAACTGAATACATTAAACGAGGCACTCGTCACTGCAAGGGTTACAAGGGACTCCTTGTTTTTCTTCCTTGTGTATTCTTTGGTGAGGAGATTAGGGGAGATGGGCCCATTATGTAAGTCTCTCCTCTTTGTATTTCATCCACTAGTTCAAAGCACTCTTTTTCCAAACAGAAACTATGCCAAAGCTCTCATCAATCATTGAGTCCCAGCAGTTGCAAACTCACTGATTTTGATGTGAAGTGTGACAGTCCTGCCTCTTTTTCACCTAAGAAAGTGAATCACACTATGCTTAGCAGTTCAAACTCTACATCGCACAGTATGCATGATTAGCGAAGAGAGAAAATACAGGGCATTCAGCAGCCAATGAAACGTCCCTTTAGTGCTCTTCTCTGGGAGAAAATACAATGGAACAAGTAAGCTGGATATTCCAGTGCTGCATATGTTACTGCAAAAAACCTGGGAGAGTCCTGTATATCCACATTTTAATTTTAAACTGAGAGACTCAGCTTCTCAGTCTTCTAGATTTAGGTTAGAAGGCAGTATGCACTGTGCTGCCAGACAAATGGTTTGTGTTACAAACCTAAAATACAACACTACTACCACACTCTATAGCAAATGCCCTGTGTCCATGTGTGTAACTTTGGCAGGGAAGTATTGAAAACAGTGCTGTATGGCAACTGGCAATAAATGAAGACTTTTAAAAATCTGTGACTGCTGTATTTTCTCTGTCCACCACTTGTTAGGAGACAGGCAAAATACACTAGCTACTTCAATCAGCAAACTCATCCCTTCTACAGATGAGTTTACAGCGTGGTGTGGGAAACTCAATTAGCCTTATTAGCTCAGACTGTTTAACTGCACAGGTAATTAAGAGTGGCCACCTCTTCAAAAAGCTCCAGCTGCACTATGGCTGTACTACAAGAGTGGGAGGTGCTTTTGACATGTTTTGCAAGCAAACTGATGGAAAGAAGACAATTTCTGAAGAACAGGTGACATATTGGACACGGATTTGTGCAAGTGGGGCTCCCGTGTAACCGTTGTCTCCAAACTGGCTAAATGGTTCAGTTTCTTCAGGTGAGTTGCAGAAAGGGTTCCAGTACACAACTCATTGCCCTCATGTTATGTGGCTGGAAGATCAGGCCTGAATGAATTCAGTGGTGAACAAGGAAATAAAAAAAAAAAAAAAGTGGTGATGAAATACAGTCTATTCCTTATTTGTATTGTGCGTGGCAATATATAGGTGAAGCTTTGCGAAAGATTTTGTTATATGTTCCAGTTGACTTTGCACTGTCTGTGACACCCTCTGAAAAAAAAACCCTAAAAAATAACAAAAAATACTTAATTTTTGTTGGTTTTTTTTGTTGGTTGTTGTTGTTTGGGTTTTTTTTTGGGGGGGGAGGGGGTGGTTTGTTTACTGAAGTTTCTGTATCCAGTGTTAGAAAAGCAAGACTATAACATTCTTCAGAGGTAATGGGCGCAGAGCAGGTGGAGGTTC
Organism: Falco naumanni; assembly: GCF_017639655.2. Taxonomy (NCBI): domain Eukaryota; kingdom Metazoa; phylum Chordata; class Aves; order Falconiformes; family Falconidae; genus Falco; species Falco naumanni. The sequence continues at coordinate 18,965,166 of NC_054080.1, forward strand.
TCCTTTGTATATCATGAAGGAGATCTCAGTCAATTTACTTTCCATTTTTATATGCATCTTGCTTGCTACATTTCCTTCCACCTGACAGCTCTTGTTGGTGACCTGTTTTGTGAATGGAGATATTCTTTCCTTTGAAGTTGTAATTTGTCTTGAAGGAACTACCTAGGAAGCACTCTTTACTGTTAGACCTTGAAGCAGGGTGGGGATTGTTAGTCACCTCTGAGCATGTGGGTAAATCACAAGTAGTATATTTTACTTTAGGAACTCAGTTTTACATTATAACTTTCTCCTTGAGAGGTCATGCTCTTGCATATCCTTTCTTGTTTGTGGAACTTAACATTCCAACAACAGCACTAAATATGTTTTATTTGTAATATACAGCGCATCAAATGCTAGTGCATGCAAATAGTAACTATGATGTGAAACAGCATTTGGAGGAATGGGTGAAATACAGAGAACAGTCAAATTCATTTTGCTATACTGATAGGAGAAAGATGTAATTTTTTTTATATAAAGCAGTTCTTATCTCACTGACCTTACCTCTTTCATCTCATTTTCATCTCATTGCTGGGCTTTTTTTCTTTTTCTTTTTCTTTTTCTTTTTCTTTTTCTTTTTTTTTTTTCTTTTTTTTTTTTTTTATTGCTACCTTTTAGAATCACAGGGTTTATGTATGTTTAACTATATAGAGGAGGCACTTGGTAATAAATGACTTTTCAAAACCATGACCTCTTTGTTCTGGTGCCAGTAGCTATAGGACAAAGTTTTTATGATGCATCAGTTATATGCCCATGAGAAAAGATGTAAAAGAAACTTGAGAAACCTCTGTTACTTAAAGTATGTGTACTGAATATGGAAATAAAGCCTTAACACATCTTTTAGTTCACCAATCCTTTCTTTGCAATCTTAAGAGTCAGTTGCCCTATGTATTTACTGGAAGTAAATATGGGGCAGAAGTAAAGCAGTCAGCTGCAAGGATGAGGTAGAGATGGAAGTTGCTATGCTAAGTCTGTAAGAAGTTGTAGGAGCCTGAAGATCTTCTTTGGATGATATCCAAACCAGGGATGCAAATTTTCCTGGCTGCAGTTTACAGCATTGAGAGTCTAAAATTATGGCAGATACTTAGTACTTTAAGCTACCTCCTACTCAAATATCTGATTCCTAGACTTTTGTACCACATTGAAATTACACCATTGCATGCTGAAGATTATAATCTATTCTCCTTTAAAAGAAAGTCCATTAAAACTACATATGTTATCATTAATCACTTATACTTGGCAAGTCTTCTACTTCTGTGCACTATTTACCTTTTGATTAGAAATATGAGAAAAATGGTGTGTAGGGATTTGCTTGGCAAAATATCCTGTATGAATGGCACACAATATACCTAGGGCAGTAAGGTGGAGACAGATCCAGAAAGGGATGTAGGTATCTAGTATGCAGCCAAGGTCGTGTCCACCCTGTAACCCTTATTTGTAACTCTTCTTCTAAAGCAAGGTACTTAACTATCCAGAATGATACTATTGCCAGTTACCTTGTTGAAACTGGGATTTAATTCACTGTGTTTCCCTGAACAAACGGATCATGCAAGAGAGGAGTCATACCTAAACATGTAAACTTACAAATGCTGGAATTCTGTGTTTCAGATAAAACCCAACTGAGTAGCAAAGCTGGACCCAGATCCAGTGCAAATTTCCATAAAAGAATGAACCTATCCAGATAAACAGCTTAGAACAATTTCTGCAACTCAAATGTGTTGTAATCATTACCAGATCTGTTTTTATATGGATTTGAATCCATTAAATTCCTTGGCATTATTCCTGATTTCTACCTCTAGCAATATGCGTTGTATTATTAATATCTCATACTGGATAAACGCTCAGTTCTTTCTGCCTCCTTCTATTTTATGTGTATGCATGTACTAAGTGACATCCAGGAGATGTCTTCTTGTCTGTGGGTGATAAAAATTCTTAATGCTTATATTGTGACTGAGTTCACCTGTTTATTCAAGCAGCACACAAATGTCACTTTGCTGGTTTAGGTCTCCTCCCTTGGCTGCTGTTTTCTGCCCTTGCAACACTCATACACCTACTAGAAGGATGAGATAGGCAGCTCCTCTCATGGCCTTCATCTTATTTCTCCTTCTGTTAGGAAGCATTAAGGTAAGAACGTGCCTGTATACATGATCAATAGGCCTTGCAGGAGGTGAGGTGTTTAAACTCCATGACATGTGTCATGTCAAGGAGCCCTGGGAGCTGGGATTCCTGACACTGGCCATTTGGATATGACTACAAGGAAAGCAGGCTGGACTGACCTACAGAAAATAATTTTTAACTGCAGCTAATAGCAAAACGCTGTCAAAGTTTCAAAGGATTTAGCAACATTTCTGTAGGAAACATTTAAAGGGTCTTGTTAAATCAAACATTCCCATCTAGCTCCAGAGGCATTCATGTCCCAGGTCTGCAATGTTTGGTTACACTTCTATTGTTTGATGTAAAGCCTTAGATCTTCAATTAATATGCAATTCAGTGTTCACTGAGACAATGACAGGATCTACTCAGCATTTTGGCAGCTTTGCGAAACTCAGATAAACTCTAACCTTTGCCAAATACAAAGGATGATAAAAGCAGAAGTTGCTCTTTCCAGCTGAATTAAAATAAACTGCCAATGACTTTGTAGTCCTCATCTTTTTTGCTGCTTTACTGTGGTAACCTTCAGCTGGCATTGCATGGTGCCTATAAAATACCCACTGCAGAATTAATAAACAGAGCTGCAGCAGCACGCGGGAAGCCAGACACGTGAGTCTGCCTTCAACCACTTTTCATCCATTAGATTCAAAGCGAAACATATGTTGCTAGATCTCTCTAGGCTGCCCCTGGAAATAGGTAAGGAGTCAAATGCTACAACAATCTACTTAAAATGCCTTTGAATGCAGTGGGGCAGGATTTCACCGAGCCTGTTAACTGGGAGCAGAGCGAGATAGCATCATGAAGATCCTTTCATGTCCATATCTCAGGGCTGAGACGTTGAAAGAGCCAAGTACAAAAATTGTATGAAAACCTGGTTTCCTGTAAAATTATTTGAATTCTAAAAGACCATGATTTTCTGCAAAGAAGAAAAAATGTAATGCTACTCTTTACATGGAGTCAATAGACAGTACAGAGGCAGAAAAAAAACCCAAAAGCAAAACCAAAGACCTAAAATATTGTTGAGGGGTGGTTTTCTGCATCATATGAAGTCCTGTGTGTGTGATCTGACAGTTTATGACTGTATCTCAGGGCTGAGATCTAGTTCTGCATAAAACAGGGGAGCATATTTATGATTACTTTTCACTCATATTACCAGACATGGCGGGGGCTGGGTGTGTGTGTGGGGGGAAGTTCCCATGACGTGCTATTTTTAGTCACTCACAAAGTCACAACAGTTCTACATTTCTACTGCTTAGTGCAAGGTCTGTTTTGTCTCTGGAAGTTTTTCAGAGAGAATAGGTGTGAAAGGCCCTCATATGCCTGTTTAAACAGTGTTTTATCTGACTTAAACAATTCAAGTGGTAGGGTTTTGTCAGCCTGACACATCCAGGTTGAAAAGTATTTAAGAGAGAATCACACAAACAGCTCCCCTAGCAGATTGAAGAGGGTGATAATCCAGGTGAGCTGCAGAAAGCTGGCCTTGGAGAGCTGGGGTGGGCACTGGGTGGTGGAGTTTTTAAAAGATCAAGTGATTAACCGTGGTCCTGGGACTGTGCACCCAAGGGTTAACACAACGTGGGTTACAGCCTGGATAAGCAGTCCTGTAGGCTAAAGGGGTGAAAAGAGGAAAACCTCACGTGCTCTGCTTCAAGTCAAGTAGTCTCGTTCGTTAGGAGGGGTTTTGGGAGCGATATGTTGGCATTGATGTAGTTGCAGTGGCAGCTTCATCCATCCGGTAGTCTGGGGACTGGTCTACTCAACAGCTTGGGCAAGGTTTGGTTGGGTTGTTCAGTCCTCTCATCTGTATGAGAAGACTCGGAGCTCCAGGGGAGTGCTGCTGCTGCCATGCTACTGGGTCTGTGACGCTGAATTACTTACAGCCTCATTTATGACCCTGTTTCACTTCACGTGACTGATCTGAAGAGCCATTGCACTGAGAGCAGTGAGGCTGACAAGATAAAAACAGGGAGATTGATGACTCTGGAATAAACTTTGGCATGTTGATAGAGTCAGCATGCTGCAAAACATGTCGGCTGAAATCCCTGTCAGGGGTACGAGGGAGCTGATCTTGAGTGAGCCACGTAACACCAGCCTGTGAGACGAAAAGGGGCATAGGTAGTATCAATATCACTTCCTCAGTTTTCTGAAGCCTACTTTCAAGATTACTTTCTTTTTCTTTTTTTAAGTCAAAATGATTTAGCAAGTTTGTAACTAGTTTCAGGACCACTAAGCCAGGGTTATGGCTTAAATAAATATGCTTTTAACTGTTTTCAGAAGAAAAAATATATCCAGACACAGTTTCATTATTGTCTATTTCCTGTTAAGTGATTGTATCAGAAATCATGCTACATGGAAACCATATTAGACCTATAGCTTATCCTGAGTTATTTCACTATAGGGATAAGACATCAAATGCAGGCACTTATGGAAAAATATTTTAAGATTCTTTTTACTCATAGAATGTGTATAAGTAGCTATTGCACCCATAGTGATCTTGAAGAAGTGCTGGCAGGAAGCGGCGTGAATTTCCCATAACATGTCCATGATCAGAGGAGATATCAGTTAAATCACTGGCCAATTAATTCTGTTCCCCTTTCCTCTGTTGATTTGCTGCTTTAATTTCCTACATTTGATTTCTCCAGTGATTTTAAATTAGCTCCTCTTCAACTTAAAAAAAAAGGCTAGATTGTCAAGCTTTCAAGTGAGTTTGCTGAATGGAAGAACCTCTTAAGAGGCTCACAGTAAATCCAGTGGAACAGCGCATTTTGTTTAAGTGCTTGTCGTTAAAGGTTGCAGTGCACAGTAGACTTGAAAAGAGTTTGGAAAACTGATTCAAGTACCAGCATTATTTTTCACATGAGTGCATCTAGAAAGAGCATAAAGGGTTATAAGTAAAATTTGCAACCATGGAAAATAATCAATTCACATTTTCATCTCTTTTTAATTAACTTGACTTCTTTTTACTCTTTGTCATTTACACATGGCTAGTAAGGCTTACCTTGGGTCCCACTGATTTGACAAATAGAACAAGGGATTCATTTACAGCAGTGATTCTTCCTATACAATAATTATATCACTGAGACAGGGAAAATAATCTATGAAGACTTGAACATCAAGGAAAAGAATTCATCTAGAATAAACAAGAAGATTTTGCTGCTTGACTGACATGAACGTGTTGTTGGCCCACTGGATATCTTTTCCCTTTCTCTTGGTTTACAGTGTCTGAAATCAGTCACTGAGCATCTTTTCAGCTTCTTCCTTAAGAAGTCTTTACAATGAAGCTGTGAAGTCTCCAGTATAAAGCTTTACTCACAGAACTAGCACAAATCCTGTCATCCAACATCATGTACTTTAACTGGTGCTGATGATTTCTGGCACAAACCTGTGTACCTAACAAACCATAACCCCCTGCACAGCGCAGCACAGCACAGTGCGTTACTGTAGGGGTGATTGGAGGAGCTTAAGCTGTTGCTCTGGTGATGGTAAATGATGGGGTTGCTAGTGGGACAGGCCTCTACGTGTCCTTACAGGCAAGAATTTCCTTCTCTCTTTCAGTCCACTGGTTCTCTGAGTATTTTTTTATACCCACCCAGTGGTACTGCAAAGCCTGCCTTCTTCAGGCTTGTGGGAGTGATAGCTGCGAGCAGTGCAAGCAACCACAGTAGCAGCTAGAGACAGAACCACATCAAAACTGATGCCGCAGCCAATGGTTTCAACACCAGTGCCTTCAAGCTGCACTTTCTGTCTCTCCAGTGGAGCTCCTCATAGCTGACTGCTGCTAATAAGTTGCTTTCCCCTGTCAACCACTGCTCCTCCTGCACTGCGAACAATTTTAAGCTGCTGACTCCTTTTCTCGCTCTTCTCTCTCTTATTCTCACTCTGTTGCTCTCTCTTTCTCCTGCTTACCTTCTCTCTCTCTCTCTGGTGCCTCATGGTGACTAAAGGGGATAAATGTTGCATAGCCGTACCAGCTGGTAGTGTATGGTACATGTCCAGCTGCGCAAATACACAATCTTCCATTGCACTGCCTATTATCTACCTTTCTCTGACGGTACGTTATTGCTGCTTCTAGCCTTAAACCTGGCAGTAACCACAGGGATTAAATGAAAGGCATTCTGTTTAATATGAAAGGCATTAAATATTTCCCTATTAGTACAGCATTTAGCTCAGTGGAGCTCTATACTTGATCGGAAACACCAAAGCCATTGGTGACTGATGCTATATGTGTATATGTTTATATAGTAGCTATTATGGAATTAAAAGATCATTGCTTTATATCTAGATACATACACTGATTGATGGTTCATATTATAGACCTTTACTACATGACAAAATGTGCAGAGCTTAAAGACTACAAAATAGGTGGATTTGTAAATCAAAAAGAAATAAAAATAAATTTACCTCAACAGGTTCACAGTCCTGCTTTCTGAATAAAACAACACAGGATAGTACACCTGTCTCTAATTCAGTTTGTAACAGAATTATCGTTCACCATTTTTATCTGACAAAATTCCCTGCTTTGCAGCATTTGGTTCATCCAGTAAGTCAGTAAGTAAAACACAAATGATTCAGTGAAACAGACACTTACCCCCCCAAAATGGGCTACTTATGCCCGTGATGCCCCATCCTTTCTTGCTGTCCAATGTAGATATATGGCATACTGTATGAGTCTGTCTAATGGATACTTTCTGCCATTTAAAACAATTTTCAAAAGCCAGTTTGTTTGTGTGTTGTAGAGTGATACTGTTACAGCAATGGGGATAATGATAAAACTTGATGTAATGGGACCCCTTATCAGAGATTTTGTCATCATAAAAGAGTCTTAAAAAAAGAGTTACACAGTTATGGAAGACTGATGGTGGCTAGGTTCTCGAGAAGTGTTTATGGAGGGTAAGCTAGAGCTGGGAACTTACTGAATAGGTGCAGATTTCCAAAAGCCGGATATCTGGAGCTGGTTGTATAGACAATGGCCCACCTATTATAAATCTTTTGAAAGGGAGCCTATATACTGTTAAAGGAAGTATAGAAAGTGGTGAACAGGAATAAAGAACAAACCTCACACAAATAACTCCAATAATGAAGGAAGGTATCTGCTGCAGCTTAAGATTTGATTTATGGATATGTTATCTTATCTCTGAAAATTAATTACAGAATCTTCTGTTATGCTCTTCAGTTTTCAGATCTAAAGTGTAATTTTGTCAGGATATTCTTATTGTCAGAGCCAATTGCCTGAAAGAGAAAACCAGAATGGAGATATGTCCACAACAGAATAGATTATGAAGAGAGAAAGTACTCTTAAACCATATACTTCTACAATGTGATTAAAAAAATACCTCATAACATGACATGATAACCTAATGATCCAAGATCCCCAAATCAGCCATTTATATTCTCTACTTCATGAACAAGCATTGTCTAAAAGATCTAAATATATCTTAGGAAAACCAGTTTTAGCTTCAGGTATTACCTTTAAAAGGTAAAGATGTTTATATTAAAAAGTCATTGCTTTTTCATAGATACAGGTCATGAAAGAACTCAAAAAGGACTCTTTTTTATTTCTGAAGGGTCTTGTGAGCTCTGATTTTTAATAATCACCATCATGACTTTAGTTTGCTGAATACCAATAATATTCATTTCCCGTTCTAAGATCCTTATTCAGTTTTACTTACAACCTCATAAATCAGAGTCCAAATTTTTGTTTATTTTTTTTATTATTATTATTATTATTAGCTCCTAGGGCTAAGACAAAAAAACAGCTTGGCTATCAACTGTGAAAGGAAAAAATGAGGGACAGGCACTGTGGGGACAGGTGTGAACAGATGAAGGAAACAGAACAGCTCCCCCAGAACTTATGAAGTGTCATGAAACCCTGTAAACTTATGCTGTGGATTTCAAGGGATGAACATCTGCAATTAGCTAGGACACTTGGTGGTTGTAACTCTGATCCCTGTATTTCAATTCCCTCTGCTAAAAATGCAGGAGATTCACAGCTGTTTGTGTAGAAAAAGAGGTACAGCAATGTGTTTGTGGCAGAAAACCCATCTTTCCCAGTCAAATGACACAAAGAGGCTGCTGTTGCTGTGCCACGTATCCCAGCGTGAGCTGACCTAACAGAAATGCTAGGCTGCAAACATTCAGCTATACCAGCGTAAATCATATAAGAGCATCCTCTGGAATCTGCCCAGGCTGCCATACAGATACTTGCTTCCTTGCTAGCTGCTCTCTTGTTGAGCCTGTGTTTGCTGACGACCAGGGAAGACAACACCAAACAAGTCTTTGCAATGGATAAACAGAGACCTTCATAGAACACAGGAGAAAACTTGCTCAAGCATCCTCCTTATTTAGAACCATAGAATCATCTAGGTTGGAGAAGACCTTTAAGGTCATCAAGTCCAACCATTAGCCCAGGACTGCCAAGTTCACCACTAAACCATGTCCCTAAGCACCACATCTTCCTATTTTATAAACACTTCCAGAGATGGTGACTCCACCACCTCCCTGGGCAGCCTGTTCCAATGCTTCACCACACTTTCAGTGAGGAAATTTTTCCTAATATCCAGTCTAAAACTCCCCTGGTGCAACTTGAGGCCTGTCACTTGTTATCTGGGAGAAGAGACCCCACCCACCTACAACCTCCTTTTGGGCAGTTGTAAAAAGCAATAAGGTCTCCCCTGAGCCTCCTTTTCTCCAGGCTAAACAACCCCAGTTCCCTCAGCCACTCCTGATAAGACTTGTGCTCCAGACCCATTACTCTTCACCCTTCATTTCTAGGCATGGACCTATTATCAAACCTTGACTGCATTCTCATAATGCAGGCATGCATGCAAAATACAAAACCTCTTTTGCAACAGTATTTTTTGAAGATGATTAGTGGGGATACTGAGAAGAAAGACAATTGTTTGGACCATTTGGAACTAGAGGGAATATAGATCTTAAAACCCAGAGTGGAGATGGTCTTGCATTCACAGCTCTGCAGACCACAGCCATGGTATCAGCAAATTTAATAAGGTAGGCAGTGTACAAAGCAGTTTTTGCAGTCAGGCAAAAGTCCTGACAAGAGATGCAGCACTGAAATTACATAAATACACATACATCATTGCCCAAACTGGTAACAAATGTGTGACTTTCCTTTGCTGTTTGTGAAGATGTTGAGTGTAAGTTTAAATTCTGACACCTACTGTTACTTTCAAAGTGATCTGTTTCTTTTAAAACCAGTTATTTCACAAACAAGGTCAGAATTATAGGGTTCATAGTCCTTGGGTTTAAAAAGATTAGAAATCTCCTAATTCCCCTGACAGTTCCAGAAAACATTCTCACTCTGCCTAACACCACAGATGGTCTTACCTCTTTATAAGCCTTCCAATGCTTTAGCCAGAGAGCTGAACAATACCATGCAAGTAAGAAGATCGCTTCAACACTGAACAAGGACAAAGGCATTCTCAAAATCTTCAGCAGGAGAAAGCTGAAAAGGTCCAGATGTCTTGCAAGAAACTTTATGCTTCATGCAAAATATATGAAAACATCAGTACTTCCATTTCTATAAGTGAGCTAGCCATTTTGAACTTATCTATCCCCGTAACATCTATGCAACTTTTTTTTTTAATGGGGTGGTGGGGTGGTGGGGAGGAGAAGGGTAGAAAATAGCATCTCCTTTTAAGTTTGAAGAATGAGAAAGTTTGCATGATACACTTTGAAACATAAGGGTGAAGGAGTAGACATTACCTTAAATAAATAAATAGATAGATGCCACCACCCAACACAATATATTTTACCTTACCAATTAACAGCAGGGTTAGACTGTGCCAAAGGAAATCATTGATTTCTCTTTAATTTGCAGCATCAGTCTGGTGTACTTATTGTTTAGGAGGCTGTGAGGCCTATAAATTTCCACCCATATGGCATTACGCTATTCAACCCAATGCACATAAAGTAAAATATAAACCCAAAACATTTAGATCAGTAGGCACAGAGATTTCACTAAGAGAAAGCAGAATAGCAGTATTATTTTTTTTAGTAGCGTTTATCCCAGTTCTCAGACGAAGCCTGCGTCATTTAGTACCCGCAGCAGCAGTGAAGCTAGTGACAGGAAATGACCAGGTGCTTGACAGCTTCTATTGGCTACATCAGGTTGTCTTCCTGTAGGATGCAGCTGTTCACGTATTCTTTAGTGAAAGCAGATGGGAAATTCATGTAGCTAATTGGTACTACTGACACGGGAGTCAAAGAAATGTTGTTACTTCCCCCCTGCCCCGCCCCGCCCCCCCCCCCCCCCCCCCCCCGCCTTTGACTTCCTTTTCTTCATGCCGAGTATTAACATTCCAGATGGGGAACATTAAATTACGTAGAATTTCAAATAGAAAATGTCTGAAAGTTGATGAAAAAATGTCCATAAAATAAATAAAGGCTGCTGAAGTGAAGACACATGTTATCTATTTCTTCAATTAGTAGTAAAGTCCTTGTGGTATTCTTAAGGAACTGTGGGAGCTCTGACTGAAACATTCATTATTTTTGTGAATACCACTGTTGGATAAAGAGAAAATAAAATCCCCAAACGGGTCTGTGGAAAGACGCTGCTTTGTAGATGCAGAGGTGCTGGTAGTGAAGCTTTATATAAATATGCTTAATGAATTACTTACAAAATTCTTTCTCAGTAGGACCCTCACAGATTATTTTATTCTGCTGAGTTGAAAGTAAGACAGATCACTTGATTTCACTTTCAGAGAAAACACGAATTTATAAAAAAAATTATAAAAAACCCCACTTCATAAGTATACTGTGTCTAGAACTTATTTATAATGCCTTTCTCAGCTTCAATATGTAAGATCATTAAGGAGAGTTCTAGAAATAAAATTATGTGACTGGTCTACCTTTGCATATGATTTAGATACTCAAAAATATTAATAAATTTTGTTTTCTCACAATGCCTATAGTTTTGATTTCCTATATATTTCTACAAACATCCATTTGTGGAAAGCTTAAGACCCAACAAAGACTGCTAACAACTGAACAATGAAGATAACATTTAGCGTAAATGCTACCTTAGCTAAAAATACTGGAAGTTAATAGACATATAAGACTTCTTTTCTTTAACAACCATTTTTAGTGTCATGATTTTTCAGTCAGAAGAAAATGTTTCAGTGTATTAGTTGAACTGATAAGACTGGGTTTTCTAGCGCCTCTATGGCTTTCTTCCCTATTCAGCCAAAATAAAGTTGAATGGAATTAAAACAGAAAAAGAATTCTTAATTATTTTTTTTTATTTTCTCTTGTAATGAAGTCCAGAGAGAAAAATCACACAGCCTCATTTGTTCATTTTTCAGCAAAGTGCCTGATAAAGCTGTTAGCTTTACTTGCATGCTGTATGTTTCTTCTAGTTACTTGGAATCGCCATCTAAAACACTGAGGTATCTTGGAAACCACGACTGTCATTTACACTGAGGGTCTGGATTGTTCCCCTGAGAAACCTGTAATGAAATGACCTGGGTTTTTTTAACCTCAGTGAAGGGGGATCTTAATGACCTCCTCCTGCCTTCCCCCGCTAAATCTGCTGGAGGTCTCTCTGCAAGAGGGGAGTGTAATAAGACAGGACAAGGCAACGAATAGGAATGACAGCATTTTTTCTAGTGTTTTCTTGGACTGGAGGTATTCCTCAAAAAGAGTCATACAGCCTATGCTTCTATTATTTTGATGTGTTTCTGGGAATGAAGGAGTCATCCCAGAACTAATCTTCCACGGAATGAGGGAACGGAAGAAATAAATGTCTGGGAGACCTCTAGGCAAATGTACATCTTATTTGGGATTTATACAGATCTTGGAGAAGGGTTTAGTGTGATGTTCTGCAGGTGGGCAAGATGTGTGGTGTGAAAGTCTTCTTAAAGGCAGGCCAGCAGAACCAGAGGCGTGATTAGCTAAAGTCAGAGAGAAATTCTCTGGTATGTTAGTACAGTACTGATAATATTGAAAGTGGCAATGGCCTGGCACAGAGTTTTAGTAGAGTTTTGTTTCTTTTCAAACCTTAGTTGAACTTGCCTAAATATCTTTGCATGAGAAACAAGACTGCTATTTCTGTAACTTCACTAAAGATTTTTATCTTTTGCAACGTTTTTCTGTTTGGTTTGGCTGAAATTAGAAAAAAACAGTGCACTTAAGGAAAAGAAAAAAAAAAATAACCAACGCAGGAAATCCTGCAACAAAAACCCTACTTTTGTAGAAACAGAGAAAGTAAACTGAGTTCAGCAAAACCAAGCACACTCACACACTTTCACAATCAATGGAATTCTAATGAATGTCAGGAATCATCAACCATCAAACTAGGGCTAATTTTTAACTAAACATACATCCAGCTCCATTAAGAAGTCAAAGTTGTCAGGGAATACAGTCCAAGGATACAAAATACCTGTGCTACAAGCACAATAGTAGGTCTGGTAGCCTATCCAATGTCACAATAATGTTCTGAGGGTGTAACAGATCTAATTGATGTTTTTGCAAACTAGAGACGAGTAACGTTACAGAACATGGAAAAAAGATCTTCCTTCCTTCCTTCCTTCCTTCCTTCCTTCCTTCCTTCCTTCCTTCCTTCCTTCCTTCCTTCCTTCCTTCCTTCCTTCCTTCCTTCCTTCCTTCCTTCCTTCCTTCCTTCCTTCCTTCCTTCCTTCCTTCCTTCCTTCCTTCCTTCCTTCCTTCCTTCCTTCCTTCCTTCCTTCCTTCCTTCCTTCCTTCCTTCCTTCCTTCCTTCCTTCCTTCCTTCCTTCCTTCCTTCCTTCCTTCCTTCCTTCCTTCCTTCCTTCCTTCCTTCCTTCCTTCCTTCCTTCCTTCCTTCCTTCCTTCCTTCCTTCCTTCCTTCCTTCCTTCCTTCCTTCCTTCCTTCCTTCCTTCCTTCCTTCCTTCCTTCCTTCCTTCCTTCCTTCCTTCCTTCCTTCCTTCCTTCCTTCCTTCCTTCCTTCCTTCCTTCCTTCCTTCCTTCCTTCCTTCCTTCCTTCCTTCCTTCCTTCCTTCCTTCCTTCCTTCCTTCCTTCCTTCCTTCCTTCCTTCCTTCCTTCCTTCCTTCCTTCCTTCCTTCCTTCCTTCCTTCCTCCCTCCCTCCCTCCCTCCCTCCCTCCCTCCCTCCCTCCCTCCCTCCCTCCCTCCCTCCCTCCCTCCCTCCCTCCCTCCCTCCCTCCCTCCCTCCCTCCCTCCCTCCCTCCCTCCCTCCCTCCCTCCCTCCCTCCCTCCCTCCCTCCCTCCCTCCCTCCCTCCCTCCCTCCCTCCCTCCTCCCTCCCTCCCTCCCTTCCCTCCCTCCCTCCCTCCCCTTCTCTCTTTCTCTCTTTCTCTCTTTCTCTCTTTCTCTTCCTCTCTTCCTATCAGAAAAATCCCAGGAAGGAGCAGCTTGGAAGTGCTATACCTCACTGTCTGCATCATTGTCTGGTGTGCTGGAAGGCAATGTATGGCAACAATCAGACATCCTGCAGTGCAGTTTTGGAGTGATGTAACTGAATGAACACTCTGGATATAGGTCACTATAATCAAATTCCTTTAAGTTATTCATACCTTGCAAATGAGCCAGCAGGAATTTAGAGCAGACAGTCTGCCTTATTCTTCCTGCTTAGTTGTATTTTACATTCAGAGGCCATTTGATAAAATATCTGATGTCAGTAAGCAGAGACTAAAGTCTTAGTAGGACAGATGGGCACACTTGCACTCACTACCTGTCCCCACTTTGCTTTGACATATTCAATAGCAAGTGGATCTACAATGGGAAAAACTGATAAGGGAGTCCCTCTCTTACCATGGCAGGTGACAGGAGAGGAGGGATGGATCTGGGCAGATAGATAGTTTGGGACCTTCTCAGGTATGAAAGAGAACTGAAATAGGTCTTCCATGAGCAGCAGGAGTAGTCCATCTCTGTCCATCATCTGACACAATTAGGGGCCTTGCGATGGCCATGCCTTCTGCAGGACTCTGTCTGGAAGACGCACTCTCACAATGCAGATTGTACTGAGCCGCTTGGCAGACAATAGATCTGGACTGTGGGATTCAGTGGGGCTTGTGCACGAGATAGAAATTGCTGTGTGGTACTGCCAAGGCTTCCCAGTCATTTTGGGAATGACCATAAACTGAGGCTTAAGTCAGTGTAATGCTGGAAACTTGAGCACTTTTCAGATTTAGACAACAGCTGAGTGATGTTTCTGAGGACTACAATTTGTATTTATGCAGTTAAAGCCTATCTTAGATCCCTAAAAGCTTTTCTGGATCCTGGCTTATGGTCTGTGAGGCAGGAAGCACTTCATACAATAGGGCTTTACACAGCAGAGCCTAATCCAACTGGGATAGTAGGAGGGACTTGAGCAAATACACAGAATTTCCTCAGTGCCTGCTGCCAACAGCGTCACTTGCAGACTTTTATTTATTCTTTTTTTCAAAGAAGAATAGATAATGTCATATTGTTTTTAGGTCTGAGGGAGAAGCAAGACTACAGAGAATAACTAAAAAGTGAAGTTCTGGAATAACGTATCCATTTTTAGGGCAGTAATGGCTTAATTGTTGGAGATCTTCTATGGACTAGTTATAAATGGAGCTCAGTCTGCCATAAAACTTAATATGCTCATGCTCAAAGCAAGTTATGCTCAGACACACCTCTGAGATTATTTTCATCCAGTTTGCTTTTAGCACTAGAGAAGGTATTACAGAGTAGATTACAGTTGTAATAAGGTTTTCTTATGGGGATTTAAAAAGAAAAGTGCATTGCTAAAATATTTTATAATGGTTTTCTTACATGTGATATTACATTTTTTCTTACATTCTTATGTGTATCATATTAGGAATTTTATTTTTATGCTACATGCATATTTTGAATACTTAAAAGGGAGGCATTTAAACACTGCGGAACACTCAGCCTCAGAGGTCAGTTTAAACTGAAACTGAACTTTCAGAACCAGCTCTCTGTGTTACCCATTACTATTGAATAATATGCAATTAGTGTGAAAAATACATGTCTCTCTTCACATGCATCAGTGATGTTTGGAGGACTCATCTCACAATGACCACAACTAACAATTCAGAAAGTATGAGCACACTGTGGCAAGGGGAATTTCCACATAGCTGAGGAATGAATGTTTTCACACCTTGCATTGCGTATGTACTTCCTGGAATGAAGCAACTTCACGGTTGTTCAAGGAGAATCTTCCAGGGCATTAGTTTGAAGCACATAGGTGAACATGAGGTAGTTTCTCTTTCATAGGTCTTCAGAAGACGAAATGTATATAGGTGGTATTATTACAAGGAAAGAACAATTACATAACTGCTGGTAGTAATTTCAAAAGCCATGCAATCAATTGCCCTTTAACTATGATATTTTTAGTGTGTTTCCTCTCACATGATGGACTACATAGAAGGACCTTCATATCTGATGAACTACTTTGGTCTTTTCTTTGAAAAATATTATTAACACTCCCCATCCTTTAATTAAGCGCGTATCATCAGGAAAGATGCTGAGGTTTCCTGTCCTGTAGTTTTCTGTATTTAAGAATTCTTCAACATTTATTCTGGAGTTAGGAACAGAAACTCCTCGCTGAGATGACTCGCTTAAATGAAACTAGCACTACTAGATGCTTTTCTGTATGTCAGTTCTCATTTTCACCTCTTACCTGTAAATTTTCATCCAGTCTCAGTCTGAACTCCTGAATGGAACATATTCTTCTAGGCTTCTGAAGAAGTTCATATTTTATGCTCCTCTCCCACCTAGATCTTTGGCCTAATTCATTAAAACTTTGTTTTTCTCATGCCAAAGCAGGCCTAAATTGTGTGGAAAGGTGAAACACACAGATATCATACAACATTGCCTGGTTTTTTTTTTTTTTGTATCTTTACCCAGGTTTGGGTTGTTTGGTTTGGATTTTTTTCCATTTAGTATTTCTACATTACAAATGGATGACAGAAGAACACACCAAACAACATTAACTAAGTTCTGTGAAAATGCATTTTGGCTATATTCAGCTGAAAAACCAAACTTGCAAATGTTTGTCCGAATACAAATCTTCAGTGAGAAGTTCTCATTCATATTTACTCCACTCTTGCAAGCTTATCTGCAAATAGAGGGTCTAGGGCTCATTGGAGATCCATTGGCTTAAGAGACCCTTTGGACCTGCTTGCCAAGCCACAGCTTCACTTAGAAATTAAACTATTTTAGACAGAAAATTATATTCCATGTCATTATATCATCTTAAGTTACTAACAGAAAACTTCTGCATCTGGCATTTATGAAAAAATCTAAACTTACTGTTTCCACTTTTAGAATACAACCTATATTTAAAACTTGAAAATGATTTGTCATCAGAAACAATATGCCAATACCTAGTCTGGTTTGCTGTTTTAAAATGATTGACAGTTTTTCTTAAAAGCCTTTGAATTTGATCATCTTTTCATTCTGGAAAAACATAGATGCTTTCCCACCTTTGAACACACCAGTATTTGACAGGCAGTGAGAATCCACATTTTTCAAGAGGCTTTTCCAATCTTTGTCCAAGGCAAAGGTAAATGTTAATTTCTCTGCAGGATTTTTCCTTATCTTGGTTGGGTTTCCCCTTTTTTTCCAAAGCATCTTGTAGTTGCCTACTGTATGTACTTCTACTTCATGACCATGAAGAACACCTAAGGGGAGGACATATACAGGCTTGCCCCTGAGAACTGTCAACATTACTGATGTATTAGCATATGTTGATGACCCAGCTGTCTTCCTACTCATCCATAGCAGGCTACAAACTGGCAACTTCTTATCTAGTCCAGGCTTCACAAGAAATAACACTAAAAATCAACCCTGCTGCTTTTAAAGACACCTCCTTTCTGAAGGCTATAATCATGTGCTGCCATTGATGCCACAAAGTGAAGAATAAGACTCTAAAATAAGTTCAGCTGGTTGCAGGGCCCACTTATATCTGTAGATCAAAAAATAGGAAGCTTTTTATACCTGAAAGTTAAGTCTTTGAAAGAGATTAAAATCAGAGTCCATGAGCAGGGAGACAGACGGTTGCACCTGGGCATGCAGCTCCTCCTGCACCTCTGTTTTCCTTGGCTCAAACTAGGCAGTTTTTACTTGACAGTGACACTGAACCCCCAAAATGCTGTTTATTTGTTTTCAAGTGGTAGAGAAGGCACCTTCATAGAACTGGCACTCAGTACAGAGCTGCTGTTTCATTTAGGGTAATGCATTCCCTATTATACTTATTGTTCTGCATTTATTCTATTGCCTGGTACTGTAATACACTGCTCTCAGTATGCTAATGGGATTTCATGGGGCTGCCATCACCAGCTTGATTTGTAACAGGAAGCCAGGACAATAGAGGCTTTGAGAAGATTAATGTGAGAAATGCATGCCTCTGTAGAGGGGCATCAATGCAAAATGAAAAACAACACTGCCTTCCATTGCTTGTTACTGCCATCTCATTTTCACCAGTAAATAACTAGTGCATTTCTTTCCACAATGAACACCAACAAAAGGAAGACAGCCTTTACCAACAATGGGTGTACTGTAGGAGGGGACAGAAAGGGCAGCATTCCTCTCAGGCGCTTCATATAGTTACCTGTCTTTCCTCACCACCCCCAAGACCACTGTGTTTAAAGAAACTCCCTCAAGTTTTACTTCACTGAGCATCTCCTGACAACTTGCAACTTTCTATCAGAAAATTCATAATGGTAACACAGGCTAGGGCAGTTTAGGAATAGGTTTTGACAATCTGCTCGTGAACATACTTTAGTGAAGACATTTTGTCTACTGCCATAGCTTAGATGATAAACTGCATTTGGTAGCATTGAGCACACAACTGTGCTCTTGACTTAAAAACAGCCAGCCAGCCAGCAGCAAAGTGAGGTGGTCTCAGGAAATGGCTTCTTAATTTTCACTGGACATATATTATCATTACACACGCTGATCAGAAGTCACTGGCTGTTTTCTGAGTCACACTGTCTTGCATTAACTTGGAAATTCAAAGAACTAAAAGAAGAAAGGTATTTTTATTAATTTCTGTCTTACCCATTTGCATTTAAATTATGTTGTTATTTCAGGGCAAAAACTACAGCAGGGGATGGAAAAAAAAGGGGAAAATGATTAATATGAGGTTATTTCCCTTGCTGAAGACCAGATTAATCTTTCAGGAGCCTTTGGCAGGCCACATTACAGGTGCCATCTGAAAACATGAAAACAGAACCAGCTGGTATGGCAGGCATGCAGAGGCAGCGTAGAGTGTATATGGCCCACAGGCTGCCAGGAAAGGGTTGCATCAATGTGCAGAAACCAACATTATCCTGTACCAGTTACTCCACAGTTTAGGCAGCCCTGGAGTCTTTTACTCTACCTTCCCTCTTGGAGTCCCACAACTTTGGGGTGGTGCAACGAATGACCATGGTCCAAACTGATTGACCTGGACCACAACTGCTCCTGCTTACATCCCTCCACAGCTATCGCTATGCTCTGTTATCTCCAAGCTGCATGTTATTCGCTGCTTCCAAAGCCATTTTTTACAGTGCCATTTCTGTCTTAAGTCTACTTCTATTTAGCTTGGGAATTTCCTAGCTCATGTATCTTCTATGTCATTTATCTAATTCTGTCCACATGCGCTGACTTTGGGAAGCTCAAGGAGCCATGCGTTAGTGGGAGGCAGCAGCTGTATCTGGTATGGATCTTCCTGGTTTCCATATGTCCAGCAGTGTCAGAACTTATTGACCCAAGACACGCAGCTCACAAGCTAGCCCAAGTCTGCTAGAAGGAGGGCTTGACTGTGATAAATATAAAAGTATTTTTGAACAGTGCCTGTCTGTTAATAAATTAGCATGTAAATAAATTAAAAAGGAATGAGGAATTGGGAGAACGTTTCTGCCTCCTGTCACAATAAAGCGTGCTTGAAGACTGCTGTGGTTCATTTGCTATTTCTGGTCACAATGCAGTGTGCTGAGGTGTCACATTTCTCATGTACCCTGGACAAGTATGCATGGTAGCAACACCTGTAATCTACTAGCTCTGAAAGTAATAACAAACATGCTAGTTTGTGATGTATTTCTTCCCTTAAGTCTGCTAGAGAAGTTATAAATTGATTTAAGTGTGACTTAGTTGAGCTGGCTTAAAGTCTATACTCCATTAAAATATAGTCAACTGATGTGCCTTGCAGGAATTTTGCTTTATGAACAGGACTATGCTTTAAAGATTACTTTTTCCAAAAGATTGATTTAGTCTCATTTTTTCCTCATCAGCAACCTGCAATCTAGATTCAAATGAATGCATGAGCAAATAATTCAAACCTGTGGCTGTTTTGCTGTTCTCCTCCACAGCTCTGATATCTCTGTAGCTTCTCTGCCCTTACTGCATGGGTGTGCAGATGTGCATGACAATAGACTGCCACAAACCTAGGAACTTTTTTGATTTGATGAGGGTGAATAGAGAGGTGACAAAGTTTGCTGACAAAACCAAGTTGCTGAGGGTAGTAATGATGGAACTACCTGTGCAGAACTGCAGAAGAACTTTATGGGACATCGTACCTGGGGATTAAAATGACAGATGAAATTTAACGAGATAAATACAGACTGATGCACACAGGACCTTGTCTGGCTCTCCTTTTCCCCATGAGTTCGTGGGGAAAATATAAAATACATGGTCTGTGAGCTGACTGTAATGAGTCAGGAATGAGATCTTGAGTTTATAACACAGTTTCATGACAATGTCAGCTTAGTGATCAAAAAAGCACACTGACTCTTGGGAATTATTAGGAAAGAAGTAGGAAAGCAGACAGGGAATTAGAATTTCACCAGTATAAATCTATAGTGAGTCCTATAGTTTTTTGCCTTCCAAAAATTTGTTATAGATTTAGCAAATGCCCTGAGAACAACAAGTCAGGACAATCAGAGGAGGTGAATCTTACACACAGTAGCTAATTACATGGTGGAAATTCTTTACTACAGGATGCTGTGAAACCTAACATTTCACATAGGGTCAAATTAAAATTGAACTAGCTCCTGGAAGACAAATACCTGAAGACTTCTAAGATGTGAAAAATCACCTCTGACTCAGGAACCCTACAAACCACAAACTCTGGGAAGCCAGAGAAAATTTAGGGGAAGACTAACTATATCCTTGCTTTGCTTTGAAGGTGCCTCTCTGGGAAGCTGCTTTTGACTCTTCTTACAGAAAATGTAGCAGGCTGGAAGTTCTGACCCACTCGGGCAATTCTTATAAACTTATGATGTGAAATGCCCTAATAATCCTCCTAAAGCCCCTCAACAGAGGGGCGGCACAAAATTACCAGAAAGGCTCAGGCTTCTACATCTCTGGCTCTGATAAGGTTCTGAAAATGT
This sequence comes from Falco naumanni, assembly GCF_017639655.2. NCBI lineage: Eukaryota > Metazoa > Chordata > Aves > Falconiformes > Falconidae > Falco > Falco naumanni. The sequence continues at coordinate 18,985,669 of NC_054080.1, forward strand.
ATAGGAATGCAAATAAAACCTGAAATTCAAACTGGTCGTAAATCACTGATAACATCTGAGGTTCTTTAGATAATAATTCCTCTGAGGGACAAAAGTTGCTTGACTATTGCAGTACTAGTTTGCAGTTGTGGATCTTCTGTGTAAACTAAATGTTTATCTTTGAAAATATTAAGCCACCACAGAAGATCAAGCTGACAAGGATTTGTCAAATGCTTGTCTTTAAGTGGGGAAAAATATAAACACAATGAAGAAAGAATCACCATGTTGAAGGAAAGAGTTTTGGTTTTGTTTTTTTTAACCATGCACAGTTAAAATGAACTTCATTTCATTGTCTCGTACTTACATTCGCAGGGAGCTTTGGTTTTCTGCCAGTTTGTTTCCAAGTGTTATTTGACGTATGCCTGGCCAGGAAATATTAACAAATAGAGCTCCAGTGATGGTGTGTTCCTTTTTTTTAACTATGTACTCATGGGAAAGTTATTTTTAATCTACTAATAATTATTTATGTAGCTTCTATTTTCCTCTGTATATAATAATTTTCTCGAAGACTGCAAAATTTATAATACTGAGATCCTGAAAATTATAAATATTTTGCATAAAACCAAGGAGACAATTTGAAGAATTCTGTTAGTGCAGAACACTTTTTCTGTTCCCTTCTCTTTTTTTTTTAAAGAAGCAGAGAATATTTCCCTATATATTTCCCTATATATTTCATATATAATATTTCCCTATATATTTCATATATAATGCCTATTTTGACATAGACACTTTCTTCAGTGAATGTCCATTGATGAATATCTTAACATTTCGGAAAGACAATGGCTACAACTTCACCAAGACATCAAAGGTTACTTTCTTCCTAGAGTTCCTAGTAGGTCTGAGTATGTATATAAAATCTAAATCTAATATAAACACATCATATTCTCATGTTAACTTTTTTAATTCTTACTTTTAAAAGATAAAACATCTGGAAACACATCAAACATCTTGAAAAATCAGTGAAATTAGTTCATCCTAATTTGAAGGTTCAGTTATTTGTGTCAAGATGAAAGCATGAACTATACCCAGTGAAAGGCTTTGATAGCTAAACTACGGCCCGGGTGGAACTGTGGCATGGAAGTGTAAAATTGAGGTCCATATACACGCTTTCCAATCGCTGCTTAACCCTGCGCCCTTTCTTTTTTGACTTCAGAGTCCCTGGTTTGGCCAGAGCTCTGCTTCAGAGATCCTTGTGCAGCTCTCTGTGCAGCTAGCTCCTTATTTTTGTTTGCTCTGACACAGGGCTCCACTCAGTTGCTCTCCTCCAAGTATATATGGCTGCTTATTGGCAGGATCAGATTCTCATCCAAATCAATTTGTTTGTCTCAGGAAAGAAGGGAGCAACCACTGCTCATTGGATAACAAAAACAGTCAGCCAGCTCCTGGGAGACTTTGGTTCAGTCCTCATCACAGCCTGGGAAAGCTTGCATGTCATTTCCCACTCCTGCGCATCCAAAGCAAGAAGGCAAAATGCTGATCTTCCTCCAGTCTTCTAGTTGCGAGAAAGGAGGCTACAACAGCGGAGGCTGTGCTTGGTGAAAGCACAGGGTCACTGTCTCTGCACAGTGCCGTGTTATCTCTGTGACAGCTGAGGTACTCGGCACTGGAACAAAACTGTGGCGCTGTGGTGAGAAAGTTTCTGTAGAGAAAACAAGAAGTTACAGGGAGGGGCAGAGATTGTCCATCCCTCTTTATTTGTTTCACCTTTCAGAAAAGTGCAAGTATACTTTCACCTACTCACTAAAGTCAGCTTCTGAGCTGGAGTGTGCAGCCGTGTCACGGTTTAACCCCAGCTGGTAACCATGCAGCCACTCGCTTACTCCCCTGCACCTGGAGAGGTGGGGAGGCAAATCAGAAAGTAATGGAAAACTTGAGGGTTGAGATAAGAACAATTTAATAATTTTAAAAGAATAAAAAAGGTAAGAACAACAACAACAATAGTAACAACAGTTTTAATGAAAAGGTGAGGAAAAGGATGAAATCCAAAGGAAAAGGGAAAAGGAAAACACGTGATGCACAGTACAACTGCTCACCACCTGCTGACCGATGCCCAGCCAGTCCCCAAGCAACGATCCCCCCCCAGCTAACCCTCCAAGTTTATATACCAAGCATAATGTCCCACGGTATGGAATACTTCTTTGGCTGGTTCAGGTTGGCTGTCCTGTGTCCCTTCCCAGTCTCTTGTGCCCCTCCAGCCGTCCCACTGGCAGGGCCCAAGAAACCAAAAAGTCCTTGACTTAGTATAAACATCACCCAGCAACAACTAAAAACTTCAGTGTGCCAGCAACACTGCTCTCACATCAGAGCCAAAACAGAGCACTGTACTAGCTACTAAGAAGAAAGTTAACTCCGTCCCAGCTGAAACCAGGACAAGCCAACAGCCCTGACTCTGACATCTTCATCTGAATTGAGTGAAGTGTCAGGCAAACTGATTTCCTAATTGCTTGCTCAATTTATGAGATGCTCAGATGGTCCTCCTGAGGAGATTCTCTCTCCCTCAGCAGTACATATGAAGCAGAAAGCATCTAAGTCAGAATTCCAGATCCCACTCCAGGGGCCTGCATGTTCCATATCATTTATTACATTTAGTTGTACATGGCTTTTTTTGGTGATTTATCATTCTACATATTGTATAATTTTGTGTTTTCTGAAAGTTCTCAAATGAAATGCAATTGTACAGTGGAAGTATCCTGCTCTGCTATGTGGACGGTGTGTTGTCATTGTTTGACATTCATCACAAATGCATGAATGTATTTTTTTTATTAAAACTTTGTGACATAGCAGTTATACTGAAAATAAACTAAAAAAAGAAAGAGACAGCTAATAGCCAGCAGTCGTCTTGTGAGCCACAATGTAGCAACACTGTCTCTAATCTTACCAAAGGGATTGTGTATACCCAAAGCGTTCGGTTAAATTGCACTTTTAAAGCCTACAGGTTCATCATGTCTATGGAGTTGGCTCTTCTTTCACTTATGTTGGCAAGAACTGAACTCAGTTGACATATATAGATGTAAAAAAGTAAATAAAATAAAGTTCATATATATCTGCGCATAGACTCCTAGAATTGTTTAGGTCAGAAATGACCTTTAGAGATCACTGATTGTAACTGTTAATCTAGTTAATCTAGCACGGCCAAGTCCACCACTAAATTATGTCCCTAAGTGCCACATCTACATGTCTTTTAAACACCTCCAGGGATGGTGACTTCACCACCTCCATGTGCAGCCTGTTCCAATGCTTGACAACCCTTTCAGTGATGAAGTTTTCCTAACATCCAACCTAAATATTCCCTGGCACAACTTGAGGCCATTTCCTCTTGTCCTATGGCATGTTACTTGGCAGAAAAGACCTGCCCCACCTGCTTACAACCTCCTTTCACGTAGCTGTAGAGAGTGATAAGGTCTTCTCTCAGCGGTCTTCTCTCAGCCTCTTTTACCCAGGCTAAACAGCCCCATACCAACAAATATATTTGATTTTACACATGGTTCAGATACAAGACTGAGTTACTGTGCCTACTATGCACCGCTGAGTTGTGCTAGGTGATTATGTGTATGGTTATTTAAAATGTGAGGTAAAATGTGTTCTCCCTCAAGAAATCTGAAACTACGCTATTGCATTTCACTGCATGTTTGGGGCAGGGTATGTGTTTGTATGCGGTCAGTTTTTCTAACATGAATTATACTCGGTTCAATGTGTGAAGTGAGGGTAGCATGCACTGTGGGCCATCTAGGACCTCATTCCCACCAGGTGGTGGTATAGCTTATGGGGAAGCTGGACTCATTTTGCAGAAACCTCAGAGCACCTTCTCTTCTTTGCCAGTTAGATGGTGCAAGAATGATGTCCAGTATATCCATTACCTACACCTTCTCTACAGCATTTCTTACGGAGCAAATACTGAAGGCATATTGAAGGCAGGGAGAGGTCACTAGAAGGGATGACTGGAAAGTAATCTTCAGTTGCTAGGGATAACTCCGTATCCTGACTAGTGACAGTGTCCCAGGCTACAGGCAAAAGGAAATGGCAGGCTACCTTTGCAGTGCTAGGCAGGGCTTTAGAGGCTATAGCTAGTTAACAGAAGGTCTTTCATACTTAAGGTAAGATGGAATTAGAGAAGCCTCAAACTCTGCAGATCTGTCATTGCAAATATTAGTTCCTTCTTAATTTCAGATATATCAGGAGAATCACTCTAAGAGGTAAAGCCCTGGAATTAAACACCCTTCCCAATATTTCTGTCTTTAAGTAATGAAAGGCCTGAAGTGGGACTGCCTGCTCCACACTGGTGTGACAATCAGATGCTGTTTTCTGTTGTAGCTGCTTTCATCCTTGTGAAATGCCCAGAAAGTAACTACTTCTGGATGTTATACCTCATTCTGGAAAATCTCCACTCAGTTCATTCAATCCATGCTGCAGCTGCGCAATCAGCACAAAGCACTTGTGCATCCACCGCTCCAGGATCAGTCTCCCACAGTGTGTTCTGACAGTGGCCGTGCCTTATGAGTTAGCTGGTTTTTGGGGTGTGATCTGCATTCTTCTAGTAATGCTGGATACATTGGTAGGAAGAATCAGAAGGCGTTTTGTGATTATGAAACTGAATGCCAAAACTAAATCACTTTGGTGCTTGTGCTTTGAAAAAGATCAGTACTGAAAGGTCAGCAAGTCTGGCAGAGAAAAGTTCTTCTTTACAGAGCTAGTTGTGTGGGGCCAGAGTCTACCAAGGAATAGAGTTACGCCGTTACGCTGAGTGGCATTTTACTGCCTGAGATGGTGGTTCAGTTGTTTTCAACTTGTCTAACGCAAGATAAGATAAAGTCATGTGAAAATCTGTCCTTTAACACTACTCTCTCTGTGGTGGGTTGACCTTGGCTTGCCACCAGGTGCCCACCAAGCTGCTCTATCACTCTCCCTTCATCAGCTGGACAGGAGGACAAAACATGACAGAAGCCTTATGGATCGAGATAAGGACAGGGAGGTGACTTACCCGTTACTGTCACAGGCAATACAGGCTCGACTCAGGGAAATTAGTTTAATTTACTGCCAATTCATTGTAACAGAGTAGGATAGTGAGAAATAAGAGTAAAACTAAAAAAAACTTCTCCCACCTTTCCCTTTTTCCCAGGCACAGCTTCACTCCCGCTTCTTCTACCTCCTTCCCTCAAGCAACACAAGCGGATGGGGAATGGGGGTTGCTTGGTCTCTGCTGCTCCTTCCTCCTCATGCTCTTCTCTGTGGAGTCCCTGCCATGGGATACAGCCCTTCAGGAATTGCTCCAGAGTTGGTCCTTCCCACAGGCTGCAGTTCTTCAAGAACGTCTCCAGCATGCGTCCTTTCCACGGGATGCAGTCCTTCAGGAGCAGACTGCTCCAGCTGTGCCTCCCGTGGGGTCACAGCTCCTGCCAGAAAGCCTGATCCTGCCTGGGCTTCTCTCCATGGGCTGCAGGTGGGTATCTGCTCCAGTGTGGTCTTCCATGGGCTGCAAAGGGAACAACCTGCTTTACCATGACCTTCAGGAGCTGCAGGTGAATCCCTGCTCTGGTGCCTGAAGCACCTCCTCCCCCTCCTTCTTCACTGACCTTGGTGACTGCATTTGGTAAATATGGTAACTTGAGAGAGGTTTCTCTGGCGTTTTCTCACTTCTTTTCACAGCTGTTGTTGCATGGCTTTTTTTACCCTTGCTTAAACACATTGTCACAGAGACACTACCAGCATTGCTAAGGGACTCAGCTCTGGCCAGCAGTGGGTCTGTCTTGGAGCTGGCTGGAACTGACTCTGTCCAACATGGGGAGTGATACCAAAACCTTGCCTCATAAGCCCAATAGACTAGCATAAAAATTACACCATAGAGGTCAAAAGGAAATGCACCAGCATAAAGTCATGCATTATAACTTGAGGATAGCCATTTGTCCTGGAATAGTGGCTGTCATTTTGCATTTGACTGTGACAACCCAGCCCTTGCAGGAACCTCTTCTGCACTGAAGTTTAGACCTCACATTTTTCTCAGAGGACAAAAAGAGTGCGCCCTACACATTTTACCGACTTGTTTCACACAGCAGATGATGTTATGACAAGTATTGGCAATACTTCTAAGTTGTGTAAAAAGAAATAGTCTTTAGTCTATTGTCCATTCCAGGACTCATGCTGTCCCTGACGAATTTCCTCACAGACCTCATTCTGTGCATATATGCAGCATTTAATGTGTATTCCATATTAGATTTTAGCTCTGTCTATCCAATATAGCTGCAAGGCTCATGTTTTCTTGCTCCTCTGTAATACAGTGAATACATTATAGATGGGTCTCAAGTCTCAAATCAAGCTCCTACAAGAATTCCAGCAAAACTTGTTTGCTGACTATCATGTTACTGTCTTACTTTCCACCTTCTTAAAGTCACCTAATTGTCATGAATTACCAAACGAACATGTCATGTAAAAAGCTTAGCAGTTCAGTTGACCCTTGGTTCAGATTCCTTCCTGTTCTTTAGTTCCTGAATTTTTGATACACCGTGTCTTGCTTGAACAGAAAGTTTTAATCTCTCTCATAGAAGACTCTTGTGACATTTTATTATTTCTGTGTTTCCTGCTCAACCACACACTTTTCCTGTGTGTAATTTGGGTGAAATATTTTTTTCCCTGCTAAATGGCACACACTGCAGAACTGGAAGGATTTGAAATACGTGTTCAGTTACAATTTTAACAATAGTGAGGGTGCTGTATTATTTCAAGCCTGGTTTCTGCACAGTATTTACACTGGTTAATTGCAGAGTGGTGATCTGCTGTTATTATTGTTAGATAATGTTATGGTAAGGTATAAAGGTACTTCATGTACCTTTAGCTTACTGCTATCTGTTACAAGACTAAGTTCCATGGATTTACATACTTCTATATCAAGCTTTTGTCCTTGTGGGCAATGCTGCACTTTAATGGTATGGTTAAACACTACAACTCTTGTGTGTAGACAAACCCTCAGGGCTCAGACAGACGTTAAAGTTACTGCAGCTCAACAAGTTAGTGCACATCAGCAGAGCCACAGTTACTGATCATATACATGCACTTAGCCTGTCCCAAATGTAAGGTAAAATATAAATGCTTAAACCCCTTTTACTGAGTCTCTTCTTTCTTTTTTTTCTTACCTAGCCAATACTAAAAGCATGATTAACTTCTGTACAAGCAAGAAACAAGAGAGACTGAATCTATAACCTGAAGTGGATCACTTTTTAAAAAGCTGAAGGGGACAGAAGTTCCACGTGACAGAGCTGCTCCATTTAAAAAGAGATACTGGAGGAAAATAACTGGAGTAGAAGTTGCCCTTAAAATGAGTTTACTGACCTTTTCTTCCTGATGGTAATCAAATTTAAACTCTGGGTCTGGGATGCACAGCAGTTATAGCATGGGGATTGTACAACTCCAACCTCTAGTTTTGGTAAGGGTGTAGATCTCTCATGTGGTGCCAAGGCTTGCATGGAGAGACAAATATTTTCCCCCCCGATTTGTTCCCTAACTGTATAAGTCATCCAAGCAAATTTAAAATCAATTGAAACTCTGAAAATGAGCCAGCGCCATTCCCTCAAGATTAGTGTGACATGCTGAGACTGCTCACTCTGAGTTAAGACTGACAGCAGCACTTTGCACACTTGAGTTTAGGCAGCGTAACACAGAAAACCATAAAGTAAAGCAGTACAATAGTCCATCTCACAGATCACTACTATGTGTACACCATCTGTCTGTGACGATAGCTTTGGCTAAACTCCACCTGTGTGCTGGGAGAGACCCATTAGACAGACAGGCTGAGTGTAAACTTGCCCACTCTTTGCAGACAGAAGTGGTAATCCATGGTAATCCATTTGCAAGCAACACATTGAGGAAGGGCCGCCTTACAGCAATTCGAAGCAGGGAGCAGGAAAAATTAGCAGCTGTCGAAGCACTAATTGTCTCTGAAACAGAGAATGGTCCTAATGGACCAGTGATTTGAATAAACAAACTGTGCTGGTAGCAACCTGCCCTTAGGCTGTTATCAGACCAATTCTGCTCTTGCAGAACCTGAAAGTCCCTCTAGCTGGCCTAAGTGCTACATGAGCCTTTCTTAAACTGAACCAGAAATATGCTTAGGAAAAAAAACCCTACCACTTCCATGAAATAATTGCTTTTACACCATTTCTACCTGCTTCACATTCAGTTTTCTCTTTAAAAGCCTTCTCAAGCTCTTATTGTCCTGCCCTGTGATCAACTTAAAGGAAATAATGTAGACTATTACTACCACTTGCAGTGAAGCCAAAACTGTGGGATGCAGGGTTTGAAGTTTTTTTCATGTGTCTACTCACCAAGCCTGTTCTACATATTGTAGGAGGATCCTTTAATAAAGTACATTAAAGTTGCTGACAGTCTCAAACTAATATGGGGTAAAAAGTAATGGCACATCTTCAACATACTGAGCTCACTACTACCGTGCATTCTCAGTACACAGTGCAGAAATTTCTAGCCAGATTTTTCAGTCAGTTGAGCCTATTTTTAAAACACTAATTCTTCTATGTTCTTTTCCATATTTATAAATTCGGACAGTCTCAGGTACTAAAGCTTTATAGTACTTGTTAATATGTCAAATCCAAACAGTATGGTGGCTTGTTTGGAAATTGAAAAATCCAGATTTGAGACTGAATTATTGGTATTACTCAGAAAATGTCTTGAAAATGTTATCTGAGACTGGCACAGCATAGCTGCTATTCTTGCAGATACGTAAGTCTGCTTAATAGCTACATTCAATACTTTTAATTTCTCTTAAATATCAGGGAACGGTTTCTTGCAATGTAACTGAGCTGGAGTAAAGGCAGTAGAGTAAATATGGTAGGATGTAGGATGAAAACATGATAGAGGTATCTATTGACTATGTGTACAAGTTTGCATGGTTGGAACCAACTATCAAAATAATTTCAAGACTATCAGGCATGTATTCTGCTGTGGACAACAGACAAAGTGTCACATGAAGTTAGGCTCTTCCACAGACCATGTGAAATATCTTGACAATTAATTTGTGTTGGCATCTGTGGAAGCTGAAATGCATTTGTATCAAAAGAATAGAAGACTCCATAGTTTGCATAAGAACAAAATCGGATCTTCTCATACGAGCTTATAAGGCTTCAGGCAGGATTGTCACAGATATGGGAACAGAAATGAATTAATATTCAAAATTACACAGGGGCATGTGGGGATTATTTTACAATAAAAATAATTTCAATCTATTAAAAAGTTATGGGCATGAGAAACATTCCAGGCTAATGACGATCATTACTGGGAAAAAAATGTAGCTGTTGATTTAGAGTGAAATCGTTTACGTGTAGTATATATTTGCTCAGTCTTAATTAACATCACAGTAATCTAAATCATGATTAAATATTAAGGTGAAAGCTTGAGGTCATGGAGGGCTCTGTTATATTCTCCTTCAAGAACTCATGGGACAAACAGGGTAAATTATAAAATAAAGTCGCACACGCTACTTCCATTCTCCCCTCCCCTTCCCACATGTCAATATTCCCCTTGGGGACTCTTCCCACAGAAAAACAGCATGGCAGGTGCTGTCCACATTGCTCCTCCGATTGCTGTGATCTCCAGAGCAGCAAGCATCAGGCAGGCCAGGTGGCAGCTCTGAATCAAGCACCCTGTGCCCCAGCTCAGGTGCCCCTCACCTCTGGGACTGCGAGAAAAAAGCTCATCTGAGGCTTAGAAGAAACAAATGCTGTCTGCGAAATGAGAAACCAGAAAGGCCTTGCCTGATTTTAAAGGCAGGGGAAGCCTTTCTTGGTAGTTGGTTCTTTCAGTGATAATAGAAAGCACAAGCCTGAGGGCGGTAGGAAGAGGAAAACATCCGCCTGTGGAATTACACAGGACAAAAATAAGGGCTTGAATCTAAACCCGTGGCTTCTTTGCCTCTTTTCCTACCTCCCACAGAGAAGTGGGTAAAGCGCAGTGAGCAGAGCGAGTGTATCAGTTATTGCCACCAGAGAGCTGCCAGATGTCTGCTTTGCAATTGGAAAACAAGGAAAAAAAAAAACCAAACCACCCAGCCCAGAGACACGGGGGTGGTGGAATTTGATAGTTAGTATCAGAACCCAAGGAAAATTAGCTAATGTGTGTGTCGGAACAAGAAATCCTCCATTCGTTGCAATTACTCAAAGTCTTGGCTTGCCACTGAGAATGCATTTTAGAGCCTGGCATAATTAAATGGGGAGCAGGAGCCAAAAGGGAAATTGCAAACCCCTGAAAAGGAGAGCTAAGAGACTAGAACCATACCTCATTTACATATTTTGCCACAATTTCAGCAAGTTGAGCCAAATTGCATCTGGCTAAATTGATACTGATGTTAAACAGCAGCAACTCTACTGGCTTAAAAACTTGCTCTGAACTTGTGCTGTAAAACTGACATCAGAATTTGGCCCAGTGTTTGAAGAGTGCTTTGATCGTATATAAGTTTCCTGGTATTACGGAACTGGAATTTGCTGAAGAGCTTGTGACTGAGCCATCTTTCAGACTGCTGTCCCTGCAGGGAGGAGCTATTTGTTCAGCAAGCATAGCCTGACTTCACCCCTTTTTTCCTTCTCTCTGGTGGTCATCATACCAGCCCCCAGGAGTAAAGAGTGACCTTACTTCAGGTCTGCATTGTGCTGACTTTTAATTTTGTCTCGCTGACTCTTAAGCTAGTGCAGGCACTTGGAAGACTGTGCAGTGCATCTGCATCCAATCCTGACACTTTGGCTGGGAGATGGAAGGAGGAGTCTGAGCTCCCCTGTCTACTGGCCAAGGGCTCCCCAGGGCTGCAAGAACCCTTTGGTCCGCTTAGAGTTCTGCGTTTAGCAAAGAGGGCTCAGCAGAGAGGAAACCCAGAGAAACTGCAGGTTTGGGGTGAATATGACTCCAGCTTTTGTTTCATAATTCTGACGCCAAAGCTAGCCAGAGTGGTTGCTTTACCAAAGCTTAGCTACGAGATTTGGGAATTCCTCTGCAACTCCCACAAACATGAAAAAACAAAAAACCCACCAACTTCTGCAAGTCAAAAGCCTAGCATTTCACATAGCTATATTTAAAAATCACACCGAAGGACCAAATTGCAGGGTTGCTTCAAAGAACAATGTTCTTTATATTTTTGCACTGGAAAGGTTAAGAAAAACAAAATCTTAACTGGTTCTTTTCAATACAAAAGACTCAGTCTTCACCCACTGATGGTTATAGCAGCCGAGAGTCAAAATTAAAGTTTACCACTGGCATTTTTTCATTGCTGTTTTCAGTAGTAGGATTTGATTTCTTTCTGGCTTAACAGCCTTTCGTATTTGTTTATACAACTGGGAAGGGAAGTAACTTTCTAAATATTATAAATGGTTAACTCATTGCATAATGTATACTTTCTAGGCCCTCTGCTTGTTACATATTGAAAAGACACTAGAACAGACAGAGCTGTCTCTTCTTCAAGAAACAAAAAGAGTTAGTAGAAGTGAGTCAAAAATGGCCCATTTTGTGAGATTCTTAGAAGGCTAGGGGAAAGGACAGGCAAGTGGTCTTACCAAGGACCAAGTATAAGCAGAAAGAATAAGATGCATTTTTATATCACACAGTGAAAGCTCTCCAGTCCCACACAGCATTTATTGTTTGTGTTACTATCAGTTAAACGGACTGCTAATTTTTCCTTCTTCTGGTCTCTATCTACTGGATTGTTATTTCTGTTCAGCTGCAGAATTTATTCATTAAATCTCTCCTAAGGATTTTTTATTTTTTTTTGGAAAGATAGCAGTTTATGCTATCTTTCTTTATAGATTCGGTATACTTTGGTTGTGGCTAGGCTAATGGGAGTGTTACCGAAATCTCGGAATGAAAAACTTATCGACACCAATGTGATGTAGATAAGCAGACACTTCTTTATGGACGGCCGGGTGCGTGAGCGAGTCCTCTCGCGATCAACGCACGCCAGGTCCCAAAATCAGACACCATATATAGAACTTATTCATACATATTCATTAATTATTCATGCATAATCATAACATTTCCTGTAAATCATTTACATACTCCCCTCCTATATCCGATTCTGTGCAGTAAAGCTTAGAAAGGTCTAGAAATGGGTCTGGGGTACGATTTGGGTAGGTGGTACATGAGTCGGTGGTCGCGATCTCCCCCTGCCGGAATTACCTTTTACTAAAGTTCACAGTTTCTTGGCAGGTAACTACAAGCTGTTCCAGTCGACTCTCCCCAGTTCCCATTAATCTCATACTCTGACATTTCAATACACCTCTACATACAGAAGACTGGTTAAGTACAAAGGAACCTTTCAACCCTAAAGTTATTACCTAAGTTTTCACAATAGTTCCAGGCCCTTCTTCTAGCCTTGGTACAAGACGTACAAAAGATCTCATAGCAGCTTTTACTGTGCAACTATAAGTTTCCTATAAAAAATTTTCTTATTCTTCTATATTTTAATTCTATTAAATGATTTTATAAAATCAATTAATCAATCTAATATAATCAATCAATCTTAACTTATTAACAAATTGATAACAGGAGGGATGCTTTTTGATTATTATTGTGCACATTAAAGAACATGTATATGATCTCCATGCTGGGGAATTAGTAGGTGAACTATTTTAGTCAAGGTACAACTATTGCAATAAAATCTTTCGAGCTTGAGGCCTAGCCCTGGGGCATTTAGTTTGCAGTCAGGAGACAATCATCTGTATCAAAAGGAATTACAATGGGGAGAAGCTGTAGAAAAAAACAAGGTTGGAATGTGATACAGCGTGCATCAGAGCCAACATCCACGTATGAAGGGCCTCCACCCCAAAACACAAAAAGCATCATCAGGCCTTCACCCTCACAGGCAGAGGAGAAGAAGACCATACCTCGTGTTTGAAGGTCCCAAAATTATCCCTTCGTTGCAGGGCAATCCAGCTAATTACAGACAGATCTGGGGAGTGGGCAGGCAAAGGCAAAAACCAGCAATATGGCAAAGCACCATCTGCACTGTCATTCATAAAAGTAATTTATAAATATTCAGAATACACAACTGTCTGGTGTTTGCTGCATACTCAGGGACCCTAAGAGTCCCTCTGTCTTGAGGGGCTGCCACAGCTGGGCAGCCAACCTCCTTCCTTAAAGTTTCTCCTTGTGCTCAGTTACAAATGTCACCTGGTACTAGTTAAGAAGAGAAGCTCTGGGAAGTAGATCCCTGCACGTTCCTCTCCCATTAGTGCATTCACCTATGAGAAAGGAAATGGGCTCCAGCATCATTCAGATAAAAAAAGCTTCTGTACAATTCAGTTATAATAAAATGTGCAAACATGTAAGTGGAACAATACTATTTCATTTTAATGTGTAAAATTTCTCAAGTAATAGCTGGGATGAAACAGAATCAACTGTAGGTTAGTAACCTAATTCTGTATTAAGTACAGCATTTTTCATGGTTCCTTTAACTGTTGCTTGTAATACCCAGAGCTGTTCAGGAGACAGGATGCCTGCATACAGAGCAGAATCCCAGCAAAGTTTTCTGTACCATCCCACTTTCTCAGGACGGTTGTATAGATCTGCTTCTTACTATCAGCACAGAAGAGGTAACTGCAGCATATAGGACCTTTCTCATTCAAATTACATGGAAACAAAACCACAAAAAAGATGCACTTACACAGGACCAGATCTTCATGGATACAAGTTGTCAGAAGTCTTTTGCAGGATCTGTCCCAGACTGTGGGATTCACATTAGTTTAGGCAATTCAAGGAAGGCAATCTTGGCTTGGCTTTACATTCTCTGCAGAGTACCTCTCATCTTTGAGTTTATTGATCGGTTGTGTTTGCTGTGACTCCCATCTAAGCTTTAGGCCTGGATTTCTTTTCTGTAAAAGCACAATCAGAGGTTTTGGCGGACTGAGACAATGTACACTTGGAATAAGTGTTTGGAGGTTATAGCTTATAAGTTCTCCTGGAGCCCACAGTTAGACCCAGCCTTACCTTCTCTCGAGTGAGAGGCATATCATTCCAAGGCATGATTTAACAGTGCTTTCAATTGCTCTCTGGAAGAGCTGTTTCCCTACAGAACAACTCAGACTTCTTTGCTGACTGTGTGAAATGAGGTGCTGCTTGGTCATTTCCACCTTCAGCACTGACAGACTCATGCAAAGTCAGGCAACAAGGACCACTTGACCGACACCTGGTGAAGGAAAAAGAAACAAGCAGAAATGCAAGGAGCAGAGCAGTTCAGGTCCCTTGCCATGCTCAGCAGATACTCATCCATACCTGCCAAAGGCTTCGGTGTGCTCCAAAGAGGAATGTGGCTGAACAGGATGGTCAGAAACAGGAGACATGGGTCAGACTAGAAGCTGGTGCATTCCTCAGCAACTAGGGAAAGGCATACCTGCATTTGTAGGAGCTGCTCTTTTATACTAACACCTTTTAATTGCTGCCCTGGTTCTGTGGTCAAAGGCAATAGGACCTGGCTCCATGAAATGGGCTACCACAAGGCTGGTGCTGGCCGTGGGCAGACTGTGCTGGTGGTACAGATGGGACACCCTGGGGGACCCTCTGGGGACAGACACTGCCACACTGAGCGGCAATGGCCTTGGTGCCTGCACAACTGCTCCCTACAGCTGAACATGCCTCTTTCCCCACCAGGCATTCTCCTCCCCTCTCGGGGTGGCATTTAGCAAAGGCAGGCCTGGGCTGCTGCTGCTGGATGAAACCAAGCAGCAGGCTGCTAAGCCCTCTTTTCAAAATCAGGGCCCATGGAGTGGGCAAGAGGTGGTGATGACTTTCCCAGGCGCCATCCCTGCTTGAGTGCCTCTCAAGTCCACAGTTCAGGGAAAGGCAAAGTCCATCCTGTCTGGCTTGTCTCCATTCCCTCAGAGGAATAAGGGCTCTGTTAAATCTGGTCAAACTGAGGATCTGTCCAGGGAAGTGATTTGCTTTCTCTCTGTGTGCCAGCAAAATGCGGTTGGCCTATACCACTGAGGAAACTTGGTAAACTAACTGTTGGGTGCCTCAGGGCATGGGCTGGGGGAAATGTGACCCAAGTCCCCAGTCATTCTGCATGGGTTCTGGATGCATCTGGACAGACAAAGCACCAAAGGTGATACTGGCAGCTCCTTGAACTTGTAGCAGAATTATTTCTGCTCTTTCCCTGTCTGTCCTCAGGCCAACAGGCTCAAAGCTGGGAAGTCAGGTGAGGGCTGCAGGAAAGCCATGGTGCCCTGATAGCATAACATCCCTCTTAATTGTGCTCCAGTGCCTCTTCTGTACCATAAACTTTGCATCACTGGGAGTTAGTATGAGCTGTTTGGCTTTGGTGGCTGGTGTTGTGATGTCCCAGTGCCCTTAGGTGTAGTGAAAGGGACTGGATCATGGCCACCATGGATCAGCAAGTCTGTTCAGAACAATGTCTCCTTAGTGGTGGTACAACTGGGATCACTTTCAAGTGTGATGTGGGGCTGTGATCAGAAAAAACTTCTTGCTATACACTTGTGCCATGTTTAGGATATGCTGATGGAGTCACTGTGTGTTTTGTGCGGAATTAGAGCTGGTCTCACAGGCAACATGCATTAGCCTGTGGAAGGGCTGGTATAAACCCAGTTCACTCCAGTGGTTTTGGATAAGGCTAAAAGAAACTTCCAACCTCTGTAGGCAAGAAGTGAGGAACACCATATTGTATTAATTTTCCACAAATTGCTCAATATGGAATTTGTCTACAGTAGGAAAAATGTCTTCCCTTTTGTGGAAAAGATCTACAGGACCACCAATGAACTCTATTTTACCACTCATGAAAAAAAATAGCACTGCTATGCCAAGCATAGTAGTACAGTTGCCCTAGGCAAACATGCACATCCATGTTTACAACTGGCCAGCCTTCTCTCACAGGCTTTAACACTGCTCTGGTGATTCTGAGAATCAGCATCTCACATCCATAGCTCCCATATGAGGAGGAAAAGTCATGGCTCAGTTTACATCTGTATGCCACATCTCTATGGATACCTCCAAAGGCTCCCGGGAAGAAGAAAATTAAGATCAAGTATTTCTAACAGAAGAAAGCAACAAAAATGTTTAGCTTGCTATCTAAGAAGAAAAACAAAAAAACCCACACATCCTGTAAGCATGCCATAAAGAAAAAACACCAAGAGACTGAACAAACTGTAAAGTTGTTGTCAATGGGTTAGATTCCCAGTAGTTTGCGCAGTGTTGTGGAAGAAGATGCTGGAAGTTTTTACTGCATGAGGTATCTGGTGTCTAAGTTGTTAACAGTGCCAAGGGGGATCATACACTGTCACTGTCATGAAAAGGTGCTCGTCCAAAGAGCTTGAAAATGAAGAATTTTGTGGTCTACAGTCCATGGGTGAGGCTGCATGCAGCCGCACAGGCCTAACTGGGATACTGAATGGCTACGCTGGTCTTCTAATATGGATGACGTTGCAGAACTGGGATGCAAGCAGACAGGAAAGGTCATGAGAAGAAAAATACAATGAAGAGCTGCCTGCATGTTTTATGAGCCTGGCTTCCTAAGGAAATAAGACTTGCATAACAGTACTGCTAGCCCATTTGTTTTTCTGTCCTGCCCTCAAATAACTTCTGATTCTGTTGGCTTATTTCAACTAAATTTAACAGAGAGGTATCAGCCTTAGATATATTATGTTCCTCCAGGTTTCATGAAAATTGGCAGCTAGACAGGGAAAAGAGAGCTAAATTAGTACTCCCAATGAGGGGAGGGTTTCAGTGTGAATTAAACAATTACCTACTCTGTTTTGCCTGCCAGCTGGCCAGCCAACATGGCCAAACAACCTCAGGCCCATCAGGGAATAATGAATCAGGCTTTTTTTCACTTGGTGTAGAAGAGAACTGGAAAGGAGGCAAGAGGTAGGTGTATGGTGCCTGAGGGGAGGTGTGGAAGAAGCAGGAAATATTAAGGAGGGAACGGGGCAGGGGATACGTGGAGGAAGAGGAGGAAGTGTAGGCTGAGGGGGCTCTAGAAACAGAGCGTGGGGAGCTGAGGTTGCAGAGTTGAGACAGGGCCATGGTGGAAGGACTGGGAGTTATTGCAGGGCAGGCAAGTACAAACACAGTCTTCCTGAAAATCAGGCCTAATTAGGGCTGCCGCTCACAGGATGGCTTGTATATACAAAGCCTGTTGTGAATACATTACTCGCCTACTTTCAGAAGTGATAAGCACCCTTAGCTTCTATGGATTTCAGTGGGAGTTGTGGGTGCTCAGCATCCATAACTCTCAGGTCCTGTCCATATAATTTTAGTTAAAAAAATTTTCAGCAGCTATACCTGACTGCCCTGCAGCATGAGAATTATTAGATCATTACAGTGTCTTATACCCATCACAGTAAAAGCAGATCTGCAGA